>NC_080764.1:4386666-4690833 GCF_020826845.1 Diceros bicornis minor
CGAGGGGAAGTCCAGCTGCAGTGCGGCGCCCTACTCTCCGCATGGAGCTCACCTCCTCCAGGAAACCTGCTGCCCTTGCTTCCTGAGGTTGTGCTGCGGCCATGTCCAGACCGAAGCCTGACTGACCACCGTGAGTCCCAGTGCCCGGTACAGGCCCGCCAAGGAGCCCCAAGGCTCCTTGGACAGGTGAAGGGGTGAGGGGGCCAGCGGAGGACCGAGGGTGCTGCTTCTCTCCCCAGTGCGGCCTACAACAGAGCTGCCCTGTTCACGGCGTGTCCAGGGTGCCCACTCCCACCCACTTGGACAAGCGTCATTTCTAGAACTCTGCACTGGCCCGGGGCTGCCAAGGCCTCCCTCCAGGAGCACGGCTTTAATTATGGCTCCCTGGGCTCCGCTCTGCGGCATCTCCATCTGCTGGCCGGTCAGTCTGAGGGGTGGCGTGGGGGCCGGGCAGGGCCGGGGCTCCCTGACCACCTTGCCAAGAGGTTGGCCGGTGCCAAGCTCCGACCCAGGGCAGCCACAGCCACGGCCAAGGCCTGGCTGGGTTAGGGGCCGTGCTTGGCTCCGTCCAGGCCGCTCGGGGTGGCGGGCGGGCAGTGGGCTCCCTCGCTCTCCCCGCCAAGGCTGCCCGCCCAGCCAACTCACACACAAAATGGCGGAGGGCTACGGCGGCCATTTTGCGGAGCCCTAGGAGGACAAAGGCAGCGGTGGCCAGAGCGCAGGGATGCGCCCCGCAGCGGCGGGAGGAGGAATGTCCACTCTGGAATGTGGCCGCCTGTCCTGCGCTGAGGCCTGGGAGGGCCTGGCCAGAGAGAGGGGCAGGCAGCACCCTCTCCAGAACCTTCCTCCCGCCCAAGTTCCCAGCCGCCCTGGGCTGCCAGAGGCCCCTCACCCCCTTGGAGGAGCTCCAGGTGGTCCTGGGGACGACAGGCTCCTGCCCAGGGCAGCAGCACTCATGCTCTCCCGCAAGGCCGGGGAGGCCGCCCAGCTGGAGGCAGTGACCGCTGAGGAGAGGCAGGCGGTGAAGGGAGGCTCCTGCCAGATGAAAATCCTCCTCTGCCCCAGACCCGCGGAGGGTGGGCCTCCACTGCCCAAGGTCATGGTAGCCCCAGACCAGGCGGCCAAGGGGCGGGTCTGCATTCCAGGGACATCTCAGCGTATCCCACCCTGTGGTCCAGGTCGGCAGCTCCTTCCTGCCCAGTGCTGGTGGCACGGGGCAGCCGGCAGGACCGGCCACGCTAGGGCGACCGCGAAGGGATCACCAGGAGGATCCGCTCCAGGGATGCACAGCCATATCCCCTCCCGACCTCCCACGGCCCGAGTCCCTGCCCAACCGGGGTCTGGAGCCGGCCACATCTGCACCGGCTGCTTCTCCAACCTCCGTCTCCAACCACCCACACCTCACTCATGTCCCTCTGGAAGCCCCCTCCTCACCTCTTCTGGACAAGAGGCACGGCCCCTGCTGTCCCAGCAGACACCCGCGGGACTGGAAGCCTCTGGAGTGGAGGCTGGCAGGCAGGATTTTACCCAGAACGCGGAATGCACGGCAGAGACAAGCAGGACTGCTCTGGGCGCCATGGGCCCAGCCTTGGGCCACCCCTCCCGGCCCGTGCAGAGCGAAGACCTGGGGCCGAGACCAATCCCGCTTTAGACAGACAGAGGTCCAGGGGTCCCTGGCCCCGGCTGCGGCCAGCAGGGGGGCCCTTGAAAGACACCCAGGTCGGGGGAGATGCTACTCACACACCTGGGACACAGCCGGGCCTCGTGTTCTGACGGGGATGGGCCGCTGCAGAGCCAGTGCAGGGCCTGTGTCGAGAAACAAGAGTGGAATCAGGAGGGAGGCCTTGCGCCTCTTCTACAGGGTGGGGGCTGCCGTGGTGACTCAGTGTCGCATGGTGGGCAAGTGCCACTGTCACTCGTGTAATCACAGCTGTCCTGACAACTCCCGGGGTGTGAAGAAAACGGTCGTCCTCTTGCAGGACCTCTCCCAGGAGTGGCTTCTCCTTGGGAGCCGCCCCACGGAGGCTCACTGGGGAAGATGGAAACTCACAGCCGCAGGGCCCTGGGTTCAAATCCCCGTTTGCCCAATATTGCTGCAAACGTGTGTACCGCTTCCTGGGCACGCACTCTCTGTCGGAACCCGGGAAAGTGCAGACGCTCTGCACCTGTGAGGCACTGACCTGAGCCCATCCTACCGGACGGCTCTGTCAATCCTCATTACAACCTGATCTTCAGATGATGGAATGAGCACAGAGAGGCTAAGTTACTTCCCCACAGTCACACAGGCAGTACACGCGTTATCATTCTCCCTGGTGTTTCAGAGATGAGGGAATGGAGACCCGGAGACATCTCCATTTACCTACCCGAGGTCACGCAGCTATTAGGAGAAGCCAGACCCCTCAGTGCTGGGTGACCACAGGAAGCCCCACATCTGAGACGTTCAATTTTCCTTCCTCAGGGTGATGGCCAAGGGCCTTCTGGCTTTCCAATTCTCCCAGGCTGGCCAGGCTGGGTAGGCACGATGTTCTCAGAGAAGGGCAGCTCACTCCTGTGTCTGTCTGGTCTTTCTCCACCCAGAGCTGGACATAGCTGAGCTTTTAGCTCAGTAGTATCTGGGGAACAAGGCCTCCAACCGGGGAAATGTCCAAGCGTCTGGCCAAGCTCAGGCCAGGGCAGGAAGCCCAGGGCACTGGGTCTGAGGCCTCCTGGCTTCACTCCAGCAGGAAGACTCCTTACAAACCCTCTAGCCCACCTGGGGCACCATTCCAGCGAGGGCCTGAGCTGTAGGCCCCGTCCCCAGCTGCCTCCCAGTCCCCACTCCCGCCTGTCCCCAGGGAGGCTGCCTCTCAGGATGCGGCAGCCCCGACACCACAGGGAGGCCCCGACCCTTTGGGGACACCGCACGTTCCTGGAACACAGAGGTGCTTCTACCTCTGGCCAGGTTGAAGCCAGGCCCCTTCTTTGCAGCTCATCGGCTTGGGGACCTGGGGCTGACCCCTTGACCTTCCTGAGCCTCAGCCCCCACAGGGGAGCGGCACTGAAAGATGCCCACCAGTGGGGCTGCCAGGCAGAGCGATGACTCACATGGCAAGGGCGTCGGGCTCAGGGCCCGGCCCAAAGGAACAGGAGGTGCTTAACCAGCATGAACCGAATTGAAAAGCTGCTTTGTCCAGATGTGGTTTGCGGGGTAGGCGGTCCCTGCACCCTGTCCTTGTCTTCACAGGGTTTGCTTGTCACATCCCTCCTCGCGTTCAGGGGTTAACTGCGCCCGGCCAGGGAGCACTGCTCAGGCCAACAGGGAAGTGCTGAATGAAGGCCATCGTTCTGTATTTTGTCAACATTGTCACTGCGATCGGAAGACCAAAGGAAACGTATTTTCAAGGCTTTGCTTTTTTCTGTCTGGATCAATAAAGGGTGTCTGGAGATTGGGTATTAGAGCAATTCCTGCCCCTCTGGGCCTGCCCTCGGAGGCCCCCCCTGTCCAAGGTGAAAAGATAAAAGTACAGCGTGTGCTACCCCAGGGCATGTTGGTGGTCATGTCTCTGCATCACCGTGGGGCCCTGTCTCCAGGCTGTGGGTGCCAAGTACGGGTCAGTCTTGGAGCTGGCAGACGTGGCTTCTCCATGTGGTTCTGCTGTGGGGTGTCGGGCCCGTTGCCCCGAGCCTCGGTTTCCCATAAACCCACATCTGCACCAATTCCTTAAGAACGGGGCTGCCTCCCTATTCACAGGAACCCAGGGCACCAGGGAGGACAGGGATGTTCCCTCCGGAGAAGCGGCCAGCACTGGGTGCTGAGAGGCCCACGTGGCTCCTGTCTGCCAACGCGTGTGGGTGAGGCACCAGGCACAGGGGCAGCGAGCAGAGGCCGAGGGCGCCACCCCATGCCGAGACCTGTCCCCACCCTGGGCCATGTCTGGGCAGACGTGCAAGCAGAGCAATTTCGAGTCGGTTCAAAAACACATCTGGCCAAGCGAGTCACTGTCCCCCCTAAACCTCCAATGCTCCCCCAGCCCCAGCCGGCATCCCAAAGGGCTTCCACTGTCCCAACAGCCTTTAAGGGCCGCAGGCGAGGCCAGAGCTGAGCTATTCTCGGCCCCTAAACCTCTGTTTCTGGATGAACGGAATGGAGATGACAAGCCCCACCTTGCTTGGTGGTCCTGACACTGAACGAAGGTGCGTACACATGCAGGAGGGGTGGCCCTCCCCGCTAGCCCTGGGCACGCTCTCATCCTCGAAGTGACCAGGCCATGCGGTCATCCTGGTGATCACTCAGGCCCTGTATGAGTACCAAGTAAGCACCTACTGTGTGCATCAGCCGCATCTTCCATCCATCACGCAGTATGGAGGACACGGGTGCCACCCAGGGACCGTCCACTCCCCCCAGGCCTGTCCTTCTCTGCTCTGGGTCCTTTCTCACATGTCCTGGGCCTCAGCAGCTGTGCACGGCCCCCATTGGCCATGGCCGGGGAGACCCTGTGGCCTCCAAGGTGTGCCAGCCCTGCCT
The DNA here is from genome assembly GCF_020826845.1 of Diceros bicornis minor. Classification (NCBI taxonomy): domain Eukaryota; kingdom Metazoa; phylum Chordata; class Mammalia; order Perissodactyla; family Rhinocerotidae; genus Diceros; species Diceros bicornis. The sequence continues at coordinate 4,391,171 of NC_080764.1, forward strand.
CCCCTGGAATCTCCTCCCACGCTCCTGGGGATGCGCCCTCGTGGCCTCCTGCGTGTGTACCTGTCAGGGCTTAGGGGTTGGGACCCAGGTGTGGTCTGGTGCCCGAGCCTGTGTAAGGGACACACCTCTTAGGGTGTGGGTTCATTCACACCCTGAAGGCCGCCATTGCTGCCCCCAGGACGTCGCGGGATTTCACAGTGGTGCCCAGGAAAGTACCTGGGCTAGACGGCCGTGGGCAGAGATGGCCGGTGGGACATCTGGGGCCAGCTGTGCCCTCAGGCCGTTTCCAGTGACAGTCCCAAGCAGCCTCCAGGTCACTCTGCTCTGTGCCTCCTTTCTCCCCGAGCCCGCCCGGCTTTCTCTCTGCCTCCACTCTGTTCTTCTCCTTTCTTCGTTATCCCCCGCAAGTCCCCCTTTCCCCTCTGTTTCTCATGTGCCCCGGGGCCTCCCCTGCTCCTTGCCCGTGTCCCGCCCCACCCTCGGGCACCAGCTAGCACAGGCCCTGCGTGCAGACACAAAAGCCCTAGGAGCAGTGTCTGTAAAGTCTGGCGGGCAAGCTGGACCCGTAGACACGCGAGGCCCAGATGGCAGAGGAGTCCCGGGCCTAGACGCAGCAGCCCGAGGTCCTCTCCACAGACCTGGGAGGCAGGCCTGCCCCTGCCCATGGCAACAGCAAGGAGGGGAGACGATGCCTGTCTGGCCCCCGAATCCCCAGGAGGCTAGAATCAGCCAAGTGGGCCCGACTGTCTGCACTGTGGGCTGGCTCTGGGGGTGGGGCGTGGGCAGGGGGCCCCGGGCAGGCTCCGAGCACGACAGGCCCCCGTCAGGGCCACCAGGCAGCCATGATAGGAAGTGGCAGACTGGAGACCTCCTCACCTGCTGAGCACCCTGAGCTCTGCCTGACTCCACAGACACTGCCAGCTGCCCTGGGTTCCGGTCCCCAGCACTTGGCCCAAGCCCTCCCACCACGGACACCCCCAGACAGCTGGCTCCCCACAAAGGGAGCTTCACTCAACGTACGTGTGGGACGGAGCTGGAAAGATGGTCCCGACTCCAGCTTCCTGGAGTGAGACCCGAGCGAGCCCGACTTCTGGGATTACCTGGGTCCCTCTGCCGAGGAAAGGCGGGTGGGAGGTCAGAGCCGACCCAGCTGAACCCGGGGAAGTGTGTGTGTGGGAAGGGCCTGCCCGGCTCCTCAGTCCTCCAGAGGCCGTGTGGGCCTGTGCATGTGTGCGCGCACGTGCACGTTACACGTGCGTGCGCGTCCCATTTCAGGCATGCCCCGCCCGGGGTGGAACCTGGAGGGAGGGGGTGGGTAGCCCTGATTTTCAACATTCAAACGCTGCACTGACCTGAGGTGACACGGCCGTCTGGGCTTCAGGCATCACCTGGGGAACGAAGTGGCTGGAAAGAAGGGGTGAGACCTGGAAGGAGAGAGACATGGTGGTTACGTCTTGGGAAGGAGCCCCCGGGTGTGTGGCGGACGCACATTTGGCATTTGTACCGTCAGCTCTGGCCCACCCGGCCCTAAGACCCTGAGAAGCCCAGCACAGCTCAGAGACCACCCAAAGCCTCTCAGCGGACCCCACAGGGCAGGGAGCCGCCGTGTCTATGTGACTTTGTGCTCAAAACACTGGGGCTGAAACAGCCCAGTTTTCTGGGGCCACCCCTCTCCAAGGGGCAGCAGATGTGGATGCAAGGATGTGGATTTGGGGGCCAGAGAGACGCAAGATCAGAGTCAGGCTCAGCGAGGCCTGGTGGTATGGCCTGGGGGCCCTCACGGCCCCTCTCTCAAGCTAGGTTTTTAGGGTTGGAGAGAACTAAATGAAACAATGCGTGAGGCATTCAGGATGCAGTTATGCGGAGCAGCGGGGAGCTCCCTCCCTTGGCCTCATCGGGGCCTTTGGGGCATCCTGAGAGTCAGCACCAGGCAGCTCTCTCAGCATCACTGCTGAAGCCAGTACTCCTCAAACATCATTCCCTGCAAAGGACCGTCTCTCCCTCTTTGCTTTGGCTGCTAGGAAGCTTAGAGCTGAATTTATGGGTTACCATCAGCAACTGGGAGGCTCCTACACGACACGGCTTCTGCTAGGCCTACCTTCGATTTTCCCTTCGCCCCAGTCGCCTCAGCTTATCTTTACCCTCCTGTGCTGTCCATGTTGCTCTGAGCTGCTTCATATATAGATACGTTGTGTTTAACGTGGCAGGACATAAACAAGAAAATAACACCTTAGTTCCCTTCCTGCCCATCTGATAATTGAGGCCACATGTGTAGGCTTCATCTTTGCAAGTGGTGGCTGCACTAGTTCAGAGCTTCTCAGGCTGGTTTGGCTCCCCCTTCAACTCTTTTGTGCCTGGGAGGGAGGCAGGAAGAAGTCTGGATGCCCTTTTTGCAAATGAGAAAACAGAATCCCAGGGAGGGAACATGGCTTCCGGAAGACTACAGAGCAGTGAAGGCCGGGTGGGGCAGGGACCCTGGGAGTCTGACCCAATGCTATGGCTTAGTCTGCAGCCATGGTGTGGCCATTTCCATGAGCCCTCAGGTGCCCTCCCAGGAGACACCGCAGAAGGCACTGACAGAGAACCTCGGGGGTCTGGAATAAGGCCAGGCCCAGCCTCTGGCAGGCCCCACAGAGCACCTGCTGTGGGCGGGTGGGCACCCTGTTCCAGTGATGTGCAAACAGACCCACGACCACTGTGCGGAGCTGCTCAGACCCAGAAGCCTGAGAGTGGTCACCTCTCCCCACTCAGCCACCTCCAGCAGTGTCCTCGCTGGTCGGGCCACCCCCACGCCCCCCGCAAGGCTGTGAAATTGATCCAAAGCCACGTGGCCAGAGCAGGCCTGGGTTCCTGGGCCGCTGAGACCCTCCTGGCTGCCTCAGAGACACTGCCAACACAGCCCCACGGCCACGTGGAGCTGAGTCTGCCTGCAAGTCCCCATGCTGCATTGACCACCATCTCGTCTCACTCAGCTCCCAGCACACACAAGCCTGAAGTAACGAACGGATGGAACTGACCGTGCTGAGGTCCAGCAAAGGAAGAGGAGGTCAGGAGAGCGCCAGTGTGGGTCAGGCGCCTGGGGAGTTTTCTGTCTTCAGTGAATTATAAACCCTACCACTTCCCAGTGCCTATGGTGTGCAAAGACTGCATCCTGCCCCTGGGCCCTCTCCCTGAAGGCATAAGCACTCTGGGGTTTGCTGTGCATCCCCAAACTCCACCAGGAGGTGTTCCTGCCTCGGTCTTATGGACGGGTAAACTGAGGCTCCGGGCACCAAAGGAGTCTGTCCAGTCGGACGGCTCGTAGGAGGTGGGCTGGGGGCTGGGCATGCCCCTTGCCTCGCACGGCTGCAGGTGGCGATGGCTTGCTCAGGAGAGTCTCTGCGCCAACAGCTTGGCCCTCCCGCCCTCCCCGACTCCATCTGCTTCGAGGCAGCGAGTCAGTGCCGTAATCAGGCCACGGGGCAGGTGGCAGGTCTCGGTGGGACCACAGCGGGCCAGGGGATCCTCTGCTCTGCTCCCTCGCTCCTGGTCGTGAGGTGGGCTCTCTTCCACCTGTCAGGGGCCAGGCTGAACTCCTGAGGGCAGGGTGGGCCAGGCTACACTTGGGACCTGTGAGGGTGGGGCTGGTGCTGGGTCTCCTACAAGATGGCTCCACATTCCCACCCCAGCCAGGCCGCCCACCTCCCGGGCTGCCTCCCTGCCCAGGCCCAGGCCCAGGCCCAGGGCAAAGACCATCTACCTGGGCGGTGGGTCCTAGAGCATCTTCCAAAGGCCACGATGGGCGCCCACTTTCTTGGGGGTGCTCTGGGACGAGCCACGTTCTGTAAGACACAAGGTGACCAAGGAGTCAGCTCGGCAGGCCTGATGGTGCACAGCCCCGAGAACGGAGAGGGGGCTCAATGCAGCCCCTATCCCTCTTCTCCTTTACCCCTCACAAGACCTACAGATGGGCCCAGCCCAACACTCGCTGCAGACAGGCACCGAGGTGCGCAGAGGTTAAGAACTTGACTTGGAGGAGAAGCACAGGAAGGAATGCCTCATCTGACCGTCCGACTGCCCCATTCCCGCCCATGGTGCTGGACTCGCACCCAAAACAAACCCCACCCACAGGCTCCCTCACAGCCCAGCCACGCACATCTCCAGCATCTGCAGAGGGAGGAGGCTGACGGGACTCCGGATGCCTGCTCCCAGCAGAGGGCGGTCACCCCTTGGAGGTGCCCTCACTCCAGCCCTCCCTTGGCACCCATCATTCCCTGGGGCTGGAATGTTCTCCTGCCATGAAAGGCTTAATTCCTACCCATCCTTTAGGTTGCCTCCTCCAGGGAGACCTCCTGGCTCAGGGATCTATCTCCCCAGCTCCAGCAGTAGGCTGGGGGCTCCCTCGAAATCAGCTCACAGATGCTTGCACTGACTGTCTCCCCGTGGGCTGGCGGCTCTGCAGCAGGGACCATCTCTTATGCAGCTGTGTCCCTTGGCCTAGCACAGTACCTGGCACCCAGGAGGCACCCAGGATGACAGGAAGTGCCGCCCACTCACTCCTGGAATGATCTGCTCTCTGGGACTTAGAAGGTGCAGACATGACTTTGGGTCTTCCCAATGAGCCAGTGAGGAGACACCTCGGGATGGAGGGAGGCAGAACAGCAAGGTCCCGAGGGCTTAGCGTAGGCCCAGGAGCTGGCATGGGCCCAGGGCAACTCCAAGACCTGGACTTCTGCCCCGGCCCAGCCTCAGGCTCAGGCTTGCAGCCAGCACAGGCTCTTGCAAAGCAGGAAAGGCTTGTTGTTTGTGACACCACAACGGCAAATCCAGACCGAGGTCTGACTTGTCACGGCTAGGACTTCTTGCTGGGGCCTGGCCAGATTCACAGGTCGGGTAAGAAATCCAGGGCCACTCCTGTCTCGAACCTCTGCCCCAGGCCGAGAGTGAGTGGGGTGGCCAGGAGGAAGGTGGGATCCAGGCTCCAAGTCCCCAGGAGCGTCTGGTTCCCTCCTACACCCTCCTCCCTCTCAACACACCCAGGGTCCTGAACGCACCCAGGTGCAGGCGTACGGACCCCCAGCCACAAGAACGTGGTCATCCCAGTCCTCTCAGGAGCACGACCTTCCCCAGACCCTGTCACCTGAGGACGGGGGGGGCACAAGAGCTGTGAGAGCTGCCGGGGCAAAGAGCGGTGGGGCCAACTGTCACCCCAACAGGTTCACAGCTCTCCTCCTCAGCAACGTCTCCGGCCTCCGACCGTGGGCTTCATGGGACTCGTGAGCCCTCAGGGGCCGGAGGGCACTTGCTGGTGGTGACCCAAGAACGTGCTCAGGCCCCCAGCCCCGACACACTGGGTCGAGCCTGGAGCAAGGCCCCCACCCCAAACCCTCTGAGCCCAGATCAACCCCTCTCTGAAAACAGAGACAGGAACCTGGGAAGCCCGACGCACCCTGACTGTACACAGCGTGGGCTCAGGACCCCGAGTCACACAGCTCTGGGTTCAAATCCTGGCTCCCTCCTCACTCACTGCCGACAGCCTCTCTTGGCCTCAGTTTCCTCGGCTGTAGGACGGGGCCTCTGGCCTTGAGCACATCACTGTCCTATTTTACAGGAGGGGGAGCAACCCCAAGAGAGGACTGCCCTGAGGCCGCACAGCCCTCGCCTGGACAGCTGGGATGTCCTCCCCACCTCTCCTACCTTCAGGATGGGCTGAATCAAGCCGACTATGGGGCCAGCAGTGCACTGATGCCGCTTGATAACCCTGGGCCCACTGCCTGCGGCTCACCGTGGCCTGGTTAGGAAATCCCATCTAATGCACCCTCGCCTGCTCCACCTGGGCCGGGATAGCTCCAATCCTACCTGGAGCTGATGGAACAGCAGCTCCGGGGTTTACCCAGGAAAGGACCACAGACTGGGGCCCCCAAAACTGCCCGGGTTTGCTGACGCAGCATGCACCCACTCTTCCCTCCGGACCATGAACATAGCCCAGCGCGCACTCACAGAGGGGCCCCACCATGGGCAGCGCACCACGGTGCCCCTGTACAGGGGCCCAGCAGCCAATGCCCCCCCTTTTTGCAAATAGCCCAAGTCAATGTAACTCTAGCTCGTGGTAGTGTCAGAAATCGGGCTTCCAGTGGACAGGAGCTGGGGTGGGGTTGAAATGGGCCAAGGCCACGCTTCAACAGTGAAAAACAGGGAGAGTCGCTGGCAGCCCCACAGACCACCACACACCCACTCTGGACACACGAGGGGTGTGGAATTTCTATCCTGATAGGTGGGTGGCGCTCCAGCTGCAGGGGCAGGTGTGGCTCTGGGACCCTGGCTGGATCCCTGAGAGACACAGGAGCCACCCGTGGCCACGGCCGGAAAACTCACTCTGACAGCTGCCCAGGGGGCCCCCTCCAACCTCACAGCAGCGGTTTACAGAATGCCCTCCCTCCGGGACACTCAGTGGCCCCAGGATCCTCTCACCCACTCTCCCAGTGACGGCCATGGAATAGGAAGGCTGAGTGACCACTGGGGTCCCGCACTGGGGAGGCCCCATCTGGCGCTTGGCACCCAGAAGCACCCAGGCAATACCAGCTACCTCGGCCCGCCCCCCTTCACTCCCTGTTTCCAGTCACTGTGTTCCCCAGTTAGACAAAAGCTGCGTTAACCTGCCCTCAGAGCCTTTAAAAATCTCCTAAGCGTGTATCACTCCCCCTCGAGGCTGCCTGAGCCTCCCAGAACTGTCCTCTCTTGACAGGCCGGCCCACATGGTATGGTGGTGGAAGGGGTGCCCAGGGGCCCCCTCCTGTCTCAAGGTCACTAGCAAACTCAAACTGGGGTCCCTCAGGAACACAAGGCCCCCAAGTTCCAGAATCCATGAGGCAGGTTCAGGGGGAGTGGGTGTGAGGGGGAGTCAGCCAAACCCGCTGCCTCTGCTTGCTGTGTGGCTCCGGGCACAGGACTGCCCTCTCTGGCCCACCTCACATGCTGTGACATGTGACAAGAGTAAGAGTCCTAAGCCCAGGGCTGGCTCATAACGACGCCTACAGTCTCTCCCCTTCTCCCAGGCCCGGAATCACCAGGGGCCCGGCACCTTGCGCCTGCTCCCTCCCAGAGACCGTGCCCCATGGTGTGGTCACTTGGACGGCAGGGCCGGCCCAGGCCATCTTGGCAGCTCTTTCTCCAGAAGCAGTTCTGTCCTCTGGAAGGCTCTGGCCCACCGGGGCTGGTGCTGAGTCTGACAGAACCAGCACCGGGCCCTGGCAGGATGCCCTGGAAGCCGGTGCCCACTCTACCCGGCCCCTTCCTCGCCCCCGCCCACAAGTAACTCTGGACTCTGGAACAGTCTGCGTCCATCTGCAGGGTGACCCAGGGGCCGCTGGATTCCCATCTCAGCTCTGCCCCTTGTGACCCCGGACAAGCCCCTTCACCCTCTCTGGGCCTCAGTCTCCTCGTCTGTAACACAGAGACAGTGACGCCCGCCTCCTTGGATTTACACACAAGATTATCGATGATACACACTCTGTGCCCGGCACAGTGGGGCTCAGTGGATCGGCCCACCACCGCCGGGAGGCTTTAAGGACTAGTGAAAGTCACTCTAGGCCCTGCTGCCTTGACAAATACCTTCCCAGACTCTTTTTGACCAACTCACCAGGGCCTGGGGCCTGAGTGGACACAGCTGAGGGCAGGCCATAGGGCAGGAGGCTCTGAGCGCCAAGCAGGAACTCCAACGTTGGCCAGGCTGCAGGGCCCAGACCCAGGGGCATGCAGGCCCCCAGAGGGCTCAGCCTACATCATCTACACTTGTCTTCATCACTAAACTTGGCCCCTCTCAAAGGTCACATCAGAGAAACATGCTCCGTGCCAGGTGCTAATGAATCGTGCACAGAGCGTGCCCCCAATTTATGTGCAGAAATGCAGTGGGGAGGACTGAGACCCGGCAGTGGGTGATGCTGTGCTGGGCACCCAAGACCTCAGCGAGACCCAAGACAGGTCAGGAGGGGTCAGAGGTAGACCAGCGAGCTTGTGAGTGGCCACACGCTCCAGCCTCCCTGATCTGTAAGATGCACAAACCAGGGCGCGTCCTCATCTCTGCCGCTTCACTTGGGTCAACATGGCTCCAGCAGGGACTTGGGGAGCCAACGGCTACCACGGCAGCCAGCATGGTCAGGGCGCAGGCGAGCTCCAATCCCCAAGGACATGGCATCTAGTGGCAGAGCTGCCAGCCCAGGGAAGGAGCCCAGGCCCCACTGCCAAACAGGCCACACAGAATCTTCCAGGCTGTGCAGCCTTCAGCAACCTGGCCTCTCTGAGCCTTAGTTTTGTATCTTAAAAAGGAGCCATTTACACCCACTGTTCAAAGCAGACGTCGGAGGAAATGAACGAACATGAAATTCCCAATGGCTTGGCCGGTACACACAGTAGGTCCTCACACCAGGCAGCTGCCAACGCCACGTGAATTACCCAGTCAGTTCCGGAATAGCAAGCCATTGCCAGACGCGCATCCGTTCGCACACCCACCTGGGGCTCTGCTAAGTCGGGGTTCGTCACAAACGATGTCAGTATCTGTAACGGCAAAGTAACGGACCCCAGTTCTAGCATGGCAACCAAATGGGGTCCTGTCTTCTTTACAGATGTCATTTTCAGACCTCAGACTCAACGTTCTACACGTGCACCGAGACTCAAGGACGGGCTCTGCCCCGAAGCTGCAGCATGGCTGCCTCGCTGTGCTACCCCATCTCAGAGCGCCGCCCCGAAAGTCACCCTTGTTCCTTTTAAAGGGCCAAAATGCGCCCTGGTGAAGGTGCTGTCCCTCCTCCCCCGCCCCCATGACCTCCTGCACCCTCTGTAAACGCTCTTTCTGGGGAGAACAAGCAGTGACAATCTGGGCGGGTCAATAACCCTCTGGCAGGTAGTTTTGTAATTTAAATCATTTTTTCCCCCATTGCAAGAGAAATAGATGTGGGGCCGGCCTTGTGGCTTAGCGGTTAAGTGCGCGCGCTCCGCTACTGGCGGCCCGGGTTCGGATCCCGGGCGCGCACCGACGCACCGCTTCTCCGGCCATGCTGAGGCCGCGTCCCACATACAGCAACTAGAAGGATGTGCAGCTATGACATACAACTATCTACTGGGGCTTTGGGGAGAAAAAGGAGGAGGATTGGCAATAGATGTTAGCTCAGAGCCTGTCTTCCTCAGCAAAAAGAGGAGGATTAGCATGGATGTTAGCTCAGGGCTGATCTTCCTCACAAAAAAAAAAAAAAAAAGGAATAGATGCTCATTAAGCAAGATTTTAGAAAACTGACACTTGATCCTCCTCTGCTGAGCCTGGACCATGGCGCCTCCCCTCCCGAGAGGGGCTCACGTGCATATCAACGCAAGCTGCCTCCACCTTTCCCCGGGAACATTTCCCACACGGTTACAAACCCTGGGGTGTCATTCTGAACAGCCACATAACGTCCCAACAGGTAACTTGATCACAACTACGTAACTCAAACATCCAGCCTCCGGAGAATGGCTGCTTACCGTCTCACGTTTGTACAGGCATCAGGATGAACATCTCCGGCTTTATGCACCAATCTTCCCCCTGGCCCCCCAGAAGACCCCCAGAAGTGGGGTCCCGGCTCAAAGCCCAGGAGCACTTTCACACGTCTGAGGCAGCCACTCCAAACCTGGCCCCTCAGAACCTTCCAGAGACCCATCATATGTCAGAGGTGGAGGTCAAAGAGATTGTGGGGCAGGTGGGTAAACTGAGGCTCAGAGCAGGGGAGGAATTGGCCTAAGATCTCGCAGCAGGCTAATGGCAGAGCCGAGGATGGGACCAAGGACCCTCAAGCTGGTCAGGGGGTGATGTCCCCAAGGCACGCTTTTCTGTGTGTGTGAGGAAGATTAGCCCTGAGCTAACATCTGTTGCCAATCCTCCTCTTTTTGTAAGGAAGATTGGCCCTGGGCTAACATCCGTGCCCATCTTCCTCTACTTTATACGGGACACCGCCTCAGCATGGCTTGATGAGCAGTGCATAGGTCCACACCTGGGATCCGAACCTGTGAACCCCAGGCCACCGAGCGGAGCACGCGAACTTAACCAATACGCCACCAGGCCGGCCCCAAGCCACACTTTTTTTTAAAAGGACTTAACAGAAGTGCCCCAGACCTGCCTCAGCTGAACAAAGATGCCAGGTGCTCAGAAGGGTGCTGGGTGCCAACACATTGCTCATCACAGACCTGCAAAGGTGATGATGGAAAGACGAGGGGCGCACTGGGTCCCCTGGAGGGACTGGGCAGGCCAAGGGCCGATGTGGCAGAGACCAGCCACTGCCAGGGGAAGGGAGGGGAGAGGGCCCCACGGTTTGAGAGGGTCTCCTCCAGGAGGAGGACCCCGCGAGCTGCGACGTGGCAGCAGGACCGTCCAGGAAATTCGTGAATTGGAAATATCTGACCTAAACTAACAGAACGTGCCATTGCTCACCATGACATCTGATGGGCCAATGGACCTCTGCCTTTCACACCAGAGATCCGACAGGAAAGGCCCCACAGCCTTCTATGGTCACCTCTATTAGCTGGTCTTCTCAACTGAAAACCCCCAAAGCAGCGGCTGTAGTTTTCCCACGGCCCGGGGTCACCCCGCCGTCCTCCCTCAGCGCGCCACAGGTGTTCAGAGCACGGGCCTGTCCATCGGGCGCTAACACACCGTTTGTGATGAGGTGTGGTCCCACAAGGCCCTCAGATTAGTCCTAAAAGAGAACATACTCAGTAGAGGTGGAAAATAAACTCTGTCCGCTTGTTTCCCTGAGCGTCTTGACTCACCCAAGATGCGGTGAGCTTGGCAGCTTGGGCTGCAGCGCCGAGCACAGACAGGTGGTTCACGGCCTTCTCCTCTTCCATTTCAGCTGCCGGATTCCGTTTTGTTCATTCATGAAATGTTCCCCGAGAGCCTGCCTGTGCCAGGTGGTGCTGGGCTCCAGGGCACAGAGGCGATTTCAGCCCATTCTGCCCAAAGTACTCATTTTCCCGGAGAGACACACACGCGAACTAATCACCCAAGCTCAGGGCTACAGGTGTGCAGGGCAGGGAGCAGGTGGAGAGCAGGGAGGGCTTCTAGGAGGAGGGGATGCTGCACTGCAGTCTGGGGAGGTGGGGGATGGTGCTATGGAGGTGGGCAGGGCAGGCTGTCAGGGCTCTCTCAAGTCCCATGTAGGGGAGACTGGACTTCAGCTGGAAGCTGGATGAGGGCCCCTCAAGGTGGGAGATGGGGCAGAGGCCTGCACTATGATCATACATCCCTGGATGGGCTAGACGCGGGCACCATCCTGGGGGTAGAGAAGCGATGCTGGGGACATGCTAAAAGGCAGCAATGCTGGCAGGACTTGGGGATGGTCTGGGTGTGGCACAGAGAGAAGTCAAGGATGACCCTGCTGGTCAGCAGCTGGGGGACATCCCCCAGGAATTACAGGATGGAGGGAGGGAATGGGTGTGGTCACAGCAGAGGAAAGCCCCTGGTGGGTCAGGCCCAAAATGGCGCACCGTCCAGGCAGCTCGCCCGGAGCAGCAGCGACGGCCTCTTCTGCACCCTGGCCAGAGTGCGTGAGGCGCGTTCTCATCTAGTTAGAGAGCACGCCCAGGTCCCGAGCCGGAAAAATGCGCCTTCTTGCTTCTGCCCGACTCCACGGCCTTGGCTGCTCCCACTCCCATGGCACCAACAGTGGCCGCTGCCACTCTGTCTGACCCACCACTGTTCTAATGGGCTGCCTCCTGGGCCCTGCCCACCCGAAGCCCCCAATGCAGCCGCGGGCAGAAGGAAGGGCCCAAAGTTTAGGACTCTGGGCAGTCCTGCTCGGGCTCCTCTGTTCAGATGGGGGTGAGGAGCTCAGTCTCCCAGTTGTCAGCTTTTCAGATGGTGGCACACTGGATTCCATGAGGTCGCTCCAGAACAGACATCAGGGCCTGGCACACAGAGGGCCCCTGTCCCCAAGGGACAAAGTGGAGCTTGGGTGCCGGGCAGCGCCCACCGACCTTGCTGCCTCCCTCACCAGTGGGTCCCTGGGGCGCAAGGGACTGAGACAGGAGGGGGCGGCGGAGACGAGAGGAGCTTGCCCGCCTGCCTGCCTGCCATAAATCGGCCCGCCAGGCTTTATAATTATCTGGGCACTTAAGCTCCTCTTTCTTCTCTTCCCTCTTCCCCTGGGGAAATTTCCTTCATTTCCTACATTATCCCGGTCTCCCGGTAGGTCTAAATCAGCCTCGGCCAGCGCCCAGCCTGCTCTGCCAAGCTCGCTCCCTCAGCCTACTTTCATCTGGAGGGCTGGCGGGGGTGTGGAGAGCTGGCGGCTTCCAGGACGCCACCGTTCAGGCCAAAGTTCCATGCCTGCCCAGGACAGAAAACTGAAAATGCCATCGCGCCCATCTTTTGAGCTTCGGTGACAACGTCCCCAGAGTCTGTTGGCTCCTTCTGCCATCAGGCTCTGTCGGCAAACCCAGGCAGCCTTGGGTGGGAAGGCGGGCAGGAGCTGAGTGGGGATGGACTTGGTCCTTCGGCCCAGACGAGGACGAGGAAACACCACTCCGCCGGCTACCAGGGCCTTCTAGCAGCAGTTCCAGGTGACCTGGAGAGACATGAGCCTGTCCCCACGTTCCCTGGGGTCGGGCCGGTTGAGTGTCAGCCCCACCGTGGGTCTGCGGGAATCTGGGACGTGCAGCCTGCTTCCCTAGTGACGAGGATGCTGGGGTGGGTGCAGTTCTGATGCCACTGCCTCCATTTATCCAGCCCTGACCCCAACTCTCACCTAATGTCCACTCACCCTGGAGGTCAGCGTCACCATCCCATTTTACAGATGAGGATACTGAGACCCAGGGAGGAAAGTAACCTGCCCTGACCAGGCCACCCAGCAGGTCACCCAGCTGCTGCAAAGGCCTGCTGCCTCCAAGGTCCTGCTCCTTGTCTGTAAGCTGGAAAGTGTCCCCAGCACGGCACCGACAGGGCCCGGCCGAGGCCAGGCCCCATGATAACCATGATATCTGATGGTCCCGTGGGAGGAGCCACACCATCTATTCGGCAGGTTAGGCAAAAAGTCCCCAAGTCGTCACCCATCATGTCCTATGAAAGTCCCCAACTCCCAAGAGGTGGAGGGGAGGGCAGCATCTCCATCAGGGCGTCAGGCTGGGGCTGGGGGCCGCTGCCCTGGACCAGCCCTGGGTGAGCTTTCTGAAGTTAATCGAGCGGCTGCGCTCTCCTGGGCCTCTCACAGGCCCCCCGTCTCCCCAGGGGATGAGCCAGCCGGGTTTTTTAAAAGCTGGATCTCATTTTCTGCCTGCATTTCTGACCTCTGGAAACCTCGGGTAGTTTTCCAGAGCCCTCTGGATTCTGTCATGGGCACGTTTCATGCCTCTGCTCTCTGCGTTCACAGCCAGGTCACTGGGCACTGAGCAGATGCCAAGTGGAGGCCAGCGGGCACAGCTGCCCAGGCCTTCCCATGTCCGTGGGCTCTGCTGGCTCTTGGCCTCTCAAACCACCATCTCCGGTCAAATTCCATGACTCCTTCCTTCCAAAAAAAAAAAAAACTCTCTTTGAAAACAAACAAAAATCCCAGAACTGAGAATCCAGAAGAGCTGGTGTCCCTGTGGCTTCGCTTTCTCTTTCTTTTTCTTATTTGGCATTGCAAGGAACTGGAGAAACGGTTCAACCGTCGCATTTTATAGATGGGTAAACTGAGGCCTGGAGAGAGGAAGGGGCTTATCTGAGGCCCTCCAATGAATCTATGGCCCAGCCAGGACAGAAGCCTGGGGCCTCTAACTCGGGTCCAGCGCTTGATCCTCAGCAGCTGCTGGTCTTGGGCGAGATAGGACGTGGTCTGAGCCTGTGGCCTGCCAAGACCAAGAGCCGTCACGGCCCTGGGAGGGACCCTGGGCACAGGGAAACGCAAGCCCCTCAGGCACTGACTCCACCAATGGATGTCAGCCAGGGCAGCCGGGCCCAGACCGCTGGGTCCCCTGGCACGGAGGCTGGTGCTCAACAAATGTGGGCAGAAACCCCCGGGGAGAAGCCTTGAACTTCAGGGGCAGGGCTCAAGGAAAGCAGGCTGGCTCTAATGGAAACCAGTCAGCGGGCCAAATGCAGCAGGAGGGGCCCCCCACAGTTTCCATGGGGACGGAGCCCAGGAGGCGGAGCTCTGGCGTGGCTGCGGCAGCAGATGTGGCCTGTGCAGGGCTGGCGCGGGGCGGAGGGAGGGGCGGTGCTGCGCCTGGCAGCGGGGCCCTGGGACGTGGCAGGCCCGGGGCTAGACACGGGAATAAGCCTGGGGCTGCAGGTCTGCCACCTCCAGGGGGCTTCCCGGGTTCCCCAGGGGCTCAGACCGGTGCTGGATGCTCTAGGCCAACTTTCTGCTCCCCACCCGGTTGGGCTTAGCCCCACCCAGCACCAGTTCAGCCTGGGTCTAGGCCTCCGTGAGGGCACCCACATTTGCTGAGTGAGGGCCCCCTGCCTGTGAGAGGGGGACAGATGGGACAGTCATGGTTCTATCTCTCCAGCCCAGGACACAGCACTCAGTAAGATCAGCCGGTCCCCTCCAGGGTCTGCCCACGGCAGGCTCCCTACTCTCTCTGGAAGGTGCCCTGGAGAGTCAAATGAGGGCTGAGCAACTCTGAGATGCCTGCGAACCTGTGGCACCCTGGCACCTCCGTTCTGCCCTGCTCTGAGGGCTCCCCTCACACTGAGACCCCAGCCACGGAGCAGGCCTCAGCAGGTGATGACGACCCCCAGCTCCTGGGGGACCCACGGACCCCTAAGACAGGGTGCGGGCCTCTCCATGGGAGAAGTGCCAGCATCTGTCAGATGCTGAATGGTGTCTGCCATGAGCCCCAACATGAAGAACCTGCCAAGAACCCCGGGGTCGTTGTCTACTGCAGGCTCCCAGCACAACGGAAAGGTCCTGATTTGGGCCAGAGCAGAAAGGGCCATTTTGAGAATGCTAAAGGCCGCAAAATGGTCTTGCCTGTTTCGGGTTATTACAGCATCTCCCAAAGGTGTTTATTCCCAGGACTTGAGCAATAAATCCCTGCAGGGCTTCCAAGATCACCCGGGCCCATAACCTCGTACATCTTCGCCCTTCTGGGTCGTAGGAACACTGAAAGTAAGGACAACCCCATGGCTCCCTCCTTCCCGCCGCCCGCTGCGACACTGCGTACTGTCCACAGCCCGGCCGGCACTATGAGCCACAAAGGCCTGGAGCCCTCGCCCAGCAGGGCACATGGGGGCTTCGTCAGCCCAACCAACAGGCCCCGGATCCTGGGTAACTGCAAGCCAGCCAGAGACAGGTCCTGAGGACCTCCAGAACCAGCACGATGCATGGGCTCCGGGACGGGAGGGATGGAGGCAAATGCCGGCTCTCCGTTGGGGCGGCAGAACTCCAGAGCAAAGGACAGGTCCTCCCTGGTGCTGGGCGTCTGGGGAGAACCGCCGAGGTCAGCACCCGTGACAGGCTGAAAACAAGCAGGGATCCTGTGCCGGGCTGCTCCCACCCAGCCCAGGGAGAGTGTGGGTCCTGCAGTCAGACACCTGGGTTTGCGGGCAGGCCTGTCACCCACCAGGCGTGTGACTCTGGGGACGTTCCTCGGCCTCTCTGAGCCTTGGTTTTCTCACGCAGAAAACTGTTAACACCCACCTTGCACGCGGGCAGGGACCTCGGCCGTCCTGTTTACGCCATATTCCAGCACCAGAACAGCGCTGGCACGCACTGGCTCTGACTGGATGTTGAAATGAAATGGGCAGATTAAATTTATAAGTGAATGTTTAAAAAAATGGATTAAAGTACCCAGCCCTGGGCTTGGCACTTAGTAGGTCAATAAAGGGCAGCTCCTCCAACCCCAAGGAGCTGAGTCCTGTTGGCAACATCCCACACGCACTGGCCCTCCTTGGGGGAAACAAGTGTGGCCCCCAACTTTGTCCACTGGGCCACGGCAGGGGATTTCCGCCACCCTGGGTCCCCCAACTGGTCCTGCCCCGGTCAGTCACACTCTCCCCTTCCCTGGCAGCTGCGCTTCCTGCCGGGGCACCCTCCGAGGCTGTGGGCCGTGGAGGCCTGCCACGCTGCCTGGCCCAGGAGTGCCCAACTGGAGGCTGCCTCTGTGAGCCACCCACTGGCGTTGGTCGCACAGGCCGGGCAGCCCAGGACGTCGGCCGTTGAAGCGTGACTCCACCCTGGGAGGCAGAGCTCACACCTGGCACGGGCGTACCCAGGATCGAGGCCTGAGACCCTCGCGGCCCACCCATCAGGAGAGCCTCCCAGAGTGTCGGCGTCGGGCAACTTACTATTTGCGCCTTCACGACAAAGGCTTGAGCTGGAGGGCACCGTGGAAGGCCCCACGGAGCCGCGGTGGCTGCCGAAGGCCTCCACTGCCACGTCCCCTGTGCCTGTGCCCGGCCGGCGGGCGGGGGCCGCTCGCATGGACCTCACACACCGGGCTCAGGTAGGACTCCTCGACCCGTCGAGTTGAAAGCAGCAGCACAACCAGGAGGCTCTGGGTGGGAACGGCGGGAACTCCTCACCCGCCTCCAGGATCCCTCCACCCACAACGGCCGGAAGTGCGGGCACACCCACTGCAGGAATCCTGGGGCAGGGCTGGGCTCCCAGGAAACTGGGCCAGAGGTTCCTGCGCACATGCGGGAGCAGCCAGGCCCCCCAACCCCCACCGGCTGCTCCCTTCTTGGGGTTTGCAGGCCTGGCCTCTACCTCCCATCTGGCCCCTGCAAAGCTCAGGAGCCAAGAGCGACAGGCACCAGAGGCTGGGGACTCTTCCCCGTCGTCAATGCCGGGTGACATCACCGCATCCAATTCCACCAGAAGCCTGTGGGTAGAATTTATCCCCACCCTTTACAGACGGGGAAACTGAGGCTGGGATGGACAGGTAGCTCACTTGAGAGCACAGGCCTCCAGCCTCTTCCTGCGAGGCCATAGAGAGGGAAAAAACACACCAATCACGGGCCTCTCGACAGGCATCTGACCGTCCCTGAGTCCAATGCTGACACCCCCATTTTAAAGACAACAAAAAGAGGCCTCGTGGTAAGAATCATCTTTATCAAGGCCTTTTTGTCCAAAGCCGCGTTAGGCCGTGTCATCAAATCCCCCCCAGTCCCCGCCATGTTCCTGATGGGGAAACCAGGTAGCTAAACCTCCCCCATGAGGCGGCTCGGCGCCCCGAGCCCTGGCATGCAGATGCACGTGTGCACACACGTGCACACACGCGCACACATGCAGACCCGCCCGGGAAAACCAGCCCTGCTGGCCGCTTCTTGGAGGAGGGCCACCAGCACGCTGACCGGCCCACCCCACGGCCTTCCGGCCACTCCCCCCCCTCAGCCCACCTTCCCGGATCCTGTTCTGGGCCTGCCCGCGCCGCCATTTCCTCTCCGGGGCCTGGAGGCTCACTTCCATTCCTCCCAGTCTGCAAATGGCCGGCGCCCAGAACTGCCTGTCCCTCCAAGGAGACGGCGCCATGCCTGGCCAGGGCCCAGAGTGCAGCCAGCCCGGGCAAGGGGCCTTCCTTCACCTACCAGGAGCCCGGCGCCTGGGCAGCCTGTCCGCCCACCACCACCGGCTGTGGCCAGCCCTGAGCTGGGGAGAGGACCCATCACAGTGGCACAGTGCAGTGCCCGGTCCAGGCGTCCCCAGGAGTGGTCCACGGGCTCCAGGGCCCACTGAGAAACCATGAAGAGGGCCTGTCCCAAGCAGACACGGTACCTCCAAACACCAGTCCACCTCTGGAAATCGCCAACGTACCAGGGGAAACACAGGATACCTGTGTGTCTACGCACACATTACACGCATACGCCATGGGGCACAGTCACAGGCACACCATCCACAACCAGCTGCGTGTGGATGTGTATGTCCACACTCATCAGTTAATGTAGGATGAACATGGGCTTTAGAGGACGGCAGGCCTGGGTTTGAATCCTGGGCCAACCACCATCCGCTGGTTGAACCTGGGGAACTCCCTCAGCCTCTGAGGCTCAGTGCCCCCCAGGGCAGAATGGAGATGATGGTTACCCCTGCCTTGCAGGCATTTCTGAGACTCAGAAATGGACCAAGGATTAATGGCATTTATGGGGTGCTGTCTATGAACTAGGCGTTGTGCTAAGTGCTTCCATGTATTACTATGAGGCAGGGACACTTACTGGCCCCATTTTACAGACGAGGAAACTGAGGCACAGAGAGGTGAAATGACTCGCCCTGATCAACAAAGCCAGGAAATAAAAAGGACGCAATTCGAACCCCAGCCTCAGTCCTGGGACTCATGCTCTTCTCCACTCTGCTTTTCCAAATGTGGAAGGTGCCCGGCGTGGTCCCCGGCACACAGCGAGGGCACTGGTACCACCATCACCATCACCAGATGGCCGCCATGACGCTGAGACTCTGGCTTGTAAAGGCTGGGGCTGCTTTGTTTTGCCTAATCTTTGAGAGCACCCAGACCGGGGCCACATACACAGGGCTGCTAACGAACACAGTTCTGGTGCCGAGACAGGAGTCAACAGGCTAAAAAACCAAAAGGATGGAAAGGATGAAGTGGTTAAAAAAATCCGAGTGGAATCACTAGAGAAAGTGGCTCCTAAATGGCTTTGGTAAATTTCATCAACTTTTCACTTTTCCTATCATTCCCCAACCTCTCTGCCAACAGGTACATTCCTTAAAATAAACAAGCCACAACAAAGCACTTCTGTTAACAAATGGAAGGGACGTGGGGAGCCTGCAGGATGCAGCAGAGGGAAGCCCCCTCCTCTCCTTCAGCACGACAAACACTGGGCTGCTGTTCCAGCCCCGACGCGGGAAGGCGGCCTCACAGGCTGAGAACGGCACCGCCTGCATCCAGAATTTGGAAACGCAAAAGTAAACACTTAAAAAGAAGGAAGGGGGAGAAAAGAACCCTCAGAATCAATTATATCATAACGTGAGCAAATTCTCAAAATAAACACTTATCGTCATTTGCAAATTATTGTGGCTGTAAAACCGCCCTACTCTCCCGGCTAGTGATATAGACCAATAAATCCTGCACTTCGTTATCTTGGCAAGATAATTTTTTTAGAAGTTTATAGCTACTCTTTGTAGTTTACCTGTTGAATTTTTTTTTTCCTTTGGATTTAAATGTGACTTTAGACCATGCAAAATATTTATCTGATTTTTCATAAACGTCTTAAAATAATTTTACATAAGTCTATATAGAACAGCTAGAGATTTAATATCTCTCCTATAGAGATTATGAAAATATTAAAATTAAAAGTCCCACACCCCACAATTTTGAATTTAAATCTAGTGTGACACTGTTTGTGCTGCAAAACAAGATAAAAAATGGTGATTAATTAAAACACTTAAGGTCGTTTGACACCAGGCATTTGGAATCTTAAAAGGAGAAGATGAAGACCAAAATGTAAATTAAAATTTAATGAAGGTGCTGCTTGTTCTTCTACAGAACTATCCAGGGGATGAGAGGATCATTTAATAAGGCTGTTTTTATACACAAATGCAACTTGTTTATTTTGACCTCAGTTCTTCGAAATTGTCGACTCCACAATTGAAATATGCTGTGTGTTCCAACAAGGACCCGGGACTCGTAATGACAGACCAGCCCATCTGTGCTGCGAGAATGTATAATTTCAGTCTATAGTGGAATTTATATAGAAGTGACGACGTGAAAACTGCTATGCGTAGTACTTTCTTAAAAAAAAAAATACTGCTGAGAAGTACTGGGTGCCATGGAGAATGCTGATATTTTGCCTGATTAAAAAGAAAAAGATTCTACGGAATTTTACTGATTTGGGGGAGGCAGAGTGTTATTACCCAAGTCAAAAAACTAATCCAATAATTGATCACATATAACATCCCAGCTATATAAGGTGTATGCTGGAAAATGTGTTTTCCATATACATTAAAACCATTAGCTGAACATAATCTCGGTGGAAAATACTAATTTAGAATGAAAACGCTCATTTATGGAAATTAATTGATTTTATGCTACTTGCCCCTACGTTGTCCAAAAAGGAAATGAATTAATGCCCAGGAAATGTGACTATCTATCATTCCAGGATTTAGGATTAAAGGCCTATTCACCTACATTAATTATATCAAAAAATAAAATTAAAAAAGATGAAGAGTGGGCAGCTATTAAAAGTAGAAATTCTTTAAAAATGATTAACCCTCTTCTCCCCCCCCCGTCTCTCTCTACTCTTGACTCTTTTGCTTTTAGAATTTATTACACTGTTTTCTCCTATTACTTTTATTTTGTCACCAGTGTTTTATTTGGTGCTTGCTAAATATTTGGGTGGAACGATGCTCCAGCTTGCAGCAGCAGAATGTGGCTGTCATAATCAGGAAAATGTTTTAATTATCTCTGCTATATACGCCTGTCTCTGCAGCCCCAAATCCTCCAGTATCGACTGCTGTCTGATCTAAGAACAAAAGCAGCCACCAATATTCCTCGTGCGAGCCGAGCTCAGTTTTAATATTTGGTGGTGTCTGCTCCAGCCGGCTGCTCAGGCCGGCACAAACAGGGTCCACACGCCTCTGAATCAGGACAACAAAGATCTATTTACGTGGGAATTTTCCTCTCAGTTGCAATTAGAACTTTCTGGGCCTGATTTTCCATTTTCCATAAATCAAGATCCCGGCTCCCTTCTAACGTGGGGAAACCAGGCCGCGTCTGTGGGCGCTTTTGTCAGCCTGCCAGAGGACGAGGTGAGCTCGGAGTTGAACTCTGCAGAGCCTACCTTTTAAATGAAAAGGTTTAGCAGGTCTGAAGGGAACAGAGAAACTCAGGCAGCCAAGGAGCCCAGCTCCAGAACAGCGGCAGCAGCGTGGCCCAGGGACACAAAGGTCTTCGAGGGACTCCCACCCCCGTCGGCCACGGTTCAGGCACTGGACAGTCGGGGTGTCTCGGCCCACAGCTCTGCAGATGGGAAACCAGGACGAGATCGGAGCACAGACAGGCCCTGGACCACTCAGGGTCCCCCGAGGGTCTCTCTGGTAGATGTGCCCAGGTGTACCCCATGCGCCATCCGTGGGCAGGGCTGTTAGGAGCCACGCACCACACTGTTATGTGGCACCCCCGGGGGCTTAAATAAGCCTAGAGCCCAAAACAACCTAAACGATATTCCCCATTGAGCTGAGAGCCAAAAAGAGCTGTTTTCCCTCTTTTTTCCAAAAAATAAAATAAAATGAAAGGGAGAAAGAACCAGATCCCTAAAACTGTGGACACAGCAGCATTAAAGACGCTGGACAAAATAAAAGGGCCTCTGTTTCTCAATGCAGAATCCATCCTCCCGTGTGCCAGCCTAGCCCTGCCTGCCGAGGAGTTTGCTGGGAGAAGCGTGGACGCTTCTGGTGTTTTTCCCTTTGCCACTCCTGGCAGTGCCAAAAATTAAAATAATAATAAATATAATGAGACCCCCCCCACAACAAACCGACATAACTGGACACGAGAGTAGGCCGTGCCTACTAATACCTCCTGAAACGTCCGTTCAAATTATAATTGAACACACAGCTACTGCGAAATAACAAACATTCATTTTTATTGTGATTTCTAAAGCCCGTAGCTTGGGATCTTAAAAATAAATGGGCTTGGCTTCTGCATTTCCCTGCAGTTTTTGGAAGGGCTTACTTCACTGAAGATGTGGGGGGGGACCTGAAATAGAATTTTGAATTTCGGAGAACCAATTAGAGGGAAGGAAACGTAACAGGCATCAGCACAAGATGGCAGAGCCCTCGGCTCGTCTCCAGCAAAAGCGAAGGGAAGAAGGTGACTTACCCAAGGCGCAGGAGGACGGGGGGCTTTCTCCAAAGCAAGGAGGTGAAAATGGTGTCCCCGTGTCTGCCGGTCACAGTGGCGGGCGGAGGAGGGCAGGTCCTGCGGGCCAGCAGGCTGTCTCCAGGTGCCAGTCCCTGTCCGACAGGCCCTCGGGCCTCCTGGTCTCTGCCCACCGTCATCCATCGGTCCCTCGGTCCTGGCCGGCGCGGCCTGGGCCTCGGCCACCCCGGCACCCGGGGGCAGGGCTGCCAGGAGCCAAGTGGCGCTGGGGGAGGCCCTGCTGCCAGCCCAGGAGGACGAGGAAAATGCTACTTTTGTCTCCTGCTCTCATCTGGCACTGGCTGCCCGGGGAGGGGGGGCCAGAGGCGGCCGCTGCGGCTCGGCCCCGCCCACCGGGAATTTTTGAAAGATGCTCATGGGTGCCGGGAGGATGGCAGACGTGGCAGAGGCGGGTGGGCTGGACCCCCAAACCCACCACCAGGAAGGGGGGGCCTGGCCGAGTGGGAGAGGGAGGAGGAAGCAGGAGCGTCTGACCACTCAGCGGCCGGCCAGAGGAGGACGCCGGGAGCCAGCCCTGCCCAGGTGCCAGCCCTCCCCGTGGACGGGTGGCGCGGCCCCGGGCGCCATGTTGTGGGCAGGCGGCCTGGCCCGGCTGTTCCGGGAGTCCAGGCGGCCTGGGCTCACTCCCGGGAGAGAGGCCGCATTGTTCCCACGCCAGGCCCTGCAGGGGAGCAGGCGGCGGCCAGCACCCTGGCTGTGCTCCCCGGGCGAGGCCGAGGGCCCCCACCCCAACAGCTCCCCGAGCCCGGCCCTCGGAGGGAGCCCATTCTCACCAACGCCCTGGGAGCCTGCGCGGTTGCGGCCGACAGCCCCAGCTATGGGTTTGAATCTAGCCTTGTGCCCAACTGGCCACCTCACCCTGGGCAAGCCATGCCACCTCTCCCAGCCTCAGTTTCCCCATCTGTATGAAGAACAGGGATAATGGCTCCTGCCACTCAGGGCTGCTTTGATGACAGAATGAAAAATACAAGCGGAGTGCTGAGCACAGTGCCCAGCACCTCATTGACGCTCAGCAGACAGTCGCCATGCCGAGAGCGGCCATGAGGTGTCCAGGCAGCCATGAGGACACCACGGTCCAGAGTCCAGACCTGTCACCACACCCCTCTCAGACCGTCACAAATCCTTCAGTCTCATCAAAGCTAATCCTTGCCACCACAGGGAGGAAAGGTGACCCGTGCCCGTGCTCCAGCCCTCTGACCTGGCTCAGTGGGCTTGAGGTTTTAACATGGGCACTTTTATTTGGAGATTTATCAGACTTGGCTGCCCTCTCCTGCAGGCATCAGGCTGCAGCTGCACGGCCAATCTGTTTGCCCAAGTTTCTCCTTCAGCCTTTTATGTGGCCAGGAGCTGAGGCTATGATCACCAGGCCATCCCTGTGCAGGGTGAGCCACGAGGCTGCCAATGTGGGAAGGGGCTCCCCAGGCAGGCAGGGCCAGCCCTGTGCAGAGTGGAGAGGACAGCATGGAGTGACGGTGGCTGGGCCACCGTGTGAGTTCACACCCCAGGTCTGGGCCTGCCTCCCGGGCTTAGGGGCCTTTTTGTCGGTAACGACCGGAGATAAGGGGCGGTCTGGACACCTCAGCATCTGGGGATGGGAGTTTCCCGGCTGCCTGGAGCACATTTTATTTTAATATTGCTTTATGCCCGCTCAGAGATGGTCATGCCCAAAGCGAAAGGGAGGGGGACGGGGTGAGTGAGAAGGAAGCAGCCCAGGGGGAGCCCTCCGGTCCTTGGGCTCTGGCCTTACACACACGGCCATGTGACCAGTTGCCAGCTGATGCCAGAGACAAAGCAGGTAGGATTCCGATGCCATGTGCCTGACCAGGAACGCCATGAATTCCACTCCAGGAAGGGCTTGGCGTGGCTGCCAACAGCCTGGCGCTGGGAGGACAGGGTCCCCCCATACTCCACGGGGGAAGCTCCTGAAAAGTGGGTGGCCATTTTGGGGCTGGCCCTGACGGGGGAGAGGAGGCAGATCCCGGTTACGGCTGCAGGAGGAGGTGGGCACTCCCCACCCCAACACACACACAATATCGCCACGACCAGAGGTGGCTGCTGCCTTGCCCAGCTGGCCGCCTAGGAGATAATGGCCTCCACTCCAAGGCCTGTGGGCCAGCGTGGGGCTCAGGGCACAACACATCAGCCAGGGCTGCAGGACAGCCAGGCCCGCACCAGGCCCTTCTCGGACAGAACTGCATGCCATGAGGCTTGGCAGCATCCCCACTGTGCTGGGGCCAGAATACCCATCCACAAGCCCTTCTCCTGGCAGATCCGGGAGGGCTCCACAAGTGACACACTCAGGACACACGTGTGACCTGCACGTCAGAACCTGCACATCAGGCGCCTGCTCTGAGCCCAGGCAGGTCTGGCGATGGGATGTGCGAGCCACACACAATTCACCCAGCATCCTTCTCTCTTAAACATTTGGAAGACTGAAGCCCCGGCACCATCATTTTATTATAATTTAAAATGTAATTATAAAAGGCTGATTTGAATGTAAATATCGCTCTTAAACACATGAAAGGCGAATCTAGATTTAAGAGCCCCACATCAGCAGGTAAATATTTCACCTAACCGCTCTTCCTGCCATCTGAAATCCCAGACTTAAGGAAAGGCATTTCACAGAAAAACCCAGCCTCGGCATCAGAAACCAAAGGCATCAGGGACGACATTCTTTTTATAATCTGGAGGGAAAATTCTATTATTCCTAAAAAAAAAAAAAAAAAATGGGCCTTTTTACTTTGTACACCCCATGCACACATTTTCGTAACCACAACCACCAGTCTCACTTGACGATAATCACCGTGGCCTCTGCTGGTCACATCTCCACTCAGAAAACCTCTCAGCCACTGACTACACAGTGGGCCCCAGCCGTTCGTCGAGATGCTCCATTCACCCATCCCCACGGGTTTCTGAGCCGTCCCGAAAGGCAAGACTCCTGAATCCCAACTCAGACAAGCTTCCCACCCAGAATTTCACAATAAGATTGTGTAGCATTTTACTTTTCAACCCCTCCCCTCAAAAAGTAAATAAAAGCCTGTGTGTTAGGGTTTTTCTGCCCCACGTCATGAAATTTCAGTCTTTTCCATTTCGATTTTAACAATTTTACTCATGGCCTCAGAGGCTGTTTTTGGTCAACGCCAAAAGAGAGCTCTCGTCACAGCATTTTTGGGGGCAGATTAATGCAGAAGGTGAAACAGACCACAGCTAAGAGGTTCCAGGATTTAAAAAAAAAAAAAATCGACAGAGGCTTTAAAAAACAGAACCTCATTTTTGAAGCCAAATATTATCATTTGCCAACAAAGTCTTTTAGGTTAGGGGAACCACGGAAGGGAGAGGGCTCCTCCACCCTGATCAGAGCCACTCCTTCTGTCCTCCATCCGCCTAGCAGGGGCGTCCAGACTGACGACCCTCTGAGCTGCCCAGGGTCCTGGGCCAACTGTCCACTGAGGTCTTCCCAATGTCTCCTCAACGCTGGGAAGACTCGCTCCCCGATGCTCTCATCACAAGCCCCAGCCTGATCAATTCCTCCCGGGGTCCCTAACATGAGCCTCGCTTCCCAGGGCACCTTCACGGCTGCACTGAGGCTGTGAATTTAGCAGGAACCGAGTCCAGCTGCTCCAGCACTATCCCAGCAGCAGGGAAGGGCAAAGGCAGGTGGCTCTCAGGCAGGCTCAGTGAAATTCTGTTCATTCTGTTAATTCAGAAAACATCCATCCGGGAGTTACAAACACAACCTCTCCAGCTGGGGACGGTGTTTTAGGGTCTGTGTGTGGCTTCGTCAAGTCAGGCCAGACTGCAATAACCTGCAGGCCACTCCCAAGTTCATCATAGAATGGGATTTGGGGAGGAGTAAAGGACACCAGAGAATCACAAATATTGTCCCACATCGCTCTTGGTGGCCTCCCCCCTGTCCCCCGAGGACAGACCCTTCCTCTTCCTGTCCTGTTTCTCTCACTTCCATTCTGCAACCCCCCAGCAGACAAAGGCCGACAGGGCCTGGCCCGAGGGAGGCCCCATCCAGCCCATGAGCCAAAACCTGGCTACCTTTCCAGTGCTTGCGAATGCGCCCCTGCGGCCTTTCAAAAAAATCACAGAAGGAAAAAACAC
Source organism: Diceros bicornis minor (assembly GCF_020826845.1). NCBI lineage: Eukaryota > Metazoa > Chordata > Mammalia > Perissodactyla > Rhinocerotidae > Diceros > Diceros bicornis. Next base: position 4,417,091 of record NC_080764.1, read on the forward strand.
TTGTGAAAGTTTAAATTCCACTTGATAAAGAAAGCCAGCCGTTCCCACTGAACTCTCCCAAGAACCACGGGTGGGGACTTTCTTTTTCCCTTTTCTGTAAATCTTGTCCCTGGGTTCTCAGGGCCTGTGATACCCAGACACCCGAGCTCCGCTGTCCCAGCCAACGGGACACTGGTCGGCCCTGAAAATAAATATTTCATATGAAAGGTCCATTGTCTTCACGCGAGGACAATTGTTACTTTTTCTCCCTCCTTGGCTGCACAACATCAGAAAGCACGGCTGATGCCATTTAGGGTTCTTTCTTGTTCCAACAAGATGTTTTGAGAAAGGGCAATCTTGCTGGGTCTTCCTGAACGATCGGCTAAGAGATAAAATTCTCCCAAAGCCAGCGTTTTGGTAAATGTACACTTGTATCAGGCCAAAAAACAATTAGCCCATCAGAGTGCTGAAACTCTCCCACGGAATCACCACCCATGTCGCCAGCAAGGACACTGGCAGCTGGCGTGGCTCCTCTGGACCTCGGAGTCAGGATGTCTCACCTCTCATCTTTCCTGGTCAGACCCCCCGGGTCAGCACCCAGGTGAGCTCAAGTGTCATTCTCTGGAGGGGTGCCTCCTCTGTGAGCACATCCCGGGCCCCCAGGGGACCTAGTGTACCCAGTGCCTCCAGGCCAAGGCTTCCTGCAAGGAAAGCCCTGCTTTGCAAGCTCCTGACAGCCTACCTTGAAAATACCCTCAAGGTGCACTTTTGCTACCACCTGGGGGTGGAGTGGGGGAGTAAACTCCCAGGTGTCCTTTGTGGTGAAACCAAAACTGGGCTCTCTCTTCCTTACAAACTCAAAATATAGTAACTAGCAATAAAAATGGCGATTACAATTTACAACAATAACAAACAGCAGCAGCCATTTAGGGCGTCCCTGCCACATGCCAGGAACTGCGCTTTGTGGAAATAACGTCGTCTGAACCCTCCCAAGGACCCTCTGAGGTTAGTATTATCATTTCTGATCCAGAGCTCAGGGTACAGGCCCAGGGAGGTGACATGACTTGTCCAGGGTCTCATGGTGAGCCAGAGGCAGGGGCTGGACTAGAACTGCCCGGATGCGAGCTAGGACACCCCCGCTCAAGGGATTTCTGCAAGAGCATTCTCCCTTATCTCCAAACACGCAAATACACCCTCCAAGCCCAACGACGGCCAAGTGTGGTGGTTTCAAGATGGTTTCCTGCCCGGCCTGGAAAGGCCTCACAGGGGACACACGTCGGTGCCTTGCAAGGGATTTCCCTGAATACCAGGGAGCACCCGCCTAGGCAGAGTACCCATCAGGGTGGGCAGAGTCCCCAGTCCCTCCCTCAGCCCCACGGGCTGCCTTCCAGTCAGGCCTGGTCCATGCCAGGGCGCACCAGGCCCCAGCACCCTTCTGAGGATGGGAGCAAGTGAGACCGGTTCATAGAGAGCTGGCCTCAGTCAGGTGCAAACCACACGGACCAAAAGCCACCCCACTGCAAAGCTCCCTGCTGTTTCCACTGAGGAAAGTGCTGTCTGCACTGGTTCAGGTGGCGTGCTCCAGACCCAGCCACTGTGGAGGCCTCATCACCACCACACTGCCGGTGCCGAGCAGCCAGCCCCCGCCAGCCCGCTGGAGACCCCTCACCCAGGAAGGTCGGGGCCTCAGAGTGGCCAGAAGCTGGGCGTGGCGAGGTGCAGGCGAGGGGCCACCCTGGGGCTGGCCCTGGTTTAAAACAAAAACAGGAATATCAGGGCCATCCTCCCACCAGCCCACCACAATCCATGACACCCTGTCCCCCTGCTTAGCACATTCTTTCTATTAAATCCGGAAGTGATACAAACAGGCAGGCACCAGTTTCGTTTTCACAACCTTGCCTCTCGTGCGAGAGTCCTCGAAAATAAATTTTGCCTGGATGGGATATCCCAACAAGTAAGAAGCCCCTGGTGGACCCGAAGCTCCACTGGCACTGGGCCGGCTCTAAGGAACAAGGACAAAGGCAGGGCAGAGCTGTGCTGGTGCTGGGGTAGGGCTTCCGTCGGCGGGGCAGCCCCACTGTTTGCTGTGGGATCTCAGCCCCATCCCGCTCCACGTGCCAGAGGCACACTTCGCGGCAGGAGATGGACCTCAGGAGCTGACAAATACCAATCCCCCACTAAGTGGCCCTAGGGGTGCTTCCTTAGACACTCAGGCCTTTCCCTGCTACCCCGGGGTCTCGCCCGTAGAAAGAAGCAACGGACGCCCCTTGTTCTGGGGTCTGTTTTAATCCTAGGGGATGCCCAACAGCCTCAGTAGAATGCCACACCACTCTCACCCATCTAGCGATATATTACAGGTCATCTGTGGACCCGGGGAAAACGTCGCCCGCATTTTGCAGGCGAGGCCCCGATAGAACTTGAGCTTCTTATATTACTAACCTTGTTGCTACCGCCAAGCTCCACACCACACCAAGCTCCCGGCTGGAACGGCATGCCTTCAGTGGTTACACCCCCATTTCCAAGATCACCCCCGAATGTCCCACCTCAGGTTTCATGTCTGCTAACTGCCTCTGATAAAGTCATAAATAAAAATTCAAAAGGGGAGGAGGGCAGTATGGGAGAGGGGATAACTGCCTAGCAAAAAAGACGACCAAAGTACTTCTGCAAACTTTCATCCTTTGTGCCATGGTGGGCTAGACCTTATCAAAACGGTCCCCTTGTTATACTGGGTTCTTCCCTCGGATCTGAAAAACCGGGCAGCCAGGCAGAGGGAGGCGCGAGGCAGGCCTGGGCCACTCAGGCCTCTGTCCACATTCCCGGAAACATGGCCTCCAAGTGCCAGCTCACAACTCTAGGGTGTTATGGTAACAGGCCCCCGTCCCCAATATTTTGTGGTCGAATCACCCAGCAAGGTTACCCAAACCACATCAAGAAGGTGGGAGAGAGTGGAAGGGAAATCGCACCTGTGATACGATCATATTAAAAAGCAGGCTTAATCTCCCACAGTATGGGTTTCATTTTAACAGGCGACGGACTTGCAAGTTCAAACATGCGTTTAAAAATCCCCAATAACCAGAACCAACGAAGTAACATAAAATGAAGATAGTGCTGGCCTGCAGAGACTTCCGTGGCTTCTGAAACCCAACTTTGAAAAAATTAATTTCAGCGTTACCTTAAAACCCTGTAATTACGGCAAACGCGCATTCCTTCACCCCTTCCTTGCTCCCCACAAACTCCCCAGGGAGTTTGTGTGTGAGCCACCTATAAAGGGGGATTTATTACGAAAAGTTATGAGTTGTTTTTCGTTTTACGCCACCATAAACAACAGCTTCCACACAAGGGCCTTTCACTGCTCCGGCCACATCGCTGCCATGGCTTGACCCAGGGCCCCCGGAATCAGCTCTCCCTAAATGCCTGACCAGCAGAAAAAAATCAGCAGCAGGAGCAGCGCTGGCTTAGGAAGTGAATGAAAGACTTCAATTTTTCGACAAAGAATTGTAGCTTCCAAATAACCTTGCAAACACTTCTAACCTAAAAACAGACGTTTTCTCTTCTCGTTCTATTCTAAGATGCCTGCTAACGCTATTGTACGTGTTCAACAAAATTCTCTCTGGCAAATGGCCCGAACACCTGAGACGAGAAGCTGTATTTCACAAATTTCAAGTTCCAGAATTTTAATGACGGCCGTGGAATTCGTGCAAGCTGGTCCGGCTTCGAGTTCCAGAGCAACCTCCTTCGTGTGTCCCCGCGTCGGCAGAAGGCCTGCCCTACACCGGGGCTCTTCTTAGAAATCCTTTCATTAATACTTAGATATTCATTAAGGAGCGAAAGTGAGAAATGCACTTACCGTCCTCAGGAGTCGCCTTGAACCCGATCGTCACCCGGAGCGCGCAGATCGACAGCCCTGTCCTTGCCAGAGGAACGCGCCCGGACACGGCCGGCACTGCGCTCCCGTGCCCGAGGCTGCACAGGCCCTGGGTCATTGGTCTGAGTCCTGGGTTCCAAACGCTTCCCTCCTTCACACGTCGAAACGGCAGAGAGCAAAGCAGTGCCATCTCTCGCAACTCTCCGCAGGGCGGGACGGTCTGGGACCGGGTGGGCGAAGCGCACGGCCAGGCCCCACTTCCCCGCTCCCGCACCGCGCCGCGCCTCTTCTCCCGGCTCCAGCTTCCCTGGATTGAACGACCGGACCTCGCCGAAGAGTGGCCCGCAGGACTCGGTCTCCGCGTCTGCGACCAGCGCCGCGAGGACCTTTGTCCTGGACGAAAACGAAAGCGCGCCGAGCGGGGGACGCCCACGCCCTGCCGCGGAGGTCCGGGCTCGCGCGCCCCGCGACTTTCTCCAAGTTCACGTGCATCCCAGGGCCGGCGGGCGGGCGCCGCCGGCCCCAACTTGCAGCGCCGGGCCGTCGGGCGCGCTGCGGACTGCGGGCGGGCTCGGGGCGGCCAGGTGGCGCGGCCCCAGGGCACAATGGGCGCCGCTGGGCGGACGGGCGGGCGCGGGGACAGCACGGGCCCGGCCTCCGCGCGGCCGCTCGTCTGGCGCGGCCCGGGCGCCGAATGCGGCGGCGGCGGCGGCTTGGCACAGACGCGCCGCGCGCCCGGTGCATGCTAATGGCCGGCGGCCGCGCCATGAATTATTCAGAAGCGGCGCGGAGAGGGCGAGCGCGGCGCGGAGGGCGGCCTGGCCCGCGCGTCCCCCGCCGCTGCGAAGCCGCTGCGGCGACTTCCCAAACTTTCCCCGGTCGGCACCGAGGATGCGGCCCCCGCGGCGCCTCCGTCCCCGCCCGAGCGCGCCGGCCGCGCTTCCCCCGTTGCCGCCTATTTTATGTCTTTTGTCTCGGAGTTGGCACCTGTCCCAGAGAGCGCGTTTCCCTGCCCACCCCTTCGCCGCCGGATCGAGGCAGGGGAGGGGGTACGGGGGACCCGGAGAGGAGGGGACAGGGGTGAGCAAGGCGCCTAAGGGCCCCGCAGCCCGGGGAGACCGCCCGGGGGCGGTGGCCGTGCCCGCGCGCCCTGGCGCCCCTGTTCCGCGGAGAGGTCAAGGCTTCGGCTGTGCCCAGAATACCAACGAGGCCTCCCGGGGCCCCCAGCCATGCCCGCTGCGGGCGAGGACGGGGCACGGCCCCTCCCCGATTCCCTCCTCCGCTGCGCACCCTCCTCCTCGGGCCGGCGCGCGCGGGCGGGGCGCGCGGCGCGAGCAGCGGATTCGCCGCTTGGGCCCCGCTCCTAGTCCCGCAGCCCCGCGTGCGCGCCCCCGCGGGCATGCCGCCCCGGGCGCTCCCCGTCCGCGCGCCCCCGGCCCGCGGCCCCGCCCGGTTGCCCGCGCGGGGCCGGGGCACCGCGCCGCAGAGACCCATCGGCTTTCCGCTTCGAGCCTGGGGCCCGCGCTCCCGAGGGGGGAGGACAGGCGCGAGCCCCGGCCCTGGCCCGCCCCCGCCGCCCTGGCACCGAGGCAGCTGCCGAAGCGCGCTCGGCGGCTGCGCTCCGAGGCGCCGGCTGCCATGATTGCGGGCAGCGGGGCGCGCGCGCGCACGCTCGGGCCCGGCTCGGGGACCCCGGGCGGACCGATGGTCCCTGGCCTGACCGCAGCGCCTTGCGCGCCGCGGACAGCAGCCAGGGCCGCCGGGCTCATCCCTGCGAGGCCAGTGTGCGCCGTGGAGCTCTAGACGAGACCCCGGGACAGAGCTCGGGGTCGACGGTGGCAGCAGGCTTCCCCGGGGCAGGGCGCGCACCAGGGCGACCTCCCGGCGGCTTCCCGGACACAGCCGGCCCTTCAGAGGGAGGGGCGCGGTGCCCAGTGGGGCGGGGGGGCGAGGTGCCCGGGATCTGGTGAGGTGGAGGAGGGCAGCGCACAGTGCCCAGAGATGGAGGGGGTGCGCAAGGTGCCTGGCGGGGGATGGGGGGGTGCCCTCACGGTGCCCGGGGAGGCGTGGGATGGGCGGGGGCACCGTGCCCGGAGCTGCTGCCCAGCTCCGAGCTCGCTCTTTTCCTTCCCCGCAGAAACAACTTCCTGCTCCCCTGGCCCAGAGCGCAGGACCTGCGGGGAGAAGTTCTAGGCCTCAGCTTTGCTCTCTCGGAGCCGGACGACTACACCGCTGCCCCTCTGGCCGCACGGTTCCTTCCCGCGCCCCTCCCCGGGTCGCGACCGGCCGGGCTCCAGGGTCCCGACACTGGTTAGAATGCCAAGGAGGCTGAAGCAGCTTTTCCTGCGGCCTCCGCAGGGGCGCCTGAGTGGTTTCCCCGCAGAGGAGCCGGCCTGGGCCTCCGGTGCTCGGTGCTCGGGGACGCCAACACGAGGTCACTACGCTTGGACCCCCTCCCACAGCCCCGGTATGCCCTCTCTCAGAGTCAGATGGACCTGGCTGTCCCCAGACGCCTGCGACGGGGGCCCGATTAAAACCAGGCCTCCTGGGCCCCATCCCAATGTCTCTGTGCCTGTCTTCCCCCCCCCCCTCCAGCCGACCTTGGCATTCTAACCAGTGTCCCTTGACGTCACATCTCGCCATTTCTGTCAACCAATTGAAACTTGCCCGTTGTCATAAAAATATATATACTTTTTATGCCATTGGTAAATTCAAAAGTTCCTCGTGTGCTCTGCTTCCCAGGAAACTCCATTCCACGTTGGACTGGACTGCCCAGGAAGAGAGAACTGGCCACTTGGGCAAGGCTGGGCTAGGGCGGCTGGAGTAGCTCTGCCAGGGCCTCTGCTGCCCACCGACCCACCTTCCAGGCTCCCTAGACCCCCATGACCTTGGCCTTGAATTGTGCGGGACACCCACCCACACACACACATCACTGCCACCACTCTATGACACACGTGATTTTGGGGGGAAGAAGAGAGGGAGGGGGAAAAAAACAGGATATATTAAGAAATCTCCCAAATTGCTTTTCTTGGTGTTAGAATCTTACTGTGGCCTCTCCTTTCTAGGGATAGCTTTTTTTTTTCTTCTATGAGAAAATTCAGTTTTTAAAAATGGAGTAGAAATGTTTTCCGGTTAATCTTTGCATTGAAATCCTGACTTTCACTTTCCATAGCTGCTGACAAGAAGCAGAGACAGCCCAAGCAGGGTGATTTCACAATGGGGTGGGTTTCACTCTTGCCCTGAGGAAGGTCCAGGGTGGCACTCCCAGCTTCAAAGGGCATGGGGTCCAGAGCTGGAAGCCCAGAAAGTCTGTGTTCCTCCTTTCTCAGAAAAGGACGGCTCTCTCAGCAGTCTGTGACTGGGGAATGCCGTACCCACATCCTAGCAATACGCAGGGAAAAACCATCTCTCTCGTCTAGCACAGTCTTTTACAATTTTCTTCCCCAGTACAATTCCTAGCCCCGACTAGGATGAGCGGGGCAAGCAAACACGTTCCCGAGAGATGAGTATGTGCAGGGCAGTCCCAAAAAACCACACAGATCCCGCTATCACCCTCCTCCTGCTCTGGCCACACCAAGGCAGAACCCAACCACTAACGGCCATTATAAATTCTGCCCTTCCCTCATCTGAACGGTATGGTTCAACTACTTTAAAAAACGTATTAAAGGTATTTTGTGGTTTAGCAACTTTGAGGACTCCAGAACAACAGAATTGCTTTAGAAACTGGGCTGAATGCAGAGATCTAAACATCCTAAGTATCAGGCCCTTTTAATACCAAATCTTGTTTTTCCAAAATAATGAGCAAGCTTGGTAACAACCAAATGGGGATTTTGAAAATAAATATATGGTTACGGCTCTCACGTAAAACCGTCTCCAAGTGCAAAACTAGGAACGTTGCATACCTTTGAGATTACATTCACACACACATAAAAATACTGCATCCACCAACCACACTATAATCTATTTATAATCACTTTCCTAAACACTATAAATATTATAACTAATGTGATATATGTTTTGTGATTAAATGGGTGGATTAAAACATTGAATTAAAAAAGCCACAAAGAAAAAGAGATTATCTTCCATTATGCCACTTACAACTTTTGTTCCATTGGCACAAATACAAATTTGACAACTGTATCATTACTGAAGGCAATGACTAAATGCCAAGATATTAGCTTTGCAATTTTCACCTGAAATCATTGTATAATCATACCAGCTTGCTAACCTTTTTATTAGCTGAATTTTTTTTCTTGCTCTCACACACAGTAATAAGTTAATTTAATGCCTTTTTCCTCCTCCCAATTTTTATTTGGTAAAACAAGAAATTGGGTGAGTCAGAACAATATTCAAGAACACACACTCTTTTTTTTTTATCCCCTCTATACTTGGCAAGAATTTACATATAATTTGGTTGCAAATTCAGAAATCAAATTCTGCTTGAGTCAAGGAAAATAACAGGATTCAGGTAATTCCAATGGAATTCAGGAATTCCATTTAGGTTGTTTTTTTAAAGTCTTTCCAACTCGCTATCATATTATTCAAAATAAATAATATAAAAAATTGTGCTCAAATTATCAAAAAGGAAACCCGGAAAATTTACTTTGTTGATGAGCCTTATGATAGAAGAGTTTCCTGGAGGAAGAACTTTGTCTGTGCTCGGGGCCACACCAGAAACATAAGTCATAGGAAGGTTCTCGCTATACCAGGATGTTTATAGTATCAGCCTTATACAGTTATTTTTTCCTGATTTCTCCCAAGATCTGCCTAATGGGAATGCAGCCGGCAATTTCCTGCTATGCCCCTGAGCCAGTGCGGGTCCTGGCTCAGCCTTCGGCCGCACTCTAGCCTCGGAAGGCCGGGGGCAGTCAGGGGGGTTTTTCTTTTCTCAACGTAGCAACATTTAATAATTTAAAATTTTCAGTATCCAAGGCATTCCGAGGACTTCGTAAACAGATGCATCGAATCTAATTAAAGCAAGTAGGATGAGGGTGAGTGAAAACTTACATTTTCACATTGGTTTTGAACATTCAACCTGCACACTCAAGAATAATGATGTTTTTAAAGCTGGCCCAATACACTTGAGATGGAGAGTTTGTGGCAACTCCTGGGTTAGATGCTACTTTTTCCCTCATCCCAATGTATCCTTTGGAGGAGCTGCTAAGAAGCTCTGGGTACTGTGTAGAAAGGCAAACCAGGCTTATGATTTTTTTTTCTTTTGCCTTTGTCTCAAAGTAGTCTGCAGATTTGGGATTCCATTTTGATACGCCTATTTTGTAATCACTTGTACTCCTACTTTATGAAGGCTTCATTTTTGCTTTCAATTATTTACGCACTATTATCATCAACTTACATTGGGGAAGCATTTTTTTTTTTTTTCTTATGCAGATAGCTGAGGAAGAAGAGAGGGAGAAGCAGCCGACTAGTTCAGACAGAAGTAAAGCAGAGCTGATAGGGTCTCAGGCTGGGTAAGGAGTGAGCCAGCATCCACAGAAAGGATTCCTCCTTGCAAACATCATGAAGCATTTTTCCAAATCTTTTGCTTTAGTTCACTCAGTTTTATGTGCAACTTGGCGTTAGTTAACTAGCAACAGAAATGAAACTCTGGCCACAGGACAAGCATGTTTGAGGAATAAAGCACAGGGCAGGACACTGCATCAGCATCCCCCCGTCCCCTCAAACACCAGCATGCTGCCATACCATTTCTATATCTTCTTTCCTTTTTAGAAAAATATAAAGTAGAGACAGTGTGCCTGCAGCCGGCAGTGACCAACAGCCTGCCCTATGCTCGCTCCCAAGTGAGGGGCAGGAACTCCACACCCGTGCAGTCACATGTCTGCGTAGAAACGGTCTGTGAGCAGCTGTTTTATCATGTTCTACACACTCTGGAAGTCCACATGTCCACTTTTCATGATGTGTTACCTGTGTATGTATATGTAAAAAAAAAAAGTCTAACAACCCCGAAAGCATTCTTAACGGGTTAATTATTATTTTTCAAATAAAAGGAGAACATAAAACAACTAGAAGTCTACAATAAATGTGTTCAATTATATATATAAATATGTGAATATGCTGTATATAACACATACATGCTAGTATAAAAATTTTTCCTTACGGATGAGGAATTACGATTAATATTTTCCATTCCAAAGTAGTAACAAAACAAATCAGGGACTATGACTTAAGGATGACGGGCCAATGTCCCCGGTTATATATGCATATATCAAATGCCAAAACTCAATTCTTGGCTTCTTATAAGGAATGATAAAAAGCACAATACAAGCTAAATTTTTTAAAAAATCAAAATTACCTTTCAAAGGGAAGTGGGTACTCAATTTATTTTAGTCTTTCAATTCTGCAATTTCTAAAACGGAATCATCATAAATTGAGAAATTAACATTTTTTCTAAAGAATTTATTGTGCCCCTTACAGCAAATTTTTATTAGCAATTAAAGATATATTAGAATTTGGAGTTTAACAGTTTCTGGTAGAAGAAGGTACCGACTTCCACGAAAATGAAAGGACATCAGGAAATTTGAAAATCATTTCAGTCCTCAAATGTCGAAGGAATGCCTTCCTTTCACAGTTGAAAAGCATTGATTTATTTGAAGTATTTTTGCATCTCATCGGTCCTTTATAGGGGCCTGAAATAGTCGTTATTTTAATGACCCCATACGCTTTTTGAATCATATCTAAGCAGAATTTAGCTATTAAAAATTTAAAGCAATTTTAAACTTTAAAACCTGTCAAATGTTTATTTAAAAAAAATTTTAAATAGTGCTGAAATACTAATGAAAGTCAGTTGAATTTTTTTCTTCCCCACAGATGAACTGAGGACTTCAGTACCATTTCTTAGCCATACACTTCTTCAGGGAGCTAGGAAAATTATAAGCCCTCTAGAATAAAGGAAAAAAAGGAAAGGAAATAAACCCTGATTTAGAACTCAAATAGTTCATTGTTAAATTGCAAGGGACACCAAGAACTTTTTTTTAAATCAAGACTTCACAGATCACTTCTTTAAAATGGTTGCAACAAAACCTAAGCTTCCTGCAAAATAAACACATGCAGAATGGTTTTTTTTGCGGGGGGGGGGGGGGGGGGGGGGTGTTGTCAATTACAAGTTGTTTGACATTTGACCACACTGGTCTTATTTATTGAAATACTCTCATTTTATTTTTACAAACCCTAACATGATTTCACACAACACAGGTAAGTAATTTGCTTTATATATAATGACAGTTTCATTTTCCTGACTACATCTAAATATCGTAGCTTTTAGATCCATTTAACAGAAAGACAAGGTTAAGGTTGGATTTTTCATACAGGCCCTTTCTACAAAAAGTGAAGAAATGTCTTAACTAAATCTATCACTGCAAGACAAGATAATATTCAATAGCTGCAAAGAAAAATACTAAAAAAGAAAGCCACTGCTTTTGTTCTGTTTTGTTTCTTGCTATTTATAGAGCAACTTTTGGTGTAATTCCTAATTTTAAAAGAACATGAAGTTCATTTTTTTTTTAACCAAAAGAAAGTGGTAATGTAAGCAATCAGACTACGGACAACGTTAGCCTTGAAAATGAGTCTATATAATTTTCACATGGTGAACATATATTTTTTAAATGGATTTCAACATAACGGGAGACGTGGACAGGCATTTTCATTCCTGTGCTTGGTTTTCCATAATGCTCACGGGCAGGGATTGTTAACGATCATCAAAGGTTAAACGCCTTTGCTCATATCTTATCCGTTAAGCTGTTTTCAACTCTGTATTCTAAATATGCTCCAAGATCCTAAGTGGGCCCTTCCCAGTCTCCCCGTCTAGCAGGAGGTAGTGGACAAGGCACGGCCGCCTCCTTCCTTCTCGCTCACAACTTCTCCCAAACTGGCAGTCTCTCACACATAGAACGCCGGAAATTTCTAGGAGGACTCCAAGGCTCACTGCGAAACTTCTCGCGCTGGGAAAAAACTTCTCAACGCACACCTGGATCTACAGATTCGGAAAAATTAACCAGCTGTAGCCAAAAACCAAAACACTCAACCACCCGAACACAGTCTGCAAGAAACACAGAGTTCTTTGACGTGACAAGAAGACTTATAAATAAAATAGCTCCGAGGCAGACAGGCTGAATGAGCCTTTCAAGACAGCCTGCTGGTGCCTCAAACTTTACTATTAGAACGTTAAATGTTAGCGACACGAGGATAACACCCTGGGATATGTGTGCGTGTGTGCATATATATGTATGTATATGCACGTGTGTATGTGGGCATGTGTCTGTGTGTAGAAACGAACGTTTTGCCGCCCTTACAGCTTGGGGCAGATGTGAGGTCCTGATGGCGAGCCCCCAGCCCAGGTAGAGGGCAGGTCCTCCACACCTTCTCTTTGGCTCACACCCTTTCTCATCACACACGTGCAAACACCAAAGCCGGTGAAAACATAACTTGCTGCAGGTAACAAGGACCGATCTCAGATACAGGAAAACTCTCCCTGCAGTAAAAAACTGTGTTTTGTGAATGGCAAATCAAGCTGAACTCATGCATCGTCGTTACACAAACGCAGCCAGGCCAGCACCGGGGAGCAAGACGAAGGGCCAGGGGCTGAGGTGTGCTCTCCCCCCCGCCAGCTCCTGAAGCCACGTGAGCCCGATCCCTCAGGAGAGGAGGTCAAATTGTGTGGCCTGGGCAGGGATTTGGGCCCTCAGACCCTTACCCAAGCCAGGCTGGGCGCGGCTGCAGACAGAGTCTGGCTTTGGACCCTGGGATAAACGCCTGGGCTCCGAGGCGTAGGTGCCAGGAGGAGGAGGGTCTTCAAACCATCAAATCCAGTCCCCCAAATTGGGGGTCATCTTGTTGTCATGTTCAAAGGCCTTGAGGGGACTGGGATGTTCTTTATCTTGCTCAGTTTCTCATGCTCGGCCCACACCCTTCTTATAGCCACTGCAGAGGATTTCAATACAGTTCAAATCAACACAAACTCCCCGAGCATTCAGGCAGTGCCAGGTACCACGCGAGTCGCTAAGCATTTTAATCGTAAAACGACAGCCTCACAGAGAGGGTTTTTCCTGAGGTAATACTCGAGAGGAAGACAGAACAAGAATTGTCATTATCTCCTTAAAGGCCAGGGAAACTGAGGCCCAAGGGGTGGAGTAGTGACTTGGCCTGATATTGCACAGACCTGGGACCCCCAGGCACACATGCCACTTTGTTATTTTTGCTTTTTTTTTTTTTTTTAAGGAAAACATCACCACCCACCTCTTTGCACTCATACATACATAGGCTTATTTTATAGGTAAGAACAGTTCCCAGGAAAAACAGAGCCCCATTGAAATGTGGGTCTCAGACTAGCCTTAAGCTGGCCAGCTTTGGCGATCCCCTCCCCCGCAGCCAGCTTCGGTCATCTGAGGTGTCCACCCTTCCCTGCCAGGTGCATCCTGATCACCCCCTCAAAACTGGGCTGGGATGAATCCATCTCCGGTGTAAAATCACAGACTCCAGCTCCCTGCTGGGCCTGCCAGAGTCCTCGTAACAAAGCCGCCTTGCCCGAGCAGAAGGGTCACGATGCTCTCTGTCCACCGCCCTTTCTGCTGGGGTGCCAGCGCCCTGCAAGCAAGGGCTCCCCGCCAAGCAGCCAAGGTGGCTCTGAGCCCACCTGAACAGCACCCTGCTTGTGGCCCCCTGTGAACCTGGCAGGCCCCTGCCCGAGGCCTCAGTATAAAACACCAAGCAGGGGACAAGGATGACCTGGGGATTCTCCAAGTCTCGTGTTAGCAAGGAGGGCCGATGACCGGCTCCCCGCGGAGGGCCTCACTGTGGTGGTTCTCTCCTGGAGTGTGGCCAGGGTCCCGGCCTGGACATCAGCATTCTGCAGTGGCACCCATATGCCGATCACATCAAGTTATTGCTCCCCAGAAAAGAGAAAGCACAGGTGGGTGCCGTGACAGTGGGGGGAAGGACAGTGAGGAGGACATGAAGAAAGAAGGGACACAGAAGGAGGAATTGGGTCATTTGGGAAAGAGGTCTAGGGAAGGTGACAACAGCAGGGCACATCTCCGGAGGGCTTCCCTTTCCAGCAGAGATCGGCACCACACCTAGAAATTTACTGAGGCACCTGCTCCTCCCCACCTGGAGTACACACAGGACCCCCACCCTAGCTCTGTCCTCACAACAGCAAGGCACCACCCAGCAACTCTGGAGCACTGAGTCTACCTGGAGCCAAATTCCACATTACAATATTCCTCCCCGCAAATGATCAGCTCAGAAACAAACATAACGTTTCAAAAAGTCTCCCTGGCAAAGCCAGGTGAACCAAACTACCAGTAAAGGAAGACTGGGCCAGAGGGCCTTGCCTGGCCGGGCCAAGAACTAGAAGCCACCCAGTTCCTCTTCAAAGGCAAAGGATTCCAAGACCCCTTTCCCTTGCTTCATTTTCGCACCTATTTAGAAGAGAAAGTGCTTTTTAAAAAACAGACAAAAACCTTGGGGGAGAAAAAGTTATAAGGAGCTAAATCTCAAAAGATAAAAATTATAACCTTGTCCAGCATTTGAGGAAAAACCAAAGAACTCAGTGGACGTGGAATAGTCAAGGCCTGAATTCAGTGTCAATGGCCTTCATCCACCTCGCATCCCCGGTCTCACCTAGAACTACCCCGGCCTCTGGAAAGGTCGTGATTTGGCAGAAGAAGACAGGTTGAGGGGGAGAGCGCCCACCGCAGGAGAACGGTCTGAAGGTTCCTGTTCTCCCTCACCGGGATTCCGCTTTCCCGGCGCACCGTTTCTTTCCCACCTGCAGGATTCCCAGCAGAAATAAAGAGCAGAGAAGGAAAAACAAGATACAGTAAACCTCGCCACCTCCGCAAGGGCCCTGCAGAGAGAGGCGCCTCCCGCCGCTCCCGGCCTGGGACCCGCCGCAGCAGTGTCGCTGCGGCCTCCTCTCTTTCCCCGGTGACAGGCACCCCCGTGGTCGCGGTGGCTGCTTGAGGTCCGTCTGCGGACCAGGCGCGTGCGCCACGGGGGCAGGAGGCCGGCCAGGGCCAGTCTGGTCAGGGCGGGTCCGGGGACCAGCTCTGCAGGCGGGGAGGCCTCCGCGCGCCTCCTCCAGGCAGGCCCCGGGCTCGCGGCGCAGGGTGGCGGGCGGGGGCTGTGGAGGCCGGGCGAGGCAGGGGCCAGGGCTGGTCCGGGTCGGCCTCAGGTCTGGGACCTGGGGTCCGCATCCAGCAGGGCGCGGGGCCTGAGCCTGCGGCCGGGTCCACGCGGGCCGGGGTCGGGTCTGCAGCGGGGAAGGGCGCGGTCCGAGGTCCGAACCGAGGCCTGGAGTCTGAGTCTGGGGCAGGGGCCGCCTGGGGAGGTCCGAGCCGGGGCCGGGCCGAGTCTGCATCAGGCGAAGATCGGGGTCCACGGGCCGAGCCGGGATCCGGGATCCGGGGTCCGCGTCCGGGGCCCAGCGGGCGCCCGGGGCCGGGGCCGACTCGGCGGCCGCGCCCAGGCCAGGGTCGGCGGCGGCGGCACGCGCCCCAATTAGCCGCGGGCGGGCGGCGGGGGGCGGCCCCATTGAGGGCGAACAAAGGGCGCGACCCCGGGGTCAGGGAGTCGCGGGCCGGGCGGCCGCCGCTTTGTCGGCCCGCCCTGTTTACTTTGCCCAAGGAACGCGCACAATATATTGACTAAAGCGGATTAGAGGGTCGCGCCCCGGAGGCCGCGGGACCTCCCAGCCGGGCGCCTCCCAGGCCGGCCGGCCTCGCGCGTGCAGACCCTCCCCACCCCGGTCCCCGCCGCCCCCACCCGCCGAGGAGCCGGGGAAACTGAGGCTGCGCCGGCTGGGCCTCGGGGTCCGCGGCGCGCGGGGCCTGGGGGGGCTCTGCGCCCGACGGCGGGTCCCCGCGGGTCCAGCTCACCTGCGCCTCGTGGACCGCCGAGCGGGGGTCACTCTGAGAGCCCCCTCTCGGCCTCTGAAGCCAACCGGGACATTGCTATTTCCCGAACCCCTGCATTTTAGCGATTCTACCCTTGCCAACACTGCTGGTCCTGGGAATTCATTTTACCGGGAAGCAAATGGCACTTTTAGTTGGAAACATGGACAGATTTTTCCATATCACAAAATCCTGTAGCATGATGGTTAAAAAAGAAGATTCTTGCCTCTTATCTTGACACAAGCGATGCACCCTCGGCCCTGAATCAGTAGGTGACTTAAGGGCACAGAAAAATATTTTGAGACGTAGTCCTGGGAAGTACAAACTGGAAAAAAAAATTATGTTTTCTTTCTTTCTTTTTTTAAAAGAAGGCAAATGATGAGTATAAATAAACCCCTAAAGATTTCCACCCAAAGACCAGGGTTTATCATGTGGCACTATGAATCCAAGATCTATATCCTTCTCCAGATAGGAACCTGCAGAATCTTTTAAATTGCCTTTAAAAACCAAACAATAGAAGCAGAAAGCACAACCTCAAAATCAAGCACAGAGTCTAGCCATGGGAGGTGGTCATCCCACCCAGAGTCCAAGAAGAACGAAAATGCCTTTTTTTCCTTCTTGGTGCTATTGTTTAGGGGACAAAAACACTTCTCCTGAAGTTCACACAAAATCTTAATTGAGATTTTTATGCCCCGGTTCTGTAAGTTACATGTTTGGTTAGGGAACCCATGTGGTGTTTGATTAATAATCTATCAACGTACGAATCTTTTCAAGAGAACGAATAATATTTACTTACTATTCATATTTGTTGGCCTAACGAATATTTCTGCTACATGCCATCTATCCATTGCTATTAGAGAAAAATATGCCATTTGTCTATATTTCTACTCATTAGCCTTTAAAAATTATTTTTTTCCTGCTTATAAAAATACCATGTTTAGAGAAGACACAGCAAAGCATAAGTAATTTCAGAGTAAAATATAAAGATGGATATATAAAATAAAGATAATTTAAGTAATGAGTATAAAATATAAATAATTCAAGTATAAAATACATGAACAAAGGAAAATTCAGCTATATGCTATTATCCAGAAATAATATTCTATTGGTTCCTTCCCAACAGTGAACATATACATACAATTACATAATTTACATACATATTTACTATTTGTGAAATGTTGTATCCATATGTCCCCATGCCCTTACAAATTCTTTGTTAACAGCATTTTAACAGTGACACAATATTCTCTTATTTTGTTATGTGATAATTTACCCCAGCATTCCCTATTATTCCAAATTTCATCTCTTGCTAATATTTCTCTACTGTAACTAATGCTACCACCAAGGGCCTTGCTGTGAAGTTTGTCTGCAATGTGGGTTATGAATAAATCTCTAGTGATCTGTTGTTAAGACATTGAAGCCGCTGCATTATTCTAAGGGGGATAAGGCAGACCCCGTAGACTCCACTTATCCTATCAGAAATGATTTTGGAAATTCTAGAATTCCCTTAGGATCACAGTTACTCCAGAAAGCAATATGGAAATCGGTTTGTTTCCCTCCAGAGGCCTGGTGATGTGGAACTTTCGCCTGATGGATTTGTGGGACCAGCCGAGGCACATGCCTGATTGCGACACAGAGTTTGGGAATGGTGCCCTCGCACGAAAGCGCTGGCCTGTTTCTGCCTACCGAGTCCCTTGGCACTAACCCCCAATTGCTTAGTGGGTCTAAGTCAGGGCTATAAAGCTAAACACCTTGAAAATATTATCTTAACAGTTCTGACGACACTTTGCACGTCTAAGAAATGGCACATCTGATTTGGCCCAAGCAGCTTTCTTTGCCGAGAATTCAAACCTCAGGCCTGCCTTTCACCACTCCCCCATGCTGCAACATTCCTGCCGTCCTCCCACCTCCCTGCCCTCTCCTGCCATGCTCTTCTCCATCTCCACGGCTTGGGCCCTGCCAGAGGGTTGTGTTTTATGCCACTCGCCCTTCTCCCTGACGCCCTGCGCCAGCCTGGGCTCTGCCATGGGGCCGTGTTCCCGGTTTGTCCAGCCTGCCCCGACACGGCTCCCAGAACAGCAGAGGAAGGAGGCTGGGTGCCATGGGGCCCAAGGTCTTCTCCCTGAACACCAGGGCCTGCGCAGGGCCTGCCTAAAGGAGACGGCCTGTAGGCCAGCGAGGAGGAACTGCCCCTAAAAGACAGAAGTTCTAAGAGGACAGGAGGACCCCGCAGAACAGTGTCACAGAGTTATCTGAAAATAGATGCTACAAGAATCGACAAGGCAGAGAAGAAAGCCTGGAAGGAAATACGTGGAAATGTGACCAGAGCTCAAGCGGGGAGGATGCTGAACAATTTTCCCCCTACAAACATTTTTCTGCATTTTCCAAATTTTCTACAATAAGCATATATTACTCTCATAACCAGAAAGGGCTACAACCAACACAACTATATTTATTATAAGTCAAATAGATATAATTCATTATAAGAATAAAATGAATTACTGTTAATATTTATGAGTTTAACATAAATAATCATCATCATATATTGCCAGGACAGTTATTAAGATGATAACGGCAGTTCACGTGTCTCGAGCACTGTACCCTTTAGAGAAACACTCTCAAATAGAAAATGAAACTGCCAGCTTTGCTGGGCAAACACTGGCTGCCGTTGTCATAGTCCTGCAACAAGCCTTGACAGTGGGCTGGGATGGACCCTTTTCTTCTCATTTTACATCTGGGAAACTGAGGCTTGGAGGAGCAAACTTAAGAGCCCCAGACCCTGAATGGAGGCTTTAGGTCTCCCAGGTCCCTACAGTAGCTTCCAGACCTCCGATCCCAGCACTTTCTTGCAGGGGAGACATTTTCCCCCGGGGGCTCTAGTGTGTTTCCCGTTTTTTCCAATTTTTTTTTCCATACTGCAGGTGGTGCCTGCGGCCAGGGCAGAATTGCAATTAGTGAAGATTTTGTTGGGTTTGCTTTAAAATAGTGGCATTTGCACAGGGTCTGTTTGTCTCTTGAGAGGTGTGCATGAAGCGGCCGGGCTAGGTGTGATCGTGCCTCAGCCAGGCAGGGACTGCCTTTGTCACACGATGACATTAGAGCCAAATGCCTCACTCCTCCTGGGAAGGAAAGAACATGCAAAGGACGGTGACTCACGCCCATATCTGTGGAAACTCTGGGGCTTGAATCATCCCAGAAGAACTCATTATACCTGTGTGCGAACACACTTTCTCCTATTTTTTAAAAGTGGGCCATTCCCAACCCCTTGATAACAACGGATGGAAACAAATCTACAAATCAAATGTATTTGATCTTACGTATCTTTCTTTAAAAGTGAGTTGAAAGGCAAACCAGCATGCTATTTTCTACTCTAAAAGGCAATTTCTAAATTTGGATTTTGAAAAAAAATTGTACTCCAGCTTGAAAATCCAATGGCTCTCAGAATGCAAGTAAGATACACCATTCTTTGTGCTAAAATCATCTTAACTGGTTTAAAATAAATGAGAACAAAATGATGTGAGCTGAACATGTCTCCCATCACTTGTCCTCTGAAGGCAGAGGTGGGATGAGCTGTGGCATACAGATCGTGGTCTGTCCAGAGAGTGGACAGGGCCTGGAGTCGGCGTTCAGGGATTTTAACAGAGAGAGACCAACATCTCATGGACCAAACAGACCTAGGCTTCTTCTATTCCAAAGACATCCTCAGTTTTAGGCAAAGATTAAATTATAAAATGTAGTCAACAGGTAAGATGAATAAATTGGAGACATTTATTTCCTCCAAGAAAAATGCCTGGCACTTGGAATTTTTAAGCTGTTAAGTAGATGGGCACATTTTCAAAAGACCCTGTATTTTATTTCCCCTCCTCACACAGGGCACAGCAAACCATCCCTGCCTTCTAAAATAAAAACACATGCTACTTTAATTTAGCAAAGAAAAGCCAAAATACACACTCTCTGCACAGATAATTTTTAAATTAAAAAGAGAGAGACTCTGTTAACTATGTTTTATACCTTTTTAGGGGACAGTTACCTTCTCCTCGTGTTAGTAATTTAACTGTCAAATCACAACACCGCTAACTCCATCTCTGAGACACTAGGATTACAACTTAGAAGGGCAGATTTTAATTTCGACTACTAAATAGCAAATGCTGACAGAAGTCCTGCTTTCAAAGTTTCCCCAGACAGGGCTGGGACATGACTAATTTATTTTATCTTATCCGTCTATCTATGCACAGGATTAAAATATTTATATCAGTCTGTTCACTTTAAAACATGCAGTGCAGGCACTAGCTTCAGGGCCACTCCTTAATTTTTCACAGTTTTGGCTTTTCATTGTTTCCAGAAATGCACAGCCTTTGCTGAATACTCTCCAATGCTGATGAGATCTTTAAGTGGGGAGCCCAGCACACAGGGCTCTCTAACTCGTACGAAAACTCCTCCTCAAGCTGCAAACGCTGCAGAGCCACAGGGACAGAGCTGTTCCGACGTTTCTTTCCCAAGAGATGCCAATGAAATCACGCAGGCCTAAGCCCGGCTTCTAGAAGGAGGTTGCCTCTGGCCAGGGTGGCTGATGGAAACCAGAGCCTGGTAAGGATGCCCCAGCCAGGCGGCCAGGTAGGCAGCGGGCAGCAGGGGGTTAATTGAGGAGGAGGGCAGGGATGGGAAGCTGGCCGGCCAGGGAAATCGGGCTGCAGGGCCCAGCCCCAACAGGCGCAGACACAGGGAGCTCTGTCTGCCTGCCCGCTCCCCGGCACTGTGACTAACCGCCCCACAATTGTACCCTGAAGCCAGCCCTTTGTACCGTCCCCCTGGCGTCTGGGAGCACGGCCGAAGAACCCTCTGCAGCAGTCCCCCCTCGTCCTGGAAACTTGCAGCCTCAACA
The DNA here is from genome assembly GCF_020826845.1 of Diceros bicornis minor. Classification (NCBI taxonomy): domain Eukaryota; kingdom Metazoa; phylum Chordata; class Mammalia; order Perissodactyla; family Rhinocerotidae; genus Diceros; species Diceros bicornis. Next base: position 4,437,720 of record NC_080764.1, read on the forward strand.
CCCATTCTTTCAGCTCTCAGGGCTGAAAGGGGCTACTGGGGGCCTGACCAGCCATGGGAAGTGTCCTTTACCCTGGCCAAGAAGGGCCACCAGAAAAAAGCAGAAAAATCAGTCTCCGCAACTCTGGGGGGGGGGCCATGGGGGCCAGCTAAACCTGTGCTGCCCAATACAATAAATAGTCCCTGACCACATGCCATGGAAATCAAGCCTTTGAAATTTGGAGAGTCCACCTGAACTAAGATGTATGTGTAAAATACACTCTGGGTTTCAAAGATTTAGTATGAAAAAAAGGACAAATATCTCATTAATAATTTCATATTAATTACACGTTGAAATATACTGTTTTGGATATATATTAGATAAAATAAATTGTATTATTAAAGTGAATTTCACCTATTTTTACTTTTTAAAAAGTGTGGCTACTAGAACATGTGAAATTACAGATGTGGCTGCATTTACAGCTCACATGTTTCTGCTGGACAGAGCTGTGTTAGGCTGCGGGTATGGGGGGTGGGCTGTAAACGGGCCTCGCAGCCTGCTTTCTCCCAGGAAGACAATGGCTAGAAGACACCATCGTGTCACCCCTCACCCAAGGGCCAGGAATACTAGGCCCTCATGGCCACACCTGACCCAGCCTTGTGTTCACCTGTCTTGATAATTAGGTCTTGCACACTCAGGTCTCTGGGAATCCTTTGTAAAACACGTATGTATGCATAGGAACACGCATACACACAAGAGGGCCCTGGCTCCTCTTCACAGCAGGCCGTGTCAACTCGTCCTGACTGGCCTTCAGAGAAGCCAGATTCACAGGGCACCCAGATGGCCCCCAAAGGCTCCCCCTGGAGCCAGACATCTGACCCTTTGTCCTGGGACAGACCAGGACCCACCCAGGGCCCCATCACAACTTTCATGGCCCTTCCTCCATAAATATTAAAAATTATATTTTATGACTGTTGGTATAAAGATGAATATAATCCAAGCTGAATTCATCATTATGTATTCATTATTATTGTAGTCATTTTTTTCTTCTAATTTTAAAAGACGTTACAATGAAAACATATTTGTGGGCCCTATGCACTGTGCCTCCCTGGACCACCCCTCTGACCATCGCACCCACTCCCAGCCGGCATCCTCACCCTGTGAGGTGCATGGGCCTCTCCTTTTGCATTTGGGGCTTGTCTGCCGTTCCTCCAGTGTCTAGATCACCTTCCTCACTCTAGAATTCATTCCTTAAGTCCTGCCCTGAACGTATGGTGTGTGAGGCCCTCATTAGACACCAGAAAACTTTCCGAATTATTTTTAAAACACAAAGATCGGTCATGAGAAAGGCCCAGAATCCCAGCATGGCTGAAAGCCCCAAGTCAGCGAGAACCAAGACTCCCCCCAGCACAGTGCTGGGGTCCCCTACCGGGTGCCCGGGCACCATGTTCAACACCAAGAGATGAGCCCGCCAGGCATAAGTGATGGTGACCGGAGAGGTGACCGTTGTGGTGCCCAGCGGCCCACCACCTGCCAGCTCTATGCAGGCCTGGGCACCCCTGACCTCCAGTCCTCACACCCCCCGATCGGGCCCAGTTTCTGGACCCGGATGCCTACAAGGCCCAGCTTTCCAGCATCTCCTGGAAAGAGACATCTAACGCTCTGGCCGTTCCCCCTCCCATGGTGCCACCATGCCAGGCCTGGGCCCAGATCCTGCCGGGGAAGGACCCTGTGCAGGAGATGGTTAAAATTCTGCATCCTTTTTGCATCCGCCTCCAGAGGAAGCGCTGCGTTTTTTTTTTTTTTTCTCCCAAGCAGGAGGAGAAAAAAAAAAGCTGAGAGCAGCAATTTGCAGGCCTTGGGATGTTTTTCTCCTTGACAGCGCTGGGCCCCGCCTCGCTCGGCCTTCCCTCGGCCCCGCGGCCACAGCTCCGTGTCTGCCGCGACTGCCGGGCCCCATGCACGCGCGGCCTCCCCGCGGAGCCGGCCGGGCCGGAGGGAGGGAGGCCGGCCCGGCGGGCGGCAGTGATGCCTGGCACTGCCCGGCTTTGTGCCCGCCTCCTCCGCAGCCGCGCTCCCCCCTCCAGGCCTGCTCCGGCCAGCCGCCCCGCCTGCTGCCCGCTGAGCGCCCACCCTGCGCCCACCCGGCCTGCCCTCACCTTCTGGGCCGCGGCCTCCCGGCCTCGGGTCCTGCTCGCGCCCAGGGCGCCCGGCCACGTCCTCCGCGGTGCCTCCGCTCGCCCCACCTCGCTGCCCGCGCTCGGCGGCGAGCCTGGCACGGTGCCAGGCTGCCTGGGAGCCCAGCCCGGGCAGGGAACTTTCCGGCGAGGGTGTGTGTGGAGGGGTGCGGGGTGCCGGCGGTGCCAGGGGAGGGAGAGGCCCAGATGCCCGGCGGTCGCCCCCAGCCCCCGGCCGGCGGGGGCCTCCGCCTGCCTGCGTCTCCTGAGTCCCAGAAAGGCACAGACAACACGGGCGGTTTAGTCAAAACAGTCATGTGCAGGAGCCCGCAAACAAACAAAAGCCCTTATTTATTTATTTAGTTCACACACTCAGATAAGGAGACGCCTTTTGTGCACATAATTTCACACACACCAGAAAGGAGGCGATGCCACGATGCTCCCCAGAGCCCAGAGCCCCGGACGGCCTGCCCAGCCTCAGAAATAATTGCAGGGCCTCGGCCTGGGCATTTCCATATTTAAATTGGGCAGCAGCATACGATTAATTAAGAAGGAAGAAGGCAAAAGGAAGAAAAGCGGTGGGGGCGGGGAGCCGGACATTCCGGGCAACGAGACGTGCCAAGGTGCCCGCAGCGGCTTAACTCCTCCCATGCCAGGCCCAGGCCCCCGGGGGGGGGGTGGCTGCAGCGGGCAGCTTGGAGGGAAGACTGACTGTACCCCTGCCGAGTCCCAGCCTTGGGGTGCACACCCTTGCCCGCCTTCGTGGACCGAGTGCCACCCCAGCTTCAAATGTGGCCCCAGGAACGCTCTCTGATCTGCCCATTCCAAGCAGCTCAGCCTTGCACAGGTCAGTGTGCTGTGTCAGTGCTGGGGAAAGAGACACCCTGAAGGCCCCCACTTGGGGGCTGGACTGGGAAGAACCATTGCCATTCTGCTTGGGACAGACTCGTCCTTTGCCATCCACACCTTACCCCCCAACATGCAAGCTACAATAAGGCCCCAGACCCCTCCACACTCACACAAGCCCATGGACAAGGGCTGCCCCATTGCCCTTCTGGCCCTGAGAGCAGCCAGCCTGCTCTAGGAACCGGGCAGGAAGGCCTGTCACCCTCTGGAAGGAATCAAGGGCTGTGGCTGAGAGCCAGGGAAGACCGTATTCCCAGAGGCAGGTGGTGGGCCCCATGGAGCCCTAGATTTAGGGTCCAGCCATCACCAAGGTTCAGCCTTGCCGCTTGCCAGCTACGTGGGCTGGAACAAGTTATCGGGCCTCTCCAGGCCTCAGTTTGCCCACCTATAAAATGGGGATAATAGTGCCCACTGTGCCTGCCCTGGGGGGTTGAGGAGAGGAAGAGCAGCTCCTGGTTGAGCAGAGAGCCTGCCCCTGTTCCCAGAAGCTCTGCCCTTGAGGTAGGCAAAGGGTGGGGTCAGTGGGGCCTCTGGCAGGAAGCTCCGCAGCCCAGGAACAAATCCAGAACAGTCCAAATCTACTTTGCAGGTGGATGAAGTTGAGGGCCTGGAGCCGGGAGAGCAGCTAGGATTATCCAAGTGGGTCCAATCTAATCACACGAATCCTTAAAAGTGAAGAACCTTTCGGAGCTGTGGTCAGAGAAAGAGGTGCACGTCTCTCTTGGAGGATGGAGGAAGGGGCCATGAGCCAAGGAACGTGGGTGCCTCTAGAAGCTGGAAAAAGCCAGGAAACAGATTCTCTCTGGAGCCTCCAGAAGGAGCCAGCCCTGCCCACACCTTGATTTTAGCCCCATGAGACATTTCAGACTTCCAACCTCCATGACGGTATGATAAACTTGTGTTGTTGGAGCCTCTAAATCAGGGAACTTTGTTATGGCAGCAATAGGAAATTAATACAGCACCTGCCCTCCTCCAACACGCCCAGAGGCCTCTGAAGGAGATGACGGGGATGTGGCTGCTGACGTATTCACTCCACACACTCTGTTCATCTGCGGTGGGCAGCGCTGGGCTGGGGTCAGCAGACCTCATCCCTGCCCTCTGGAGCTTTCCATCAGGTGGCCAGATGCTCTGCGGAGCCCTCCTCCCCCAGGGGGCTCTAACCTTACCTCCTGGCAGCTGCTCCTCCTCCTCCCACCACTTACTGAGCATTGCCCATGAGTGGGTACCATGCTAAGCGTGATCTCATTCCATCCCCAGCCTGACAGGCTCAACGGTCGGGGCTGCCCGGACGCCCAAATCCTGTCCATAGTTTGGCGGGTTGAGGGGCCATTTTCTGCTTCAGGATCATTAATGTGTCCTTCGCACAGCAGGACAGGCAGGAGGTCCTTGGGCCAGTGCCTCTGCTCATGGGGCCCAGAGTCCCCGTCTGTAAAGGGGCTGATTACAGCACCTCCCAGGGTGGCGGCGAACATGGTCCGCGGGTGCTGTGCATGCAGTAAGTGCTCAATACTGCCCGCTCAAGTCAGCTCTGGGGAGGGCTGGGTTTTTCTCTAAAAATAAAAAGATGCCAGGGCTATCCACTCAGTACTGACCCCGCACAGGGGGCTGGGGGCCGAGCCCCCGGCCGAGAAAGAATTCAGAGACAACCCCAAGAAGCTTCTGGAACCTGAAGGTCTCCCGTGACAGCCTTCACTCCCTTAGGCAATAAGCAGAAATGTGCACACAAAGTGTTGTTTATAACAGGGAGAACTGGAAATCACTGGAACTAACCTAAGTGTCCAGTAATGGGGGGTTAGTTAAGAAATCCATCCAATGGAATATTAAATAGTCATTACAAATCAACTTGTAGAATACTATCTTCTGACTTAGGGAACGAGTGGCGATAAGCCATTTAGTAAAACAAGCAGAAGATAAAATGATACCTATAATAAGATGCTAAGATGCTAATTTTGTTTAAAATTCTGTGTTCATAGAAGCTGGATGAAGTGTTCCCACTGGCTATTTCTGAATATGGTTTCACAGGTGACTGAAAACTTTTTTTCTTCTTTTGTGAGGATTCAAAACATTCTAAAATTAGCATGGAACATCAGTGACGGCAGAAAAAAAAAAAGTGCAGAAGAGGAGTCATGTGCCTTCAACGGAGCTGCCTGTGGGTCCTCCCAGGCCTTGGCACGCGGCAAGAACACGTGCAAGGAGCCAGGCCAGCCTGGTGGGTGTGTGACTGATCTGCCACATGGGGCCCCACAGTCAGGAAGGCCCTGCACTCAGAAGGGCCCCTGCCTGGGTTCATGCTCTGTCATCACCATCTTGAAATTCTTAGTCACTTTTGAACAAGGGCCCCACGTTTTAATTTTGCCCTGGGCTCTGCAAATTACATAGCCAGTCTAGGCAAGGAGCCCCAGGCCTCTGGACACCTTGACCTTGCCTTCCAGCTTCCTATGCACAGCAGCCAGCTTTTTGTACTAGGTTTGTTCTACTTCCCCCTCAGTGACTCCTTCTCTTTGTCTCCTTGCTACCTGGGCCGTTGGCAAAAATGGGAGACAGGGCTCTGTATTGTGAGAATATGCACCGACCACTTGCAGTGCTTTTCTTGGAGACCGAAATCGGCACCTCACCGAGTTTTTAGGACCTTCTTACCAGGTGTGGTTTTTCCCCATAAAACCAGATGTCTCGGACCGAGAGCCACTGCGGCAAACCTGTCCTACATCTGGTCCTACCACTGAAGGCTCAGGGGTACCTAGGAGGCTTCCTCCTACAGCTTCTGCAGCAACACTGCCAGAGAGGTGGTGAGCTGCCCATCTCTGGGGGCATTCAACAAAGACTGCACGGCCAACAGCAGGAGCACTGTGCAGAAAACACCTCCTCTGGATGGGAAGTTGGCCTGGAGAACCTCATCCTGGTGTTATAATTGCATGGGGCATCTGGCAGCTTCTCAAGGTAGGGGTCATGTCGGACTCAGCTCTGGACCCCCAGAGCTCAGCACAGGGCTATAGGCACAGGGGTGGGGCTCAGTGATCGTTTCTTTTAGGATAAGAAAAGAAACACAAAAAGTGGGGAAGAGGCAAGCTATTGAAAGTTGACATGAGATGCAAGAGAGAAATTCCTGAGCTGCCCCAGAAGCAGGTGATGTGTGAGCAGATCCAGGAGGCAGGTCCACCTTGACTACAGTAAAACAGCAGCAGCCAATGTTTACTGAGTGCCTGCCGTGTGCCGGTGCCACGCTAAGTGTTCACACAGCTGTCACAGGTCTCCCAACAGTTCAACTGAGTCAGAACTATTATTCAGCCCAGTTTATGAATGAGGCAGTGGAAGCTCAGAGAGGTGAAGTTACTCGCCCAGGGCCAACCAGCGAGCCCAAGGCAGTGCTGGGGTTTGAGCGCAGGCCTGGCTCACTGTCACCCTTCGGTGCAACAATACGTACACCTAGGTTTTCATAACTGGTGGCAGCTCTACTGCCTAGGACGTGAAGAAAGTTCAAGTTCGGGTTCTCTTTCTGTATCTTGTGTCTCCTTGGTTACACACTGAGCACCTCACACACAGCCTGAGTGGGCACAGAGGCTTCCCGGAGGATTGGGGGATAGGGAGGTAAGGCACCATGTTATAGGGAGATTTGAACTTCAAATCAGCTCAGTTAAGCAGATCTGGTCTGAAAGAGGCAAGCCAGCTTCAGCCACCTGGAGGACTCAGTATGTGGAGTCTGACACTTCCCCGTGCGTGATGCGGGGTAAACAAGGTGCAAACTCCCCTCCCTCCCTGTGCCCCAGACCTACGGGGCATCCTTCTCAGAGGTGGGGCTGTGGCTGGGGTCCCTAGGAAACCTGCCCCCCTTTTAACACTAACCAGCTCATGTGTACACAAGGGTCATAACCTAGGCAGGCCACAGGCTGGGTTCAACCCAAGGATGTTTCCTCTCTCCTGTGGTAGCTTCAAATTTTGGATATTCCACTCACAGATCTGGATTTCCTTCTCCTGAAGAGTCAGAAGCTGTGGGACTCTAGGCCCTTACCCTCTTGCAGCAACTGGCAGCACCTAACCTGTTGGCTCCCCTTAGGGCAGCCCTGGACAGTCTGTTCCCACAGTCCCCGCAAACTCTCCACTGTGCCCCACTTGGCCCGCCTGACCCCTGTGGGCTGCCCATTGGAGGAACCTGCTGGAGTTCCAGGGTACAGAGGGTGGGTGACTTGCCCAGTCTCGGGCCGGCAGGGCCTTCTCACTCCTGCGTGGGTGCTCCCTCTGCAGCCTCTCACCGAGGAGGACTCTGGGGTCTGGGTGACAGAGGTGAGGTTAGCAATGGCCTCTGGAAGGTTGGGGACCTGGCAACTGCTGAGAGCAGGGCCAGCCAGGCGGTCCCTGCTGTGGCTGGGGGGCATTAAGTCAAATTCAGATCCTCAGGCCCAGGCCTAGGGTCCAGGGCAAAGCTCGGGAGCTTTTGAGGCTTTGCCATCACCATGGTGGGGTGGCTTCCCCATCCCGTGGTGCCCCCCAGGGATCAGGCCATGCACAGGGCTGGAGGCTTTGTCTCAGGCAAAGGGAGGGAGGTGTGCAGAGAAACCAGCAGGGGGGTCGCAGCGGCTGGGCCTGGCCTGTGGACAGAGGCAAGGGGAGACACCAGTGTCCTCATCCCTGTGCTCCCTGGGGACAAGGCCCCACAGGGCCGGCTCCCTCTCCTCCCCAGGCCCTGACCACAGCTGCCATGTTGTGTCCCCAGCGCCTGTCATGGCGGATTGGCACTGGCTGCTCTGGCACAGCTGCTGCAGGCAGAGCAGATAGGTGGTGGCGGCTGGGGGTCCTGCTCAGGATGGTCACCCAGGAAGGCCTCAGGGAATCCGCTCTGGCAGGTGTGGGGATCAGGAGCAACGTCCACCCGGAGCCCCCAGGACCCGCTCCCGCTCCCGTTTCAGCGACAAGGACACAGCTGTGCAGGGGGGCTGCCTCTCCCCGACCTGTGGGGTCCCTGACCACGTGTGCGGCCCCTGGGCAGGCCCGGGCCTCGGAGGGTTAACACCTGAGAGCCGCATGGCATCGGTGCCCCCTCCTTCTGCCCTCCAGCCGAAGGGGGGGCGTGCAAGAAAGAGGGGAGAAGAAACCCAGGGAGATCTCCTCTCCCCTTTCAGAGCCCTGATGGCCGCCGCCCAGAGCCAGCAGCCCGGAGGAGGGAACATGTCGGGAAAGACTCCGTCCCGAACTTCCCGAGTCTTTGTTCGGGAGGAGGCCGGGAGGGCCGACTTCGTTGGGCGGAGGGCCCGGGCGCAGCCGTGCGCTCTGATGGCGGCCACAGCGGTGGGGCGCCCTCCGCGCTCGCCCCCCGGGACGCCCCCTCCCGGCGCGAGCCCCGGACCCCGGACCCGGACCCGGATCCGGATCCCTGCGCTCGAACCCGGACCCCGGAGCCCCGCGGCCGCGCTGGGCGCCGAGGGCGAGGGCGGGAGAGCGGGCGCCGCTTACCAGCTCGTCCCGGAGCGCGCCCGCGGTGCGGCGGGCGGGAGCCAGAGTCAAGTTCACGTCCGGCCGGCGGACTGTCCGAGGTCCGGGGCGCGGCTGGGCAGAGCGTGGCCGCGAGCGGCCGCGGCCCCAGGTCACCGCCGCGCCCGGCCCCGCGGCGCCGCTGTCACCCCGGCCCCGCGACCCCAACTTTCCGCACAATCGCAAGCTGGAAGTTTCCGGGCTTCGCGGGCGCTGGGCTGGGTTTCAGCAGCGACGTCTGAGCTTGGCAACAAAGAGGGAAAGCAGGCCGGGAGAGGGGAGGAAAGAAAGAAATACGCTGGAGAGAGGGCCGGCGACTTAGAAACCCCCAGAACTTGACATTCCACCCAGAAGCTTTTTTAGGTTGTTTTTTCTTAAGGGGTAAACAACCACCCCCGCACCCCTTTACCTGTGCTGTGCTCCCATCGCGGAGGCACCCTCCTCCGCACCTGCCTGGCTTATAACCCGCTCCAGAGCGTCTTGGGCAAATTTTTCGCGGGGAAGAAAAGTGGGCACAAGATGCTTCTTGAAAGGTGGTTGAGACTCGGACTACGGCCCCAGTGTGGTGGCAGCAGGCCCCCGGCTCCCTCATGTCCCCTCAGCACTGGGGCTTGGGTCAGCCACTGGGAGCAGCTACTCTGTGTTCCTGTCCTGGGAGCAGAGAGACGGCTGGGACCCCTGGTGTCCAGCAGGGGACCTGGGCTCCATACTGGGTCCTGGCCCAGGCCTACCTGCTCCCACCTGAATCTGTGGTGAATGCAGGACCCTGTTCTCGCCCTTCAGGCGGATATTCCACGTGTGAGGCAGGATTCCTGGCCTTGCCCTGATCCGGAAGCTCAGGCCTCCTCTCCTGGGGAGCTCCCTGGCTGCTGGGGCCATTTTTTGCCCTCTTGGCTCTGCCTGGCAGGGTCCTGGGGACGCGTCTGAGCTGGGGGAGGCAGCCGAGTGGCCCCAGGCCTGCGAAGCTGCACAGTGGCCAAGCCCAGTCCCAAGAGGGCCCTGTGAGCACTGGGACAGCAGCTGAGGGGCACAGAACGTCCAGCTGCCCATCGGCCTTGAGATGCTCCTGCATGGCCCTGTTCACCCGTTCGTCTGTCCGTCCTGCCCTGCGAGACACACTTATGGAGGAAAGGCTCGGCCCCAGGCCTGCTGCTCCAGAGTGCTGTTTCAAGCTGGGGAGAGTGGAGTTTGTTTTTTAAAGAAAAATGGGCAAGGGGGCTGTAGAGACCAGGGTGAGGGTTGCGGCGGGGGCAGTAGGTGGTCTTTTGTCCCACAAAGGTCGGTGGAGCTTCAAAGCACTAGAAACCCTCTCCCTTAAGTGGATATTTTCCCTTCAAATGACTTCTCAAACATGATCTTTTCTGGAGTCGGTCCTGGACCTCCATACGCGGTTCATGGAAAAGGCTGCAGCCACGGGGGCGCCCAATGGTGCTGCCCATCCACCTGGAAACTTCCGGAACTTGTCATGGGGCTGAGGACATAGAAGTGGTGGAGGTGGACAGGTGGCGCCTGGGGCTGGCTGGGGCGGCGTGTGGAGCCTGTTTTCAGAGCCGCAGACACCCGTCAGCTTACATACACAGGCTGCCAGTTCGTCCTCAGTGCCCACATTTGGGGGGCAAAATCCACCTGCCAGTGATCCCCAGGATCCTTTCCGGGAGGAGGTCGAATGAAGTTTCCTATTGTGTTTTCCCAGGAGCAAGCATGGGCGTCGGCTTTTCTCATTTCTCCCCCGAGGCCCAGGCGAGTCAGCCGTGCACACTCGAGCAGAAAAGTTGGAGTTCTCTGAGGCTCGGGGCCACTGTGTGACATTTCACAATAGCGTGCAGTCGGTATCCCTCACTTTACATGAAGGCTCCTTGCGCAGAGGCCTGGCCCTTTTCCGGGGAGGGAGGCCTCCCTGCTCTCTCCCTCTCCCGTGGCCTCCTCACTGGGGACTCCATTCCTGAGGGGCAACCTCTTTGTATTTTCAGACTGGAAAACGCATCGGGAACTTCACATCTTCCTGAAGCTTGCACCCATCTGCTTTCTGACATGTGGTCACTGGTGCTCAGTTTGTCCCAAAAGGGGATGTCGCTCACCCTAGCTCCATCAAAAACTGTCAAGGTCTTGTCTCGGCAGACTTCATGGGTGTGTGGCCTGTGCAGCCGCCCCATGCTCAGTGCTTTGCTGTCCCCATGTTAAAATTCTTAATCTTTTTTGAACAAGGGGCCCTGCATTTTCATTTTGCCCTAGGCCCTGAAAATTATGTAGCTGATCCCTACTTTGGCCATTAGTTAACAGGCTCATAAAATAGAAAAGAAAACATGATTTTTTTTTTTTACCGAACTCTGTTTACAGAAATAATTTCAGATTCTATCCAAACAAGATAAAAATATTTTAATTGAAGATCACTGTATTTAGGGAAAACGTTCACCTTGAAGAGGCAGGAAGTTGTTATGGAAATAGTACCGTTCTGAGAGGCGGCATCATTCACACTCCGCCCCCAGGCCCCGCCGTGTGGGTGCTGTCTGCCGTCTCCGGGCCTCGGCTCCCGTGTGCAAGGGTGATGGCTCCCACCTGCAGGGTGTTCTGAGGAGCTGGGATGGTGGGAGGGTTTGGCAGAAGATCTGGCACATACCAGCTACTCAGTAAAAAGTACCCCTTGATGGTGGTGGTGATCATTTGAGGCTCAGGTGCAGACTGACTACTTTTAATATAAGTGTATTTTACCTCCTTTCATTATAAAAGCAATACACATTGTTATGGAAAGTTTGGAGAATATAGAAAAGGAGAGAGAGACAGAGAAAGAGAAAGAAAGAGAACAAGAAAGAAAGAGAAAGCAAGCAATTATTTCCCTTTTAGTCTCTTTACTCCAAAGCCTCTGCCAGTAACACGACAGTTTATTTCTTTACAGTTATATAAATAGACATACAAATACATTTCATTTTAAAACCTTTTTTTCTTTGACTTGATCGACTTATTCTGAAACGGAAACCCCGGTGAGGCCTGGGAGAGTCCTCGAAGGACTGATGCCCCCAACGCCGTGAACGCCTTCCACACTGACCGCACTCCAGGGCAGCTTCACATTCAGGTGTAAACCCATGGTCTCCGCGGCCGCCTGTTCACAGGGACCGTAAATCGTGACATTTACAGTCACGAAAGTGCCGAGTGATAAAAACTCGACATCACAAAGTGTCCTGAACCTGCTGCTGCCTCATCTTTCTTATTTGTGACTTGGTTAAAAAAATTTTTTTTGGACAGTTTCAGGCTCTGATTTTTAATTTCCTCAGTCTGTTGTAGAATCTGTTCAGTCAGGGAGGGAAAAGAAACCAAAGCAATCAGGTCTCTTCATCGGCACCTTTGTGAGGCCAGCTGGCTAGGGGGAGGGGGCCCGGGGGGGAGGGGGATGGCGACACTGGGGTCCCAGCAGCCCCAAATGCAGGCAGAGCCCTCTTCTCGGAGAAGGTCATGTTTAACCTCTAAACATCTGACAGGTCCGCTGCTTGTGCAGTAGATTATAAATCGCACAAGAACTCGGAGCAGACAACAGACCCCAGAGAAACACAGCCCCTATCCCCCAAATCCGTGCTCCATTAATGAGGTATTTGGGGCCCAGAAGCTCCCGGGAACTGAAGTTTGAAGGTGAGAGAATCCAGGCATGAGGCCAATTCTGAGCTCCACTGGCTACTGGCCGGGTGACTTTGGGCAAGTCATGTCTCTCTGAGCCTCAGTTTCCCCAAATGTGGAGAGAGTGGTGGTGTAAACATAGCCCCAACCTCACAGGACTGAGCTGGGAGGGAGATGTGCTACAGTGCTCACTCGCTGGCACAGGGTCTGCCACCCCCCACCCTCCCACTGGTCCCTGCAACTCTCACCAAGGAGCGCCTCCTCCAGCAAGGCCAGCGGCACACGGGCAGAGAAATCCCACCACACCCCACCCTCCGCCCAGGGCAGCACGGGACCCTGGCACATTCAGGAGAGGTGCTCGGAGCCACAGGGTCCCGGCACTCCAAACGGGAGGGTCTGGCTTCAGGGCTCCTCGAGCTGGCCCAGGGACAGGGCTCCTCCCTGCCATCGGCAGTGCCCAGTGGGCATGGCAGCGCTTGAGAATAACCCAGCACAGAAACTGGGCCAAAGAACCAGGGAAAGGGCCCCACCCCCCATGTCCCCATCGTCTGCTACCACCTTCCAGGCAGTTCCCTTTCGCTGGACCGGGGCATCCTCGCAGGCCTATCCTGGAGCCCAGCCCTGCACCCCTGACCTGCTACAGCTGTAAAAAAGGAAAAGAGATATATTTGTTTTTATTTAATTTGTTTATAAAAAGAAAGGTGTTTGTTACAGAAAATTTGGAAATACAGAAGAGCACAAAAAAGAAAACAAAAATTACCTGTGAGATAATTACCAGGTACATTTTATTGAAAGGCCTTCTGATGTATTTCCCAAACCATATACTATTATGTACTGTGTGTGTGTGTGTGTATTATCATACTATAGGTTATTTCAGATTTGTTTTGTTTAATATGTTGTATTTTATGTCTTTAAATATTATTCTCTACAGGATTTGAAAAATGAAATCTAAATATCAACTAATTTTTTAAATCAATTCTATGAGGTGTAACTTCTGTGAAGTAAGATCCCTTTCACTTGTACTGTTCAACGAGTTTTTTGGGGGGGGCCGGGGAGGAAGACTGGCCCTGAGCTAACATCCATTGCCAATCCTCCTTCTTTTTTTTTTTTTTGAGGAAGATTGGCCCCGCGCTAACACCTGTTGCCAATCTCCCTCTTTTTTTTTTCTTTTTTCTCCCCAAAGCCCCAGTACATAGTTGTGTATCATAGTTGTAGGGTTGTAGCTCTGCTATGTTGGACGCCACCTCAGCACAGCTTGATAAATGGTGAGTAGGTCCATGTCTGGGATCCAAACTGGCGAACCCTGGGCCACCAATGCAGACCATGCGCACTTAACCACTGTGCCATCGGGCTGGCCCCTGTTCAGCTAGTTTTGACAAATGCATACCACCATGTAACCACCACCACAATCAAGAAAAAAATACAATCACCACAAAATGTCCCCTAGCCCCCCTTGCAGGCAGTCCCCACCTCTCAGGCCCCAGGAAACCACCCATCTGAATCCTATCGACATGGATTAGTTTTACCTTTATTTAATTTAATATAAGTGGGATCAGAGAGTATGAACTCTTGCTCAGCATAACTGACATTCATGGATCTCGCTGAGTCTCTCAACAACCCACTCCTTTTTATTGTTTTACAGTGTTCCATCGAATGCCTCTCACAGTTCTTTTACCTGTTCATGTCTTGGGGGACAATTGGGTTGTTTGTGATGTTTTGGCTATTGTGAAAAGAACTTGTGAATAGTTTTGTTTTTTTTTTAATTTCTAATGAGCGAGGTCACTGGCACGGGTTGAGGTAGACCCACTGTGTGGGTGTGGCCTGCATTTCCTGCCTGGAGCACCTGAGTCCATCCTTCCGGCAGGTTATAATTTTTGCCACTATTGTCGGACATGTCGTCTTGTTGAAGTGTTTGTTGTGGTAAATAACGCTGCTGGGAACATCTTTATCCTGACACTTTTATGTATGGCTGTGTTGCTTTCCTGAGAATAAATGCCCATAAGCCTAAGTGTTAGGTCAAAGGGTGTGCATGTTTTGAAGGCCCTTGATGCACCAGGTCAGGACTTCTATGCATGTTCCTATCCATATTTTCCCCATTTGCTTCTCATATGAAGGATAGGCATGGTCCCCATTGTTCAGATGGGAAAATCGAGGCCTAGAGAGAGGAAGTGGCCAGCCAGGGGCCACGCAGCTGGTGAGGGGCAGAGCTGGGAGAAAACCCCAACCTCGAAGTCGTGTATTCTTCCAGAACAACTTACTGCCTCACTCTCAGGCATCGGCCTCGATCAGAAACGCTGGGAATTTTCCCACAAAGATTTCCATGAAAATCAGATTGTGGGCTGAGGGATGAAATGCAGCCTGTGTTAATTAGTCTGGCTTTGGTTTGGTTTATCCACCGAGCTTGAGCGTGTGTGACTATCTCCGTGTCTTCATACACACGCACACTGGCACTCTCACACCCGCCAACACCAGTGGCGGCCAGTCCAGACGATCCTGTCCAGAGTCTCCTTCCAGACTGCCTTCGGGGCTGGGAGGCACACGGTCTCCTGAGTTCACAGTCGCGGCACATTCTGGCCCCGGACACGGGGCCCTGGCTTGGCATCCACGCACCTACTCAGCAGACTTGGCCCAAAGGACATCTGGTTATTTCCCCAAAGTGTATCTCCCCCGGAAGACCAAGATCAGGCTGCTTTGGGGATTCAAAGGAACGATCCGTTCCTGAGACGGCCACTTCCAAAGAGGTGTCGCAGCTGCTCTGAGGGTGGCTGAGCCCAGGCACTCACCTAGTGCCCAGCAGAGGATGGGGAATGTGGAGGTGCTCCTTGGAGTACAGGCATCCTCCGTGTTTGTAGAGGGCTCTCGGGCCACTCTGAGGGTGTGGGAATAGCCCAGCATTGAAACTGAGACAAAGTTTGATTTCATTCACTCATTAATTAGCTCCTATGTGTCTGACAGGGCTATACCCGTTATCTTCTTTAATCCTCAGCAACCAAATATTGTTATCCCCATCTTACAGACGAGAAACCTAAGGCTCAGAGAGGTTAAGAAACTTGCCTGAAGTCACACAGCAGTGGGCACTCAGTCTCAGCATGACTGCTCTCTGCAGACATCAGGCCCTAGCCTCTCTTCTGAGTTAGAGAGGTCTCTGCCCCTGTGTGTGGCTGGTAGGCCCCAAGGAACACACAATCACCTGGAGCTAGCTCAGGTAGAACCCAAGACACTTCTCAATTGTTTGGAGGATACAAATGGTCCAGACTCTCCCTCCCCCTACCCAAATACTATTCAGGTCCCTGAGGGGCTTCCTTCCTGGGACCACACCCCAAGCCCACCCCACTGCTGAGCAGACCCATTAATGCCGTTTCTGCCCCCAGTTAAGAAGGTGGGTGTTGCTCCCTGAGTTGGAACAAAGAAGGATCACCTCCTCTCAGCTCTGGGTCCCAGGCCTCCCTGCTCTTGAAGCCAGCAGGCCTAAGGAGGCCTTTGTCCTCTGGAGAAGAAACCAGGAAAGGAAGAGCCCATTCTCTCAGAAAACATGTGTTTTCTGTTTACAGAGGGGCCTGTCCAGTTCCCATGCTTTGTTCTTTAATATGGAGCCAAAAAAAAAAAAAAAATTCAAATTTGCAGCTTCCTCTTGGAGGTACATTTGGAGGCTGGGAAGTCTGGATGGCTGTGGGCGCCCTGTGCTGGGTCTTGAGCTGGCCTGGGCTGGGGCCTTGTGTCCCCTATGCTGCCAATGTCCAGCGTCACGTGGCCTTCATATACCAACCTGGAAAGCCACGTGGACAGGCAAAATGCCCCCTCAGCATCTCCCAGGGAGACGGGAGGGTGGAGATGAGAGGCAGGGAGCTTTGGCATAGCCAGGGTTTGGTTTCTTCAAGTCTGTGCTGGTGTGTGTGTGAATATCCCGGGGTGCTCTCACCCACACTTCCCGGCCTGTGCCACTGGCATGGCCGACTTAGTCCAACTGACCATCCTGCAATCACCCACTTTCTCATACCCTCTCCTCAGATGCTGGACAAAGGTTGTCTTTTCCCATCACCTGAGCAAAGGCACCCCGTGTGACAGGTGGGTGCTAACTTGGCACAGGATCTCCAGGCTCCTGGGGTAGAGCTCACAGGTGCTGGACACCATCAGAGGGGGAAGGCGGGCTTAGCTCTGAGTAGGAGGGTCTTCCTGCCAGCGAGGAGGCAGCAGTGAGCTAAGGTAAATAACAGAGCTGGCAGCCAGCTGTGCCCCCTGAATCTATTGTCACAGGAGCCAGATTAGCAGAGTGTAAAAGCTTGAGATGCAGAATCAGGGATCAGGTCCAAATGCAGGCTGTGCCCCTTCTCCCAAGAGGCCTGGGGCAAGCTGCTTCTCATCTCAGCCCCCTCATCTGTGAAAGGGGGTGGTGGGCCATACCAGCACTTAATGGCGCTGCTAGGAATAATGAGACGACACAAAGGCATAGGTCCCGGGCCGGCCTGGCACGTGGTTTCCAACAAACGGCAAATTCTATTACGATTTCTCAGCCTTCAAACTTCTCTGATGCGGCTCTGTAACTCCATCAGTCATACAGCTTACGCCCGAGTCACAGCCGGCAGAAGGGGGGCTCTGCAATCACTGACCGGGGACAGAGACTGGCCAGGGCGGGAGTAAGACGCCTCGCGGGTACCGGCCTCCTCCCTGGAGGAGAGGGTGACAGCCGACACCCCGGCTTGCAGAGCCTCGCGCCCTGCCCAGGGCGCTGCGTCCCGGGCTCGCTCGGAAGGGCCGGCCCCGGCACCGCGCGCTTTGATCCGCCCGCTTTCCCCCCGGGCCAGGCGGGCCTGCAGCGCGCGTCCCGGGGCCCCGGCGGGCCCCCCCCGCTTTGACCTCTGTCCCTGGGCTGTGCGGCCTCCACTGCGGCCACCGCGTGAGGTCCCGCGCACGTGAGGGCGGGTGGGGACAGGAACGAGGAGGACAGAAGGAAACGCGACCGGGGTCAACTCGCTGAGCCTCGCCCCTGCGCGGTGAACCCTGGACTGCCTCCGCCCCGCCGGCCTCCCGCCCGCCGCCCGCCCTTCCGTCCCGCTCCGGAAGCAGGACCAGCGCGACGGGCGGCGCGGCTGTAGCGTGGCGGCGAGGGGGCGGGGCCGGGGGGGGGCCTTACGTCCCCGGGGGCGGGGCCTCTGCGCGGCCGGCTCCGGAAGCGCCGGCAAGGGCGCGGCGGAGGACCGCCGCGAGCGCAGCGGCGAAGCCGAGGGGGCGTGGTCCGGGCTGGGGGCGTGGCCTCCACGCGGCTGGGGCGGGGCCTCTGCCCGCAGCCTCTGGCTGCCAGGGCGGCGGGCGGTGCCGACGTAGCGCCGCCGTCAGACGGGGGCCTGGGCGGAGCCTTACGCGGCTATGGGCGGGGACTCCCGCGACCGGGGGCGGGGCCTGGGCGGGGCCTCTGTGCGGCCGCGGCGGCGGTGGTGATTCAGTTTCCGCGTCCCGCCTCTGGTCTACAGCTGGGCTGTCCTTCCCTCGCGTGCCCGAGATAGTTGAGCCAAATTTCATCTATTTAAGATTGTCATTTACTTTAGATTTTCATTTTTTTAAGTTTTAACAGTTTTCTGTCTTTTTTCTTGCGTCGTAACCAGATAACAAAACAACCAGATTGTCGAGAATTTGGAAAACCTAAGAGAGTATAAATAAAAATGAGAAAAAGCGAGAAAGCTTTAAGTCTCACAACGCAAACCACGGCCGAGAACTCGGTGTGGACTGTGGTCTTGATCCTTTTTTTTTTTTGTAAATATATAGGTTTTTACATAATCGGGATAACACGGTACATACACTTGCGAATGCCTTAAAAAATAACTTTTTTTCCCTGGCTGTAAAGCCACATGTTATTGCAGAAAATTTGGAAAATTGGAAAAATACAAAGAAGATAATAAAAATAACCTGAGATTCTACCACACAAGATTACCAGTGTTAACATTTTGGCATTTAACTTCCTTTTTACACGATTACACATTTGTTTGAAACAAAATTGGGAGCGTAGTGTAAATATTGTTTTGAAAGTTTCTCCTTTCATGCATGGCTGTATCACGAATGTCCCCACATCATTGAGTGTTCGTCTACAATGTATTTGCAATCACACGCCCTGTGTTGAGTGGTCAGTATTTTATTTAACCTATACACTATGATTGGACGTTGATGCTGTTTACAGTTTCCATCGCTTCCTTGCTTCCTCCTTCTTTTATGATGAACATCCTTGTGGCTAAATCTTTGTGCATGTTCACGAAAGTTCCTTATGACAAATCCCTAGCTGTGGAATTGCTAAGTCAAAGAATATAATCGATAATGCTTCTTTTATCCCTCTTTTTCTTTACATGCTTTCCAAATTTAAAAAGTAATAAATGAATGTTGTATCAACCCAAGAATACTGTATATGCAAAAAATGATCTTTCTTATCAAAAATATATAAAGAACTCCTACAACTCAATAACAACAAACCCGATTAAAAAGTTGGCAAAAGAGGCCGGCCCCGTGGCCTAGTGGTTAAGTTCGGCATGCTCCGCTTCAGCGGCCAAGGTTTGGTTCCTGGTGGTGGACCTATACCACTTGTCAGCCATGCTGTGGTGGGAACCCACACACAAAATAGAGGCAGAGGGCACAGATGTTAGCTCAGGGCTAATCTTCCTCAGGCCAAAAAAAAGAAGAGGATTGGCAACAGACATTAGTGCAGGGCGAATCTTCCTCAGAAAAGAAAAAATGTGGGCAAAGGACTGGAATAGACATTTCTGCAGAGATGATATACAAATGGCCAATAAACACATGAAAAGATGCTGAACATCGCCAATCATTACAGAAATGCAAATCAGAACCACAATGAAATACGACCTCATACCTATTAAGATGGCTGTTATTTAAAAGAAAAAAATCCCAGAAAATTAGAAGCCTTGGTGAGGATGTGAAGAAATCGGAACCCTCATGCATTGCTAGTGGGAACACAGAATGGTGCAGCTGCTGTGGAAAATAGTATGTCAGTTCCTCAAAAAATTAAACAGAATTACCATCTGACCCAACAATTCCACTCCTAGGTATATACCCAAAAGAACTGGAAGCAGGCTCTAGTAGATAGTTACATACCCATGTTCATAGGAACATTATTCACAACGGACAAAAGGTGGAAACAACCGAAAGGTTCATCAACAGAGGAATGGATAAACAAAATGTGGTCTATACCTACAATGGAATATTATTCAGCCTTAAAAAGGAAGAAAATTCTGACACATGCTACAATGTGGATGAGTCTTGAAAACATACATGCTAAACGAAACAAGCCAGACCCAAAAGGACAAATATTATATGATTCCACTTATATGAGGTACCTAGATTAGTCAAATTCGAATTCATAGAGACAGAAAGTAGAACAGTGCTTACCAGGGGCTGGGGGGAGGGAAGAATGAGGAGTTATTATTTAAGAGGTACGGAGTTTCAGTTTGGGAAGATGAAGTTCTGGAGATGGATGGTGGTGATGGTTGCACAACAAATGTGAATGTACTTAATGCCACTGAACCGGTAAAGGGTAAGTTTTATGTTATGTATATTTTACCACACACACACAAAAGACATTTTTGGGGTGGAGGGAGAAGATCTTTCCTAGATTCTGGTTCCGAGAACGTCTGGGTGGGACAAGGCCTGCACATGTAGCAAGCTCCTCACGGGTGAACCTGCCCAGGTGGTTGGGGACAGCCCTTCAGAGGAGCTCTACTCTGGGAAAACAGGAGCCAAGACAGGCCTTACACATGCAGCATTTTTGGTAGTAATTTCCAAGCTGGGACAGAGAAACCTGCTTTGGGGAAGCAGTGAGTCACTGTGGATCTTTATCTGAACTTGATCTTTTCTTTCTGGGCCAGTGAAACATCACACACACAGACACACACATGCACAGCTCTCTTTGTCTTGATTGCAAACATAATACACGTTCCTTGTCAACAATTTTGCAAATACAGAAAAGCACCCGTGAGAAAAGAGAAAAGATCAAATACATAGAATCCCAACTCGAAGAAACCGCAGCTGACATTCGAACATATATTTGTCCAGCCTTTCTTCTCTATTCATAACACATACCTAAAATCATTGCAGTCATATGTCACGTTTCATAATCTGCGTTCTCACTAATACGCAATGAACAACTCACCTATCTTTAAATGTTTCTATAGCCCATTTTTTAATGATTGCAGAATAATATGTTCAGATGTCCATATATAACTTTGGTACCTAATTCTTTATTGTTGTCTGTCTAGATAATTTACAAATATGCTGCTTCGAACATCCTCCTCTAATAATTCCCTTTAGTTACTGCTAGGAGAATAATTGTAACTTCACACAGGATTTTGCTTTTTATTTATTTATTTTTTAATCTTTTTTTTTTCTTCTAACTTTTTTTTTTTTTCTGAGGAGATCAGCCCCTATGCTAACATCTGCCAATCCTCCTCTTTTTTGCTGAGGAAGACTGGCCCTGGGCTAACATCCGTGCCCATCTTCCTCCACTTTATATGGGACGCTGCCACAGCAGGGCCTGACAAGCGATGCATTGGTGCGCGCCCGGGATCCAAACCGGCGAAACCCAGGCTGCTGCAGTGGAGCGCGCACACTTAACTACTTGTGCCACCGGGCAGGCCCCTATTTTTTAATCTTTTTGGTGAGGAAGACTGGCCCTGAGCTAACATCTGTTGCCAATCCTCCTCTTTTTGCTTGAGGAAGATTATGCCTGAGCTAACACCTGTTCCAATCTTCTTCTATTTTTTTGTATGTGGCACGCCGCCACAGCACGGCTTGATGAGCGGTGTGTAGGAACCTGCAAACCCCACCCCGCCAAGACAGAGCCCGTGAACTTAACCACCACGCCACCCAACTGGCCCCGACGATTTGCTTTTTAAAGGCTCTTGAGTATATTACCAATTGGCCCTCCAGGAAGGGCAACAGATTATTCTAGCACCAGCAGGGAATGAGTGTGTGCAGATATGTTTTTTTCATAAAGATGTCTTAGTTCTACCTGGCAGGAGACCTGTCATAGCAGGAACACCACTGTTCTGGGACAGGCCCACGGTGGATCCCTGTCTTTTCGCCTTTGCTGAGCAATCCCAAGGAGAGTCAGGCAGGGAGGACCTGGGCTCTGAGCTCTGCCGGGTCAATGGCCCTGGACCATGGCACCTGACTCTGGGGAAGGTTCGACTCCGACCGCCCCCGGAGCCCACTGAGTACTTTTCACTGCTTGTTTGCTGGCACTGTCAGGACTGCGTGGACCATTTCCAGGTGGGTGTGGAAGGCCTGCCAACTTTCCACCAGGCCCACCTGGGTCTTCACTGTGGCTTGCAGTGTGGCATCCACCATTGCAGGGCCAACAGTCTCGGACACATCTCTGCTATGAAGCAGGATTCCTGTATCAAGCAGTCACCTCCAGAAACACACCCCCACGCCTGCAACTTCCCTCCATCAGGCCCCCAATCACGGCAGCACAGAGTGTCTTGTTTGACCCTCTGGAGGCCACTGCTCTTGGCCCAGTCACACAGGGCCTGGCATGGGGCGCCCCCTCCACATCTGTCCATCCTGGTTACAAGCAAGGCCACCAGGGACACAAGAGACACAAAGTCCTGGCCATCCTTCCTTCCGAGGCCCTTGTAGTCAGCCCATCCTCCCCTCCCCAGGGCCACAACCTTCTTTCATCCGGACAGTCGCCTCCCTCACTGCCACCTGCCTCCCCTAGTGTGGCTGCCAGAGTGGTTCCCCAAACACACGGCTCCTGTCCCCACTCTTCTTAAAACCCTTCATGCTCCACCCCCCTGGGGCGGTCCCCTGCTTCTCTCTCCAAGCTCACGTCCCACCCCTTCCCCATCACTGCCTCCTCCCCCTTTTCTTTTTTTTTTTTTTAAAGATTTTATTTATTTATTTTTTCCCCCAAAGCCCCAGTAGATAGTTGTATGTCATAGCTGCACATCCTTCTAGTTGCTGTATGTGGGACGCGGCCTCAGCATGGCTGGAGAAGCGGTGCGTCAGTGCGCGCCCGGGATCCGAACCCGGGCTGCCAGCAGCGGAGCGCACGCACTTAACCGCTAAGCCACGGGGCCGGCCCTGCTCCCCCTTTTCTCACAGCTGTTCCTTCTGAAAGGGATGTGCTTTCCACCCACGCTGCCTTCCCAGCTTCTCCTCCCCTTACTCCTACTGTGAATAATAATAGCAGCTAACGTTAGTGAGCGTGTCAGCTACCACCTTCTCCAGGGAGCTTTCCAGGATGGATCCTGCGGCTATGAAAAGCCACTCCTGCCTTGCCCGCTTCTTTTGGCCTTTGATATCAAGCTGCACATCCTTGCCTCGGAGCCCCACCAGACTGTGAGTTTCCAGAGAGCAAAGACTTGAGCCTTCAGTGTCCTCAGTGCCCAGCCAGGGCCTGTCACAGGTGTCATGTCACATCCTGTTTGGGGGAGCAAGTCCAGGACAGCACAGCTGGTAAAAGCAAGGCAGAGCAGCGCTGGTGGGAAATTAATTCAGGCCATCCAGTTTTAAACATGCAATCATGTGGAAACAGGTAAGCTTGAAATCTGTTCTTGACAAAAAGAAATTAAAACACAAAGGAAAGCTGGAAACAAGATTAAAGTTCATGTCGTCTAAGAGAGCAATTCTTCTTCCAGTATAACCCTGCTGTGTGACCTTGGGCAAGAGTTATCTCTCTCTGGGCTTCAGCCTCTCTTCAATGCCAAGCTGCCCTCAGAGATCACCCCGGGCCTCCCAGCTCTGAGGCTGGGTGCAGGATTTCAATGCTAATCACCAATGGTGCCCACCCTCCCATCAGCAAAATGTCCACGGTACAACCTGCCCTCGGAAGTAAGGATAAATCTTCTTCTAGAACATTCCAAAAGGTTCAGTGCAGACCCTTCATTCATGCTGGTCCTTCCCTCCCCTCCCCCTTGAGTGGCTGGAGCCCGCTGGCCTGGGCCAGGAGGGTTGAATGCCTGTGTGCACCTTCGACACTCACATCTGCACGTTCCTTGTCTCACACCACGGGGACAGACAGACAGAGGGGCATCTGTGCGCTGGCTGTCTCCTCTTCTCTGTCCTCATAAATGTCCTTCCATCTTAGTGGTCTGAGAGACCTGTGTCACAGCTGCAGGCCACCCCTGTGGACCCTCCTCATGGTTCAGCTCTCATTGCACTGACTGGCCGGGTACCCCCACTCGGCGTCTGAGAGCCACCAGGTTAGAAGGCCCAGCAGAGCCATGGACCTGTCAGGAGACCCACCTGGTCCAGTGGGGTCAGGAAAGCATGGACCAGGAAGGAGAGGAGAGGATGTCACGAGGAAAACCTGCCCGCCTGAGGGCCTGGCCATACCCATGTTTGCAACTGTTGGAATGAAATGACAAATATGAGGACGAGGGGCAAGTTATTCCAGTGCCACGTTTGTTCTGAAGAGATGGGCTTGGTCTTGAGGTTGTCTTCCTACTTTTTTTTGGTTTAAAAATATCCTTTCAAAAAAGGAGATTATAATTAATTGTTTTTTGGAATGTCCCAACATGGAAAAATAGAAAGTTGGCAATCTTCAGTAGGTCTGCAATATTTCCTTTGAAATTTGACCAGTCTGTGAATTCCAGATATCTGAGAACCCTTTCTCCATGTCCTCTGCTGAGTCACCGGGTCGGGTCGCTACTCTGTGCTTAAAGCCTGCAGTGGCTCCCTGTTGTTCTCAGGTTTGGAGCCAAATTCCTTAGCATGGCATGGAAAGTCTAGGCAGGTGGGAAAAGGGAGGAGGGAAGAGGGAAGGAGGAAAGGATCAGGGGCAGCTTCCTGGAGGACGTGGTATCTGAACCAAACCTTATGGTTGCACTACTTGGCAAGGGGTGGATGGAGAAGAGGGGGCCGAGAGAGCGGACAGGCTGGAGGGCGTTCCACGCAGGGGAGCATCAGGTGCTGGGTGATTGAAAAACAGCTAGTAGTGGGATCCGGCCAAGTGGGATGAGGTTAGAGACACACTGGAAATTGAAGTTCGGGAGACAGAAAAGGAGGCTAGGCGGTGTAACATCAGGGTCCTAAGCAATTCTCAGAGCAGTGAGGAAAACATAATTATGCCCATTTCATAGATGAGGCCCGGAGGGAAGGAGGGACCCCCGGGGGCATGTAGTGAGTGAGTGCTGGTGAAGGATTTGAACCTGGCTCTGTCTGACTCCCGAGGCCAGACTCTCTGCCACCTGAGGGTCTGTCTGGAGCTGGGGCTCCTCTCTCTGGTGCCTCATGCCACCACCCCACCTGGGTCCCTCCTTCGTGGGCCTGGGCCTGGCCAAGGTGGACTGGCTATGAGGCCCAGCTCAGCCCTGGCTGCTGCTGGAAACCCCATGGAAATGCACCCCAGCACATGATGCCCCCAACCTTCAGGCCTCCCTCCTCTGGTGCCTGGAGGGACTGCTGGTTTCATGCAGATGCCATGAGGACAGATGCTGCAGAAAGGTGAGGGTCCTTGGCAGCCTCACGACCAGGGGGCCCTGGTTCTGCAGCACCAGCCTCTAGACCTCCTGATGGGCACCCCAGTGGGGCAGTGTGTGCCAGCTCCCAGCCTTCTGCAGAAAGACAACTTCTGAGCATCTCCAGAGGGTCAGAGGTGGGGAGACTCCTGGGGGACTGTGGAACTCAGAGGCCCAAGGGAGGCCGGCTCCACCTCCCAAGAAAGGCTCTTTGTAACGCACACTGGCTGGCATCCATCCATCCAACTGTGAAGTCAATAAATACATCCTGGTGCCACCGTGCTGTGGGCATTGAACAGTGTCTGCCCACAAGAAGCTCCCGGTCTAGTGGGGGACAATTAAACACCATGCGACCAGGGCCTTGACGGGGAGTGAGGATAACGATGCTGTGCTATGACTCATGAGGGCAACTCCCACAGAGCCACACTGTCGCGCTCACAGAGTCCTCAGAACGTCTGCACAGGGGGCTGGCCCCGTGGCTTAGCGGTTAAGTGCGTGTGCTCTGCTACTGATGGCCCGGGTTCGGATCCCAGGCGCGCACTGACTCGCTGCTTGTCCAGCCATATTGAGGCCGTGTCCCACATACAGCAACTAGAAGGATGTGCAACTATGACATACAACTATCTACTGGGGCCTTGGGGAGAAAAAGGGGGAAAAAAAAGGAGGACGATTGGCAATAGATGTTAGCTCAGGGCCGGTCTTCCTCAGCAAAAAGAGGAGGTTTGGCATGGATGTTAGCTCAGGGCAGAATGTCTCCACAGGCAGCAACCCCGGACTCAGCAACCCTGGACTCAGGGAAGGGCTGAGGCTGGAGGGCTGCAGAGGCCAGACCCAGGGCAGGGCTGTCTAACCACCACATTCCCAGCAGCCTGCTGGAAGACACGCCCCTGTTCCAGATGGGCCTCCAGAGACCATCAGGGCAAACCGCCCCACCGTTGAGGGGAAACTGAGGCCCAGAAAGGATGCCCCAGACCCCAAGGAGAGTCCTATCAGAGCAGCAGCAGGGTCCTAGGCCTTGCTCACTGGCCAACCACTCCCCCACTGGGGTCCCGCCTTTCACACTGGAGCAGGCAGACCCCTGGCAGCTGGAGAAGAGGGTCTTCTGGCAGGAGGGCTGGGGGCTCCTGGTAGGAGGGGTGGAGGTGGAGTGGGGTGGAGGGCACCTGACAGAGGGGTGGGAAGTGGGAGGCCCCTGGCAGGGGATCTGGGGGCCTCCTGGCAACAGGGGGAGGCTGGGGGCTCCTAGCAGGGAACATGGGGGGCGCCCGGCCCGGGCCATCCGCCCAGACGCGCTGCCAGGCTGATTAGCATGGGCGAGGGGCGCTGGCGCGGGGGGCGCCGCCGGCCGAGCTGGCACGTCCCCCGCGGGCCCAGCTGGCCAGGCCGAGACACAAAGCGCCTCAGACGGCGGCGGCGCTCGGCCATTCACGCGCAGGGGCGGCCCGGGCGCGGGCGGCGAGGAGTTCCCGCCGCCGGGGCGAAGAATAGCGCCTGGGCCGGGCGGGGCTCGGCCGCCGGGCGCTCCTGACCTTGAACCTTTGTGACTGGAGCGCATGCAAATCGCGGCGGGGCCGCGCCAAGCCCCGAGGGCGCTGCGCCGCCCGGGGTGTCCGGGCGAACAATGCGCCACTGTCCCCGCGCGGCGCCGGGGGCTGGGAACGGCGCGGGCACGCACCCGGCGGCGCGGCGCGGAATGCCAATGCGGAGTCACCCGGCGCGGCCAGGAGGCGCGGGCCACGGGCGGGGGCCGGTGACCCTCGGGCCTGGAGGCGGCCCGGCCCCGCGCCGCGCGCCCCACGCCGTGCGTCCTGGCCTTTCTGGCTCCGTCCCAGATATCTTAGGCTCCTTTCGGTAACAGTCTCTCCCTCCCTCCCTCCTGCCCTCCTGTCTCTTTTATTCGTTTTATTTTTTAAATCCTCTAAATGGTCAGTAACAGAAGAAAGGTGGCCCCAGTAAGCGCCTACTCCAGAGAGAAGTTGCGCTACCGGGGCGAGTTCCGGTCCCTTCCCTCTCCTTGGGGCGTATGCCTTCTCCCTGGGAGAGTGACCTCTCAGCATCTGCCTTTGTCACTGGGCACAAGCATTTCCTTTTGTCATCGACACCCTTCACCAATGTCCCTTTTAAAGCGTGAACAGTATTGTTCTCCTTGGCTGAGCCTAGTCCCTGTGGCCCCGGTGTCCCCATCACAGGGACAACAGCCTGTCAACAGGGTTGTACCACTCCTGTAAGTAGCCTACAGAGAGGAAAGACCTCTCCATGTGTCGCTACATTACAAGTTGCTAAATTGACCCCAGTAGGGTTGTGCCAGGCCAAAATGTGGGTGCTATGGCGTCTCCTCAGCGGCCTGGGTATTGTCTTCATTATGTGACTAAGCAGGCGAGACGCAGTACCTCAGAAGCACATATGCCACCTAGCAAGCTAAGCTGGTTTTTATGCACACATGCATAAAAACCAGGCCATTCTAGCACCTTCTATTAATTTGAATTGGACATATTCGCAGTAGGAGACAGAGCCCCAGCCCAGAGTCACATGCCCTAGCTCTGAAGCTAGCTGGCGACCACTCACTTGTTCTCTGGGGGCTCAGTGTCCTCATCTGACAAGGGGTCTGGAGCCTGCTTGCCCATCTCGCAGAGGCAGTGGGTGTGAGGGTCGGTCCTCTGGGTCCATGAGGCTGCCCGAGTGGGAGGGAGGCCCCTGTGAGTGCGTGCGTCTGTGCAGGCAGGGCGTGCACGAGTCTATTCCCACTGAGACACCGGAGAGCTCAGTCCTGCCATGGAGAGGGCCCAGGACAGGAGCGAGAGGTTTAGAGGAGGTGACCTTGGGCAAGACACTGCCTCTCTGGGCCTCAGTTTCCCCAGGTGTTAAATGACAGAGTTGTAGAGAAGATCTCTAAGGATTCTTCCAGCTTCTTTACACATCAATGAATAAGCAGGATCACTTTTTAAAGGCCTGGAATAGAGCACAGGGCTGCGTCCTTCACAGCCAGGGCTCTTTTTTTTTTTCTTTTGAGGAAGATTGGCCCTGCGCTAACATCTATTCCCAGTCTTCCTCTTTTTTCTCCCAAAGCCCCAGTACATAGTCGTGTATCATAGTTGTAGAATCGTGGCTCTTCTGTATGGGAGGCCACCTCAGCATGGCTTGATGAACAGCATGTAGGTCTGCACCTGAGATCCTAACCTGTGAAACCCTGTCTGCCGAAGCGGAATGCGTGACCCTAACTGCTATGCCACCGGGCCAGCCCCAACAGCCAGGGCTCTTGAACATGCTGGCATTATTGGTTTCCAGCAGCCAACTCACCCACTGAGGCCTCCTTTGGTCTGAACACTGGGACAGAGCCCCCCCAAAGGGCATGAGACTCTGCCCCTGTCCCTGGGGAGCTCAGAGCCTGGCTGGAGACAGGAGGGGTGGGGAGGGATGGATAAGGAAGCAGATGGTGAGTGTGGTGAGGGAGGAAGCATGGTGGGTGGTGGGCACCGTGTAGTGGGAGAACAGAGGAGGCCAGGGAAGAAGGTTTCAAGAAGGCTCTTGGGAGGGGGCTGCCTGAGGTGAGTCAAGGAGAATGAGTAGCTTCTCATCAGGAGAAGAGAGAGTGGAGAGCACTTCAGGCAGAGGGAAAATTGTGGGCAGAGGGAGCTCACAGGACATAGGGAGTACTCCTGGAAGAGAGAGTAATCCTGACAGAGGGAGCACCTCCAGGCAGAGGGAGCACCTCCAGGCAGAGGGAGCACTCCTTGTATAGGGAATATTCCAGGCAGAGGGAGTATTCTAAAAGGCAAAGGACACTGGGAATGCAATTTAGAGAAATCCCTTCCTCGGGCAAATTTTCCTACTTCTTTGCGTTTATACACTCTGCCTCATGGGTGGCCAGCAGGACTAGAAACACCAAAATTAAAATAAAATATACGAGCCGGTCTGGCTAAGGGAAATGTCAGGGTAGGAAAATGAGATGGGGAGAGGGGGTGAGGTGAGTAAAAAGCTTCCTCTTGCCCTCAGAGCAGAGGCAGACTTCTCAGCCCGAGATTCGGGGCACGGTTAAGGAGCGGCTGCGTGCATAGGAGGCGGCAGTGTGATTCTGGCCCTGGAAGCTGGCCTGGCAATCAGGGCAGCAAGCATCACAGGCGGCGGTGCTAGGTGCCAGGGCTGCTGCTTGCAGCGTGGGCATGGCCGGGAGGGGAGAGGAAGGCTCAGCATGGTGGTACACACACTGGATGGCAGCGTCCACGCGGCTGGAGGGTACCTGGCAGGGCCCCTGGGCAGGACCTGGGGGGTCAGGGAAGGCTTCCTGGAAGAAGTGATGGCAAAGGTTGACCTGATTCTGGCAGAGAGGGAGAATGGCTGCAAAATGGCAATAACAATGGTGCAAACCTTGCAGAGCAGGCCTGACACACAGTAAGCAACCCCCCCATCCTGGGGGCAAAAGGCACGCCCCCTCCACGTCCTTGGCTTGCTGAAAATGTGGCTGCTCCAGGGACAAAGCTGAGACATCCAGAGGGTGGCTGTAGGAGGGAGAAGCCACGTTCCAATTCTCAAGTCCTTTGTACTCCTAATAGTAAAATACGATTTCTGAAATAAAATTGGTACGTCATGGTTGACTTGGTCTTCACTCTCAAGGACACGTTTTGAAAACAAACAAAACCCAGCAAGGCTGCGGCCCCAGATGTCGGCTGGCTGCTGTCCTCAAAACTCCTCGGCCTCACCGGTGCCTGGGTCTCTTGGCCTCTGGTTGCTGACCGACCGAAAAAGGGAGACTGAGGCCCTGGGGCCGCTTGTCTAAAGCCAAGAGGGGGCGGGAGAGAACCAGGTCTCCCGCCTTCTAGGTCTTTCCACTACTTCACCAGATTCCTCGGAAATTAGCAATGGAAAAGCGATCCCACGCTGGGGGAAGAAGCGAGTCATATTTTCCGTCCTGGCTCCTGGCGAACACCTGGGACGTGGTGGGTCCCCCACAGATCCCGTGCAGAGGAGCTGGGTTATGTCACCCCAGGGATCGGGGGGCGGCGCTGACATCATGGGTGGGGCTCCTGTGTGAAATCAGCCCCCGAGGCCTCTTGCTGGCGGCAGTACAACCTCCTCCGTTGGCTGCCACCACCCTGGGGCTGGGTCACAGGCAGAAGGGATCTGGGGTGGCTGGCTGGGCTGGCCGGGGTGGGCCTGAGGGTGATGGCATGGTCTCAGAGCCTCTCAGGCCCAGGAAAGCAGGAAGGAGGCACAGACGCTCGGCTCTGGTCACACAGTGCTGTTCTGCTCTTGTCCTGGGCATGCACGGAGGCTAAGAAGCCAGTGCGGGTGCCGGCCCGCCTGGGCTTGACCCTGGCTCGCTACTGACTGGTCCTGTGCCCTTAGACAGGCTGCTTCACCTCCCTGGGCCTCAGTTTCACCCTCTGCGAAATCAGATAGTAACCATAGCCTGGTGCCTGGCACAGAGTAAGGGCTCAGTAAACCCCAGCATTTGTTTGATACTCATCCTGGACCCTCTCTCAGTCTCACGCCCAGTCGTGGAATCTGGTCAGTTTTGTCCTCTCTTCTCCATTCCTTCTGATCCCCAGACCTGAGGTCCCCAAGTGCTCCATGACAGATGATCTGGGAGCTGGAGGGAAGGGGCCTGAGTCTCCAACACCCATCCCTGGACTGCAGGCAAAGCTGGCTGGGCAGGGTTATTCTGCCCCGCAGCACTGGGAGAGGGAGTTCAGGCCCTAGGGGACAAATTGACTCAGACACTGAAACCTGCAGCTCCGCTGAGCACCATGGGGGCTGTGAGGGACGTGGCAAAGGAAGACTGGGGTCCCAGTAGAGCTGGCAGGAGATCTCCCTCTGTACCCATGGCTAAGCTGGCCTGTCTCCCTTCCTTCCTCCCTTCCTTCCTCCCTTCCTTCCTTCCTTCCTTTGTTCCTTCCTTCCTTCCCTCTTCCTACCTCTCTCTCTCTCAACTCTATTAATATCTGCTTCTGTGCCAGTCCCCATGCTAGTTGCTGGAAATAGAGAGTAAAACTGAACAGATATTGACTCTGTCATTTTCATACTTACAATCTAGTATAAAGCGGCAAGTATTGGCCAAATAATCCAGAGTCCACTGTCCAATAGAGCTTTCTCTGATGGTTGAATTGTTCTACATCTGAATTACCCAGTACAGTAGCCACTAGCCACTTGTGACTATTGAGCACTTGAACTATGGGTAGTGCTACTGAGGAGCTGAATTTTAAATTTTATTTAATTCTAATTAATTCAAATTTAAATGTAAATAGTCACATGTGGCTAGAGGCTACCATATTGGACAGAGTAGATCTAGAATCACAACTCCATCCCATCATCCTGTGTTATTTCTTCATAGCCTTTATATTTATTCAAATCTGTGAGCTTATTTTTTTTTTTTTGTGATCTGTCTCCCTGCAATGGCATGTGCCTTAATCTGGTTTCCTGGAAAAGGAGACAAAGGCTTCCCTGCAGGCAGCTCTGTTGGGAATGAGATCCTAGGAGAAACCAATAAAGAATGCTTTATCGGTTGATCACTGCTGCTAGAGACTGGTACTTGATCCTATGGAAACTTCTGGGGTACTTATGAAATACATCCCAGAACTGTCTACCCATGAGATTAAAGGGGGAAGCATTTACCCACCAGCTCCTGCTCACCCTTGCTTGAGGATGGCTCCATGGATGTTGACTTCCCGGTACTCGTGGGTTGTGTGAGTGCAGAGTGGGTTCCCCCAGGTGTCCTAAGTCACATTCTCAGAGAAGCACCAGGGCAGAAGCAAGAGATGGGCCCAAGGTAAGGTGCTGTCCGGTTGTACCTGTCCAAATCTGGCCAAAGCCATTGTGAAACTGGCTGCAGTGGCTGGAGTGAGAGGTGGGGCTGAGAGGACTGAAATGGTGCACAAGAGGTGTCTGATATAGTCCGCCCCTTGCATCATTCATATTTGCTTGTACCTTTGATGAAATCCAATCTCCCACAGAGTTCCCTTCAAGTTGGTGGCCAGCAGCAAGCTCTATAAGTTTTTATTTTTTTATTTATTTTTATTTTTTTATTTTTTTTTAATAATTTTATTTATTTATTTATTTTTTCCCCCAAAGCCCCAGTAGATAGTTGTATGTCATAGCTGCACATCCTTCTAGTTGCTGTGTGTGGGACTTGGCCTCAGCATGGCCGGACAAGCGGTGCGTCGGTGCGCGCCCGGGATCCGAACCTGGGCCGCCATCAGCAGAGCGCGCGCAGTTAACCGCTAAGCCACGGGGCCGGCCCTATAAGTTTTTAAATTAAGATTATTAGGGGGGCAAGCTATGGTCTCCACCATTGCAGCCGGTCTGAGGCCAGCATCAGTCCACCCATCACTCTCCATCCTCCATCACAAATTCCAGATAAACATCTCAACTGGTCTAGGTTGCCTAGCTGGTGAAAGAACCTAGACCTTCACCACTGAAGGACCCAAACCCTTAGTGGCATCGCCCTTGTTGGGCTGGGGTCACTTCCATTGCCTACTCATTGCCATCTGGAGACAATAAGAGGCACTTGGTGAATTCTCTGGTTCTGAAACACACTCCTGCCAGCCCTCAAGCCTAGCTTCTCTTGAAGAGCAGGGTCAATTATCTGCCAGTGTGGTGGCTAATTTTTTGCCTGTTGGTACACTGGCGTGAGGAAGCCAAAATGACCAGTAGTTAGTTTAGGCCTCAAGATCAGTGGAATCTTGTTTGTTCTCGGATAGAAAAATCCCTGTGTGGGAACTAGGCCCTCGAATTTAACAAAGCCTAAGGTTGTGGGGATGGCAGAGGAGCCAATCCCACTTTCTTGACCTAGGTATTCCCCTTGGTTCCTGGACCAATGTATTCTTAATACTGGGGACATAGTACTATATGTCCAAATCAATATCCCACCTTCTGGCATTGAAAGTACTTGCTGTTCACTGTTCACCGGATTTTGAAGGGATGAGCAATGAATGCCTGAACAGAATGTGAGTTCCATGAAAACAGAATTCTTGTATGCCTTGATCTTTGCTGTATCTCCAGCACCTAGAGCAGTGTCAGACTCAAAATAGGAATGCAGTAAATATTAGCAGAATAAATAAACTAAGTAATTTCAATTGGAATTGAATACCGGTAAAATGTATTATAAAGCAAACATTTTCAAAAAGGTATAGAACTGTCACTGGGACAGGGGATCCACAAACAGAAAAGAAAATCTAGAAAGAGATGAAGGTGTGGGGTACAAGTTTCTCTGTTTAGACATACTTTTTTTTTTGTTTAAATCAAGGATGGAACAATTGGTAACCATTTTGAAAAATGACATGACATTAGATCCATATCTCTCTTCTTGCACCGAAATAAGCTTGAGATAAATTAAGAATCTTAAGGTGGAAAAATGGAACCATAAATACACTGGGAGAAAATATAATTATTTACATAATTTTGAGGTGGAGAAAAATCTTCCTAAGCAATGACACCCACATCAGGGGCCTTAAGGCAGGGAAATAAATAAAGAAAATAATGGAGATTTTTGTTATACAAAAATAAAAATTTCCACATGGGGGGAAAAAACGGTTATAAGCAGAGTTGAAAGGCAAACAACAAACTGGGGAAAAAATATGTGCCAGACAAAGTAGTTCTAACTCAATATACAGGCAACAAATCAATAAGACAAAATATTTGCAAAGAATATTTATAGAAGAGGAAGTTCAAATTGCCAATATATCTCTGAAAAAGGTTCAACTTCAAAGCATGCAAAATAATCTAAGATAAAATTTCCAGCTATTAGATTGGAAAAGCTTATAAAAGGATTAAAGACAGTGCTTATAAAAAGTTACAAGTACCAGTGAGGGTTCAGGGAATGAATGTTCTTATGTGTTGCTGGTGAGACAGCAGATTGGGACAATGTCCTGGAGGCAAAGTGGGCAGCATTCATTCATTAGACAAATGTTTATGGAGCTCCTCTGTGTGCCAGGCACGTGGTAACAACGTACTGCTCATCCTTGATCTCATTTCCCTTCCACTGTAGTGGGGGAGATAGACATGACAGAAGAAAGCACACAAACGAGTTTGTAATTACAGCAGTTGTAGAAAGTACTTATAAATGTGTTTAACAAGGGGTCCTAACCTGGTCAGGATGATTGGGAGGACTTCCCTGAGGGGGTGATTCTGAAGCCAAGGTAGCACTATGAGAATCTAGTGAGGAGAATGGTGAGGGAAAACTGTTCCAGGCAGAAGAAATGGCAATGTGAAAGTTCTGATGAACTGGGGGACCATCCCCTACCCTCTCACATCTGTGACTCCTGGTGTGCTCTGGCCCCTGCTGATCTTCCTTCACTCAGCTCCTCATTGCAGAGCTGCTACAATGTATTATCTCCAATAGCAGTTTTCAACCAAAAATTATTAGACCATCAAAGAAACAGGGAAGTGTGCCTCATGAAGGAAGTCAACAGATATGAACTCTGAATGGCCTCAGATTTCAGATTTAGCAGTCACATACTTCAAAGCAGTTACTGTAAATATGTTCAAAGAAAAATATGCTCAAGAAATTAAATGAAAATATGATACCAATGAATGAACAGATAGGGAATCACCACAGACAAAAGGAAACTATTAATGGAAATTCTAGAGCTGAAAAGGACAATAACTGAAATTTTAAAAATTCACTATATGGGCTCCAGTTCTGGACATGGCAGAAGAAATGATCAGTAAACCTAAAGATAATTCTGCAGAATGTATTCAACCCAAAGAAAAGAGAGAAATAAGATTTCTGTGGGACAATATTGAGTGGTCCAAATTCATCTAATTGGAGTCCCAGAAGGAGTGGAGAGGGATATAGGGGCAGAAAAAATTTGAGGAAATAATGGTTGAAAATGTCTCAATATTAGTGGAAAACATTAACTTACAGATCCAAGAAGCTCATCAAACCCCAAGCAAACACAAGTAAAGCCACTTCTAGGTAAATCATAGTCAAACTTCTGAAAGTCAGAGGAAAAGGGAAAATCCTGAAAGGTTTGGAGAAAGAAAACCAACTCGTTCCATAAAGAGGAATTATGATATAACTACTAGGTGGCTTCTCATCAAGAAACAAGAAGGACAAATATAGAGGTACTCATTTACCTAATAAGATTCCCCAGAGTAGATGTTAGAGAGAAGGAAAGGGAACTAACATTTAGTCATATACCAAACAGGAGTCCCCTAGAACTGAAGGAAGATGTGAGTGCTCAGATTGGAAGTGCTCAGTGGATGCCAAGCAGCATAAATGAAAGGACCAACATTCCACACGAAGGACTATAATGGCATTTCAGAACACCCAGGAGAGAGAGAAAAAAATCTAAAATTATGAAAAATGATAAAATCACGATACTACTAGTTGTTTATAATTATAACAAGATGACAAAAGTAGTATATATTATGGAAAATACTTATAAAAGTTTATAAGTACCACCTCTGTCAGAGTAGAAGTTAAGCTGTAGAAAATTGATTAGAAGGTAAACGATTCTTGTCCATAGCAATGCAAATGAATTTTGTAAGTAGCGATATAACTGAATTGTCTTGTAGTAAAGATAATCCGAAACAGTACAGTTTGTTGCCCTATAGGATATTAACCAGTTTTGTACCAAATGGCAAATTCATTTCAGCATTCTCGATTGCCCACACCTATGTCTGTTCTTCAAATTCTCCTTTGAACTGGTTTTCACATCTTACTGGCTCCCTTATTAATTGAGTTGAGTAAAATCTTAGATGTGTTCATTTTCTTATTTGCATGAGAATCATGACTTAACCTCTTTAAAAATTATTCTTTGTCTACAAGAATTTGAATTCATAATATATGATGTGTAAGTACAAAAGGAGCTCCCATACATAAAAAAAGACAAAAACCCAATTAAAAATGAGCGAAGTTTAAAGTTTTTAAATAGAGAAGTAACCTCATTAGTAATCAGAGAAAGTAAGATTAAAACAACAACTTACCATTTTTCCCTCACAGCAGGTTTCCATTGGCCAGAAATCACAGTCACTGCTGGGGAGAGGGGACTGGGATGGGGGAGGGCCTTGCCAGGAGCAGATTTATCTGTGAAGTCTGACTATCTTACAAAGATCCTCTGGCTGCTGGGGGGTCGGGAGAATGGACTTTGGGGACATTGGCTGTGGCCCAGGTGAGGGATGACAGTGGCTTAGATCTAGGTGGTAGCAGAGATAATGCACTGAGAAATCCAGATGACTTGGGGCATCTGGCCAGGGTCTGGGAGTGACACCCCTGGGGGTGGACATCTGTCTCTGCTTTGGGACCTGAAGGAGAAGTTCAGTCTCCTCACGTCAAACAGTGAGTTAGAGGTCAAAAGTCACGAGGGCGGCTCCTGGTCCAGAAGTAGCTGGTGCCCCAGCGCAGCTCCAAGAAGCCCTGATGGGGCAGGTTAGCACATCCAGGGAGGCATTTGAGATCCCAGGAGGCCACACAGGTTTCCGCTGCCACAGAGATGAGTGGAACCACAGGAGGCTGGAGGCGGGAAGGCCTGCCCACAGGTGGACGTGTGCCAGACGGAGGTGCCCCCGTGCACGGCAGCATCTCAAGGCATTAGGAATCTCCTGGTCCAGGCCTCACTCAATCCTCTCCTTCTCCATGAACTCCCAGCACTCCCTGCTCTCTCGGCAGCTGACACCGAGGAAACACTGGAGGCACCTGGGGTTTGGGACTGGGGCAGGACTGAATGTGTGGACTTGGGAAACCTCCGTGTGCTTTGGTCTCTGAAGTCTGGGAGAGGTTAAGGTCAGCTAGGAGGCCATCCAGCCACTGCACAGAGAAGGAGCACCCAGCGAGGCTGGGGAGAGTGCAGGCCCCAGGACAGGAGCTTCCAGAAGGAGGTGTGTGGGCGGCATCACAGGCCTTGAGATGGAATTAGAGGCGACCTTGGCTCATCATTGACCCTGATGAGAGCCATTTTAGTGGATGGTAAAGCACTGGACTGAAGTGGGCTGAGGGGCATGTTGGGGGATGTGCTGGGGGACAGGGGTGGCGGTGTGTGGAGCTGGGTGTGGCGTCAAGAGTGTTTCTCCCTGAAGAGGGAGGGACTTGAGTGTGCTGGGTGCTGGGGGGAAGGGAGCTGTGGAAGATGCAGCAGAGATAGAAGGAGGTTGCCAAGAAGGTTGCCAAGGAGCTGGAGAGAACGGGCCAAGGCCTGGATGAGCAGGTGGGGACATGGAGGGGAGAGTGTGGACTCATGCATGGCGGGTTTGGTGGCCGGAAGGTGAGGGAATGCCACCGACAAGCAAGTGGGTGAGGCAGCGACTTGCCCCAGGTCAAGGGACCGCCTTTTACCACTACCTCCCCCTCTCCAGCACTGGGGTGATGACTTATCGGTGTGTCAATCTGATGTGCTGTGGCACCACTGTGGGAAGGCGGCTGGAAGGACATCTGAGCTCAGAAACGTACAAGTTCCAACACAGAGCTCGCTGAGTGGCGGCCAGGCTGCCGGGTGCCCAGGGCTGCGGGTCTCGGCCGGCACTGGGATGCTGGAACGCCGCCCCGAGCAGACCCCTCGAGGGAGGCAGGCGGGAGGCGGAAGCTGACTCAGGCCCTGACTCAGCAGGGCTGCCACTGAGGAGATGAAAGGGGTCCTGTGGGACCTGCTGGCATCACAAAGCCGCTCAGCCCCACCCCTGAGTGTCCTCTCCTGGGAATGTTCTAGCGTGCCTCTTAGTCTTGAGTGAAGGATGGCTTCTTTCCTCCTCCCAGAGTTCAAGGACATTTTCTGAGCTGATCCCATGGCCTCCGAGCTCAGGGTCCGCCCCTCATGGGGCTCTAAAGGAAATCCTTCACCATCTCCAATGTGATAAAGGGCACTTTCATGGTGACCTTTATGGTCATCCCAATGTCATTCATTCATTCACATCTTCCCCCCTCCCTCCCTTCCTTCACCCTCCCCCCTCCCTCCCTTCCTTCCCCCCTCCCTTCCTTCCCCCCTCCTCCCTCCCTCCTTCCTTCCTTCCTTCGTCCCTTCCTTCCTTCTCTCCACGTGTTCACTGAGGGCCTGCTGTGCCCCAGGCCTGTGCTGGGCCCTGGGACACCCCGTGAAGGAGGCAGGCACGGCCCTTGCCCCGAAGCCCACGTAGGTGGGTGATGCTGCCTGCAGCAGCAGAGCCGGTAAAAGGCTGAGAATCCTGAGATGGGGCCAAGGGCCAGGGAAGGCCTCCCAAGACCTCAGCTGAGAGCTCAGGGGTAACTCAGGGTGGGGGGTGGGGTTTAGGCAGTGAAGGTGGAGGTGAGTGGATGCGCGGTCAAGGGCTACAGGCCGTGTGGGTGGCCGGAGCTCAGGTGTGAGTGGAGGTGACCGAGGGCAGGGAATTTGGGAAGGTCACTCTGGCTGAGGACTGGAGGCTGGGGGCCTGTGAGGTCAGGCCCACAGGTAAGGGTGAGGGTGGAGAGGTGGGGAGGGGGTGGGGAGGACCGGGCTGGCACCATGAAAGTATGGCTTCACCCGCAGCCAGCAGGAGGCAGGAGGAGCCTGGGGAAGGCGATGACCTCAGTTATGGGAGGCTGAGTGCTGGGGGCGGGGATACTTCCAGGGGCAGCTGGACAGGACAGAGACCCCAAGGTGGCGCCTACCTGTGGGTGCCTGAGCCTCCCCTCCCCCCACCACAGGGCTCCCTCCAGCGCACACAGCCCTTGGCCCCCTTGAGGGTTGGCCTCAAGCTGCAGAGACCAGCCTGGCCCAAGGTCATGGCCTCCCTGGACCGGCCACATCCTGGGATGGACATAGGGAGAGTATGAAGCCTGGCTGATTCCACCCAACTCAGGCCAGCTCTGGTGGCTTCTAGTTCCAGACCTCCTACAGGGTCAGGCCTCTGCCCACCCCGCCTCGTTCCCCTCCCGGCCACAGTGGTGACCCCAGGTCATCCCCAGCTGACATCCTGCTCCCTAGAGCCTGCCTCAGCGTGGCTTCCTGGGAGCCCACACTGCCACACGGGCCACACAGAGCACACCACCCCTTCCAGCCGTGGGGAAGGGGCAGGCAAGGGTGCAGGGAGCTCCTATGTGCCAATGGAGGCACAAACGAAGGGGCAGGGAGGGGCTTATGAAGGCCCGATAGTTGCTATTTGGGCAGACTCCTGGCTCTCAGCCTCTTCCCCATCTCCTCAAGCCTGAAGCCCCCTTCCCTAGGCGCAGCCCAGTATCCCTCGGTTTATGCCTCTGGGTCCTTCTGGCCTCAGCGCCTTTCCTTGGTGAGGCTTCCCACACTCCCCAGGGTCACAGCTACTGGGATGCCCTAGTGCCCTGCCTCCTCGGTCTCAGCTCCAGGACACAGAAGCCCCTGTGACTGGGAGGCTGCAGAGACCCGTCTGTGAGCTCCTAGCCACTCTGGGTTGCCCCAGAAGCCAGCCCTGAAGCATGGATGTGTGTGAGCATGGCTTATTCGGGAAGGGATCCCAGGAGACAGGAGGAGGGAGTGCAGAAGTGTGGCAGGGAGGGGACACAGGCAGCACAGCATATGTCATCAAGCAGGTCACCTCTGAGGGCAGCTGGGGCTTGGTCCCCCCGCCCCTGGGGACTGCTGGGACATCGTGCAGAGTGTAGCTCTGAGCTGACCCAGCTGAGGGGCGTTCGTCTGCCAGCTCATCTGTCCTTGGGTGGGGGCTGTCCCGGGCACCAGCATGTTGCCACTTTAGGTTTGCTTGGCTCGGGGCCAGAGACAGCATCCGTCCACAGAGGCAGCAAACACACACTTCACACGGGGGCCCGTGTCTGGCCACTCTTTGGGGGTGCCCCTCGGAGGTGGGAGGCCCACTGGGATGTTGCCGACACCCTGGTCTCTTGGCTCCTCACCCAGAGACAGAGGGAGAAGTCCTGTTCCTTTATCTAAGGAGCTTCTGCTGTCTTCAGTCTCCTGAGAGGCTCCGCAAGGGGACTGTGCAGCGGAGGGCAGAGCTGCGCGTGGTGCCTGCCCCCGGGGCCCTCCTTGCCTCCCCCGCCCCTTCCCCCAGCCCCAGCTCGGTCCCCAGGGGCCCAAGGGACAGGCTGCGGGGCCTGGCAGCTCAGCCCCGACTGGCCTAGTCTAAACCCCTGTTCCACCAGGCAGGCCCAGTTGGCTGCCATGAGCGCCTAAACAGCCCGGCCTTTGTCCCGGGCGGTCACAGGCGCCGTTTGCTCGGTGCCCAGCCTGTTTTTCCCAGGCCAGGCTGGGCAGGCAGAAGCATTGAAGCCATGGAAACAACACAGGCCACCTGTCCCGCCCAGCTCTTCTCTCTGCCCAGCTGCTTTCTCAGTCTCTGCAGACCTCCTGGTGTGCTGGCCTTGCCCCAGCTGGGCCCTGGGCACAACGGCGCTCGCTGCCCTCGCCCCGCCCAGCCCGGGACCTCAGCTGGCCCCAGGGCAGAGAGAGCCGAGAGGTTTCTAGAGCTCTGAAGTCCCCTCGCCTGCTCCCAGCACACATCAGATGCTGGCTCTGAGGACCACGGGTAGCGAGGGCTCCTTCCTCTGTCGCGAGACCCCTGCCCCTTCTCCAGCCACTCACCCCTGGGGCCCAGGAAGGAGGCCAGCTCAGGGAAAGGCTCTCTGATCAGAGCTTCCCCAATATGAAATGGGCTATCTTGAAAGGTGGTGAGCTCCCCATCACATGAGACACGCAAGAGTAGACTCCTAGAGCTGCTGTAAGGGACACCTTGTTGTATGTGTGGAAAACTAATTGCTTGAATGAATGAGCACAGGAAGAGTTCTTTCACTCACTCACTCATTCAGCAAACACCAGTGGTATCCATCTTGGGCTGGGCCCAGAGCCAGGTGCTGAGGACGTCATGGCGAGATGACAGTCATGAGCCCTGCCTTCCCTGGAGGCGGAGTCATGTGAATGAGAGGACGTGGGGGGGCACCCACATTGTTCCCAGTCAGGCGGATTAGGAGCCCAGAGGGACCACAGAGATCAGGAGTTCAGTGCTCTATTCCATGGGTGGGGAAACTGAGGCATAGGGGGACAGACATGCCACACAGCACCTGGATAACTCCCCAGAGCTTCTGGGTCCACAATTATCCAAGCCTCAAAGGCCCACGAGAGTTCTGAGGAGGGGAGACCTCCTTCTAGGGTTGGGGGGTGACTCAGGAACAGCTCTGTGACTGGGGCTGCAGGGAGGCTGGATGCGATTCATTCACTCAGTCACCCTGCCCACGCACTGGTGACAGCAGGCGGGGCTTCGGAATGCTCGGAGCATCTGGGGGGAATCTGCTCCTGGAACTGAATTCCAGGTCAGGACCATCTTGTTTCATGGGGCTATGCGGCTGGCTTTAAGGGTCAAGAAGTTCTTATTCTAGCTTATTCTAGTTAGCTAGTGCTGCATGACAAACCACTCCAAAACAGGGACAGAAAACCACAGCCGTTTTACTCCACTCATGAATTCTGTGGGTCGGGTCTTCTGAAAGGGCACAGCGAGGACAGCTCTGCTCTGTGGTGTCTGCTGCTCACCTGGCACAACTCAGAAGACCTGAGGCTAGGGGAGCTGCTTCTGAGATGGCTCCTCCATCCGTATGTCTGGTGCCTGGGCTGGATCATTCGAGGCTGGAACTGTCAACCAGCTCACCTCCACGTGGCCTCTCCACGTGGCTTGGGCTTCCTTGCAGCACGGAGGTCCTGGAGTATTTGAACTTCCTTCTTACATGGCACCTCAGGACTCCAGGGCAGAAGCTGTGGCCTTTTGGCTCAGCCTGGGAAGTCACCCAGCAGCACTGGCCACACTCGGTTGCTGAAGTAGCCACAAGCCTGTCCGGACTCAAGACAGGACACAGACCTCACCTCTCGGGGGAGGAGGACTGAGGAATTTGCAGCCATATTTAAAACTTCTGTACTACGGCCTATTCCCAGCCTCCAATTCCTCCTCTCCTTTTGGAAAATTGTAGCATCAGCCAAGGCTGGGCTTGAATCCTAAGTCAGAAAACCTTCCCGCTAACTTCTATCCCCAGTAGCCCTTCCTGCTCACACGTGTGCCCTTGGTTATGATCTCTTTATAATTAATAACGAGGGCAGCCGAGAGCATGTTACTCCTCACCTTGGGACCATGCCCACATGTTCACATATGTATGTTCTTCTTTGGTTCTCAGGGCAACTCTGTGAGACATTTCAGAGGAGTGGGCAGCTCACCTGGAGTTTTGCAGCATGAGTAGAAGTTCTCCAGACAGAGTTTGAAAACAGGGCAGTGAGCTTGGGCACATGTGCAGTCAGGCGTGGCTGGAAGACAGTTTCACTTACCCTGAGGCAAAGGTTTTTTTTTAGTAGGGAAGTGCACCAAACAGACCTGTGTCTTGGGAGGACCCCTCTGGCATCCTAGAAGCTGGTCCAGGAGGAGCTGGTACTAGTGCTTGCCCTCGGGCCCACACAAGATCCTGTCCACCTGTGCCTCTGATTCTCTCTTTCACATGGTCTCAAGAGGCTTTTCAACCATCCTCTGAAGTGGGTGGGTGGGCATTGCTAGCCCCATTTTACAGACAATAAAACTGAGGCTCTGGGAGGTTTCTCTGGA
This sequence comes from Diceros bicornis minor, assembly GCF_020826845.1. NCBI lineage: Eukaryota > Metazoa > Chordata > Mammalia > Perissodactyla > Rhinocerotidae > Diceros > Diceros bicornis. Next base: position 4,479,763 of record NC_080764.1, read on the forward strand.
ATCCAAGCTGGGTGGGGGGAGGGCTGGGACCAGGGTGGGAGCTCCCCTTGTCTGCCCCACACCCTCATTCAGGCAGGGCAGGAAGCTCCTCCTCTCTCCCCAGCACCCCAGCTGCCCCCGCAGCGCCCCACCCCTCTCAGCCCTGACCACATGGCCCAGAAAGGCCCATTCAGAGCCAGCTGCAGGCAGCCGGGCCTCTGGTTTACATCAGCAGGCAGCAGGGAGCACAGTCACGTGCTCACTTATGTCCAGTGCTCCTTGTAGCCACGGGAGGGGGAGGGCAAGAACCAAGTGGGGAGGGGTACTGGCCTGAGGGGAAACTGAGGCGCAGAAGGGGCTAGGGCTTGGCTTCTGCCACTAGCTTGCACCTGGCTTCCCCTCCTGTCCAGCCGTTCGGTTCCGGCTCTTGAAATAAATCCTCTGCCCGCCTGGTGGCCAGCCGGCCATGGGCAGTGCCATGCTGCCTGCCTGCTCCAGCCTGGCCTGGTCACCCCGAAAAGCTGACAAAAGCCAGCTGCCCTCCCAGCGGCTGCTCGGCGGGCAGACACCCGGGGGTGTGACGCCTGGCCTCGTCTGGCACCGGAGGCTGCCAGGAGGGCCCTCGGAAAGCTCCCCTCCACTCCCACTCCCAGGGGCTTTGCAGCTCCTTTCCGGAATGGCTTCCCGATGAGGTAATGCAGCTCGGAGCGCGGGAGGAGGCCACCGGGAAACGCTGCCGGCCAGGCCCCAGCTCGGCTGGAAGATGGCTGCCCGCGGCCTCCTTGCCCTGCCTGCTCCCAGGCTGCCAAGATGGGGGCCAGCGGGCCAGGCAGGGGGCAGGCCTCCGGGCCGGGGTGCTTGGCTGCCTCACTCGGGGGCAACTGGGTGACCCCAGACATTTACCCCTCTCCCGGCCTCGCCCTGGCATGGCCCCGGGCCCAGCCTCGGCCGCAGCCTCACGTGGCCCGGAGAGCCCCCGCCCTGTGACCACAGCTCCGCCCCACGGGGAAACAGGGCCCAGAGCGGGCGCCCCATGCCCGGCATCAGAGCAGGAATTGACGCACCTCTGCGGGGCAGCGGGTCTGGGAACCACACGATGTGCTTGCTCCGACCTGCCAAGCTGCATATTCCTGGAACACGAGTCTTTTCCGGCCACAGAGCAGAGAGCTCGAGGCCGCCTGCCTTCCTGCGCTGAAGCCAGGAGGAAACGCCGAGCTGGCGAGTGGAGGGCTGCCGAGGCTGTCCGCCCGCTCCTCCGCAGGGCTCTCCCAGCCTCCCGAGGAGGCAGGCCCCCTTCCCTGTAAAGCCTGCACCTCTCCCTCCCTGGGGCTCCCTGCCAGCCTCCTCTGCAGGTGGGACCCAGCCAGGGAAGCTGGTGAGAGAGGGGGACTGAGCAGGGGAGGGGCCCGAGGGGTGACTCGCCACCCAGGCCCTGCGCTGGAGGGGGGCAGCTGGGGCCACAGGAACCAGCGTGCCCCAGCAGCCCCCAACCTCCAGGCTGATGTAAACCTGCTGATTCCCTCCTAGGTGGAGGACGGGACACTGAGAGCTGGAACCGCCCTGGAACCTCAGTCCCACCAGGGCCCCGGGAGCCGGAGGAGGGTCACCTCCCCCGAGGGTGGGCCCAGCAGGAGGCTGGGCAGGACCCCTGCTCCCAATGGAATTTGGGATGTCAGTGATGTGCAGAGGGAGCAGGGCAGGCTCCGCGTCTGCAGGCCCAGCAGGGTCCGGCGCCGCCTCCAATCTTTGTGTGTGACGTCGGCCGAGCCCCGGCTCCCGGCTGGGCCTCAATTTCCCCATCTGCAGACCGGAAGTGGGGCGGGCAGAGCCTCAACGAGACGCCAGGAGCCCCCCTGGCCCGCCGGCCCAGGACTGCAGCTGTGTGGGGGCCGCCTCTCTCTGGGCCTCGCCTCGAATTTCCGCGTTGGAAGAGCCCCAGCGACCACGGCGCAGCGCCCCGGGCACAGAGGAGGCCGGGCAGGCCCCGGTTGTGCAGTTAGCAGCAGGGCCAGGATCCGAGCCCAGACTCCTCTGCTGGCCCGGAGTGACCCCGCTGGCCTCCTCCTCTCCCTCCTGCTTTCCCAGCACAAAGTGCAGGCTCTGGGAGGGTGGACGCTCTGGGGTGGAACTGCTCCCCTCTGCTGCCCCCTGGTGGCTGCAGTGACACACGGCCACCCCCTCTGCCCCAGGCGCCCACAGACCCAGGGGCACCCAAAAGGCCATAGGTGCCCTCATTAGGAGACCTGGCTGAGAGCATCACCTGTGTTGTCTCACTGAATCTTCCCGTCCTCCCCTGGGCGGGGTATCATCCCAATTGCCCCTTTACATATGGGGAATCTGAGGTTCCAGGGGGTCAGTGGGCCGGATGGGTGGACCCCGTAGGGAGATGATTTGTCAGGTGGCTGATGATGTTTGCAGTCAGACACCTCAAGTGGAAAAGTGCCCCCACCCCAATCAGCAGCCACCCGGGGCTTGAGGCTGGGAGCGGAGGAGGGGATGGGAGGCTGGGGCTGACTATTCTGTGGGAGTGGCGGCCACCCAGCTGAGGAAGAGAAGGGCCCAGTTCACGGGCACAGGAAGGTGTGTGTTTGGGACATCCTCCCAGGATCCTGGGTGCAGGGACGGGAATGGGGTGGTGCCACAGTCGCCAGGCCCCCAGCCCCGGGGCGGAGGGGAGCCAGGGCCCACACCGGCACCTGAGTGCAGGGGACAGGGCAGGAAGAGGGCAGGTGGGCATCTCCCAAGCCCTCCACCCTCCTCTCCCTGAGCTCCTCACAGGACGGAGTCTCCTGCTACAGCCCGGGCTATCCCTGGGGACCCAGCCTCGGAGGCCAGCACCCGAGGGCCCAGCGAGGTGGCCAGTCTTGCTGTCACCCCCAATGTCATTTTATGTGCCCTCTCCTCAGACCCCACTGGTCTGGGAGACTGGCCTCTGAGTGAACAGACAATTGGGAAGTGAGCGTGTCCTGAGCTGGGTCCACTGGGGGCCAGGACACGGATCGGATGCTCTGACGTGGAAGGAGGGAGCACATTCAGGTAATCCAGGTGTGGCCGCCTTGCTGTCCTGTGATCTAGGCCTTCAGGTCAAACAGAGGTGACAAGGCCCAAGGTGGTCGTGCCACAAACACGCCCAGGGCTGGCCTGTGTGCCCAGCTACTGGTCCTTCAGCCGCTTGTCCAGTGTCCTTGGGCAGGACACACAGTGCTCGGGGCCAGGCTGCCCGGCTCCCTCCAGGCCCCTGCCTATCCCGCTGTGTGTCACTGGGCAGCTCATTCAACCTCTCTATGCCGCAGGGGTAATGACAATGCTCACATCACAGAGCACAGTGAACTAACACAGAAGATGCTGTGGCGCCTGGAGCACAGCAAACACTGAATAGATCTTAGGTAACGTTGCTGTTGTCGTTGACACGATGGGTCAGGGCTAGGGATTTGGAGAGGAACAAGATGGGGCCCTGCTCTTGGGGTCTCCCAGTCTAGGGGGCAGACATATGGCTGACGTCAACCCTCCCAGGCAGCCTGGGACAGGAGAGAGTGACTCATTCCTGGGGACATGAGGCTTGGCGGGGAGGGTGGGGCGGAGCCCACCTGGCCCTGAAGAGGTGCGCGGCCTCTCCGGTCGAGCGCCTGGAGGTGTGAGGCCCGTCTCCATACTGGGGTAGGGGCGCAGGGAGAACTCAGTGCCAGGCAGGAAGGCTCTAGAAGGTATGAGCTTGCACTCTAAGTGGCCCTAGGGTCACTATAAGTGGCCCATCCATTCATCCCCTCTGCAGGTGGCTGGGTCCACGGTGAGCTTTGCCCCCGGGGCCTGGTACAGACAGCAGGCATCTGGCTCCCGTCGCCCCTGTGTCCTGGAGTCCCCCGGGGTCTCGGGTCCAGGCCAGGGGTATGGAGGCAGGAGGGGAAGCTGCCTGAGCCCTGGAGACCCCTAGCAGCTGGATGCAATTAGGAAAGCGGAGAAGTTATTATTTTGGGGTTAAATCAAAACTGATCTCCCCGAGGTGATGGCCAGGTCCCCTCAAGGGCGCGTTTCCATGAGGTGGCCCCGTGGGCCCCGGGAAGTGGGGTCTCCGAATTCCAGAGACATGAGGAAAGAGGACAGTGTGGGTGGCGCCGCCCCCCAGGCCTGGCCCAGCTGGAGCAGGTTGGCCTGGGCACCTCCCCGCTGCCGGGGCTCTGCCCACCCGCCCTCCAACCCCAGCTCCGCCTACCCCCCCAAGGCCCGCCCTGGCTCCAGCTTCCAGCGGACCATTGCCCCCAACCCTGCATGGCTACCACGAGTCTCCCTCTTTCCCTTCTCTCCTCCATTCGTCCGCCAGCGGCCACCCGAGCGGTTTTCTTAAAATTCCAGGTGGTCCCTGCTCTGGCAGCCACGGCTCCCCCGCCCTTGGGGACAGGCCAAGTCTTTATGTACCCCTCAAGGCTTCCCCAGCCTGGAACCCACCTTGTCACCACCCCAATTCCCATTGCCTTTGACATCCACCCCATTTTTTGCCCTCACAACACTAGTGGGTGTTTCAGTCCATTCCACAGTCGGAACATTGAGGCCAGGGAGGGGAAGGAATGTGCAGAAGGTCCCAGAGCAAAAGGGGCAAAGCTGGGCCTGGGATGTAGGGTCCAAAGGCCCCATCTGGGGCAGCCCACCCCCTCCCGCCCTCCCTCCCGCTGTCCACCAGACAGAGGTGTCTGCTGTGGGCCCGGGAGCTGGGAAGGGGGCGGGGGCGCCGCCATCTCCACTGAGGGACACAGCCCACTCTCGGCCTTGAGCGGCCTCCAGCGCATGGGGCAGCCAGGCTGCAGGGGGCCTGCAAACATGACCGCGGCTGTTTATTCAGCTGTCCGAGCTGGCGCCAGCTCCTCCACCGGGGCCTGGTCTTTCTGGAGTTAAAACACTCGGCCGTGTCCCCACTGCTGGGCAGTGACCTTCTCAGAGCAGGATTGCTCTGTGGGAGGCTCAAGGGGCAAGCCACCAAGTGGAGGTCTGCAGGCCGGCCCCTCGGCCAGAGCCCCATGGGGACAGCGGGCATCTCCTCCCCCTGTGGTTTCTGTGTCGGGCGAGGTCCCTATGGAGGGGAAGCAGAGAGCACCCTGGGTTTGGGTCATCTGAGGAGCATTTGATAAAGGATGCGAGCGTGGGCGGAGCTGAGGAAAAACTGCAAGGAAGGAGCAGTTCGCTGGGGCTGGTGGCCTGGGGGACGAGGGGGGAGGAGGGTGTCAGCCTGGAGAGAGGGCCGCCCGCCTGGGGCGTCCAGGCTCCTCAGTCCCCAGAGCCCTTTAGATGCCCCCCACCCCGAGTGATGTGGAATTCCACCCTGGGAAAGCGGGCCAGCAGGGGCCTGGGATGCTCACGCCCCAAGCTGGGCTCACATCCCGCCTCCCGTGCTCAGCGCGGGGTCAAGATGGCCCCTCCGCTTGCAGACTTCCTCCTCAGCGGTCAGCGCATTTTCTAAGGCCTCGAGATGAAAGGACCCGCACACGGCAGCCGTTATGTGGTAGCTGTCAGTGTCTTTTCTATTTTTCCTCCTGTTTTGGTTCCTGGCCCATCTTCTCCCCCAGTCAGGCCCCCTGAGCACAGGAGGCAGGAAGCACGTCTGAAAGTACCCTCCGACCCCCACCACTGAGCCATCCTCTCTCACTGGAAGATGCCCCTCAGATGGCACTCCAGGCCTCTGTCCCGAGGAACTCACAGTCTAGCCAGGAGACAGGGTGATGGAAAAAGTCCGGGGCTGTGAGAGCCTGGGGGTAGGTGGGGGTCATCAGGAGAGGCTGCCTGTAGGAGGGGGCCTCAAAGATGAGATCTGAAGCTGAGTATGGTCAGCCAGGAGGAAGCGGTGTAGGGGAGAGCAGGTGGGAAGGAGGCCGTGAGGAGAGGTCAGGCCAGGTGGATCCATGGCCCTTCCAAAACCAAGGAGCTGAGGAGATCCTTTGAAGCTGGCCCTGCTAACTTGTGCCAGTGGGGCAGAGGGTCCTGTGTTAGCAAAGGCTGGGAGGCAGGGCTCCCATGTGCCTGGGGAGGAGGGAGCAGGTGGAAGAAATAAATCCCAGAGGCTCAGATATGCTGTGACTTCAGGGAGGCGATGGGGAGCCAGGAGCCAGGGAAGGTGATGGAGGGAGTGCTGCTAGGCACCTGGATGCTCACACTGAGCACACCATCCTGATCTGATCATTTAATCGGACCCAACGACTCCTCTGACCAATGAGCATGGCCATCCTTGCCTGGTGTGGGGGACGTGCCTTTCTCCCCAAGACTGGCCCCTCCCCAGCCCCATCCCCTGCCAGGCAGCGACAGAGAGAAGGGAGATATCTCAAGAGGGATAACAGAGATTCTGGCCAGCTTTTGACATTAAAATAGACTTTGAAAAGCATGGCTAGGAAAACATTTGAAAGAAAAACAAAAGAAGCTTCTAGAAACCAGAGCCTGGCCAACATGAGTTCACGTCCCAAACAGTGGCTCTGGGGAGATGGTGAGCCAGAGACCCTGAGCTGGTGCTGCTGCAGGCCTCGACGAGGAAGGGGGCTGCACCTGAGAGGGGTCCCAGACCCTCAGGACAGGGCAGGGCTGGGCTCCGAGGGCCGGGCAGGGCTGGCCTGTGCCCGCTGCCCCAGGGAACCCAGCAGGGTAGAGCCCTGTGCAGGCCCCAGGGCTCTGGTGAGGGCGAGGAGGGGCGGTGGGTCCTGGAGTGGCCACAAGAGCAGGTCCACCTTTCCAGACTCCCCAGGAGGAACGTGCAGTGACCAAGGCCTGGGGGACCCGGAGGAGGCCTGGCTGGACAGATGGTGCAGGAGTCAGATGCCACTGGAGAGGAGGCACTCTGCACTGACTTGGTTTACCCTGTGCACCAGGATCACATGTCTGCTAGAGGCAGAGCTCCAGAGACAAATTCAGCTCTGAACAAATGAAGTCCATTTTCCCCAGCTGGACGCAGCCATAGCTCCTCAAGGATGCTCCAGGGGAAAGTGCTCTGTGACCCCGAGGCCTGGGGGGTGGGTGGCGTCGAGCTGGGGTGTCTCAGCCCCTGCAGCCCCCAGCCCAGGGTGGGCGCCACGGGGACCAGGGGACACTTACTGGTGCCTGGGTTTGACCTCTGTGCCCCCACCCACACCCATCCCTGTGCCTGGAGTCTCGGGTCTGAGATCCCCCAGGAACTCAGAGGCCTCTGTGGCCACATGGCTTCGGCGGCAACCTAATTGCTGGATTATTTTTCTTTGGGGAGGAGGTGGGCAGTCCTGAAGTCATTTCACTTGTAAATTAGGTCTCGGCTTTCTGTCCTCTGGTCTCCCTTCCATCCAGGCTGAGAGGTGGCCGCCATCTGCAGGGGGGCAATGGGGGTCAGTCACCCCCCAGCTGGGTGACTGGGTGGTCCTGGGGGGCGTTGGATGGACCACAGGACAGGGATGGGGTCCCGGCCTGGGTGGCTGTGCCGGGAGACAGGGGCCGGCAGCCACGTCCCCCAGCCCCTCTGTCCAGGCCAGCGGGGGGCGGGCTGGGTGCGTAGGACGGCGCGGCCCGGGTTCTCTGCGCAGACGTGAAGTCCCACAGCCGCCTGGTTCTCGGTCACCAAGCCCCGCCCGCCCTGGGCAGGAGCCGCTTCCGGCCGCAGGGCAGACAATGTGCTGGCGGGGGAGGGGTGGCCCAGGGCCAGATTCCCCACCCCCATCCCAGCCACACAGGAAGACGGAACTCAGAAGACAGCGTGTCCTGGAGTGAACCCGCCACCAGGCACTGTGATTCAGGGCTCCAGATTCCCAGAGGAGGCCTGTCCAGTTGAACAAAATCAATTCCTTTCAGCCTTAAAATGAGAGGCGCCCTAGGACTCTGCCTGGAGGCCGAGGTGGGGGACTTTAGAAAATCTCAGCCTCATCTTCTGCCTCTCCTTCTGCCCTTGACTGTCCTTGGGCTGTGCTGAGCTACTTCCCACCACAGGGCCTTTGCACTGGCTGTGCCCTCCGCCCGCCGTGCTCTCCTCCTGGCCCCTTCAAGGCTGCTTCCTTCAGGTCTTGTCTGCAATGGCCTCCCATGGCTGGTGTCCTTCTCTGTTCTTGCATTAGAGTCTTTCTGTTGGGGTGATCTTGTTCATGTGCTGTCTGCCTGCACCCCAGGAGCCAACCAGGCACTGGTACCTGCCTGTCTCAGTCCCTGCTGTATTAGTGGGACTATGTAAGTTCTCCCCAATCACCCCCACCCCGTCTCCCCTGCCCAACGCCTTCTGGTGCTCCCCTCTGCACCCTGCGGGGCTCAGCTCTCCTGGTGCCTGCCCTGCCCTGCCCCAGCCCGCCTGCATGGCATGTGCACCTCCATTAGTGCACACACCACCCTCCATGCGCTCGACTGCTGGTAGGTCTCCCCACCCGGGAAGCGCCCCCAGAAGGGCAGGGCCACTGCAGGAGCCCATCCCGTCCTAGCCCGGCTGGAGGGAGCGGACCGGCACTCTGAGGGTGGCTTCGGCAGGCCGCCTGCCGCCTGGGCCTCCCTCCCTTACCATGGACCACCCTCCCTCTCGGTGCAGCCCAACGGCTGGGGTGAGGATCCGGCAGCTGGGGGCTGGGTACCCGAGTGACCACTTGGGGTCAACGCTGCTGGTGGTCCCCTCCCTCTGTGACCCCAGGGCTGGCCCCTGGAGACAGGACAATCGCCCAGCCACCAGGCCTGTGGACCAGGAGGCCGGCCCAGCTGAGCCCACGGGGAGGAGCCGGCCCCGGCCCCGAGTCCACAGAGGGGAGCTGCCCCCCTCTGAGCCCGGAGTCCAGGCAGCAGCCCCACCTGCTGCAGTGGGCAGAGCTGCCCACCCTCCCGGCTCCCTGGCCACGGACCCAGCTCCTTCTCAGGCCTCAGGCCCTGCCTGCTGGCCGCTGTCCCCTCAGCCTGAGGCACTCACCCAGGTCCCCCAGCCCAGCCAGCTCTCAGGTGAGCTCCTTTCTGCCTGAGAGTCACGCCCAGGGCCTTGCAGGTCCCATACTCTGTGCCAGCTGGCGCCTCACCCCTCAGACTCAGCTGGGCGGCGCTGCCTCAGGGAAGCCCTCCGGGACCTGCCTGCTGTGCCCTCTCTGTCATCGTCGGGGACCTTCCCAGCACTGAGAAGACTGGTTTGTGCAACTCCGACTGGGTCAGTCTCTCCTGCTAGACTTGGCTCCGTGTCTTTCTCCCCCAAGGGGAATGTGTTAAATATTTTGCTTATTTTGGTATCTCCAAAACCTCTTAGCACAAAACCTGGCACATAGGAGGCCTGAAAAAAATCCTTGCTGGGCCAGCCTGGTGGCGCAAGCGGTTAAGTGCACGCGCTCTGCTTCGGCGGTCCGGGGTTTGCAGGTTCGGATCCCGGGCGCATACTGATGCACCGCTTGTCAAGCCGTGCTGTGGTGGCGCCCCATATAAAGTAGAGGAAGATGGGCACGGATGTTAGCCCAGGGCCAGTCTTCCTCAGCAAAAAGAAGAGGATTGGCAACGGATGTTAGCATGTTAGCTCAGGGCTGATCTTCCTCACAAAAAAGAAAAAAAATCCTTGCTGGTTGACATATTGCTGAGTGAGCGAGCTGTGATGACGGCACAGTCCCTGGTCCTCGGAGTCTGAGGGCGTGTGTGTGCGTGTGCATGTGTGTGTATGTGGCATGTGTGTGTTTGTGTCCCTGTGTGTGTAGGATGTATGTGTGTGTGTGTATGGTGCATGTGCCTGTGTGTGTGTATGTCTGTGTTTGTGCATGGTGTGTGTGTGGGGGGTGTCTCTGTGAGTGTAGTGTGTTTGTGGGGTGTGTGTATGTGCCTGTGTGTGTGGTGTGCGTGTATAGCTCATGCCCTTCCCCCCAGGACCATTCCAAGCCTGCACCACCGCCTGGGTGTCCCCTGGGTGTCCCCAGTTAGACTCCACATCTGCTCTGCTCGCTGACTCGCCTCGTCCCTCACGCCTTCCAGAAACTTCCCTGAAGTCCGGACTTCCCCCCAGCTCGCCGCCTCTGTCGCCGCCCTTGCCCCTCAGGGTTTAGGTTGGTTTTAGGGTCTCCTCCTCCTGACCGTGAGCTCCCACAGGAAGAGCGCAGGGTGTTATTCATCCATAAAAAGGCAGGAAGCACAAAGACCACTTCACACCCACTAGGAGGCTAAATAATAGTAATAAAAAACACAAGGGAACTAACAAGCGCAGCTGTGGAGAATGGGACCCTGGGGCACGGCTGTGAACAACACTTTGGGGGTTCCTCAAAAAGTTCAGCAGCGTCTCTGGCCCGGCAGGCTCGTCCTGGGTACACCCTGGAGAGGTGGAAGCGGGGACTCCAGCGACGCCTGCACGCCCAGTTCCCAGCAGCGCCGCACAGTGGCCAGAAGGGGAAACACCCCAGTGTCCACCAGCGGATGATGGACGTGCAAAGTGTGGTCTGTCCACACAACCCTCACTCAGCCGCCTTGGATGGGTTGGCCTCTGCTGCGCCCCATTTGGTGCCCTTGGCCCCTCAGGGGGCGATTCTGGGGCCTGCAGACCCCCTCAGCCCCATGAGGACCCCACGTTCAAATACTCATTCCACCTCTTGTGCCAATCTGGGTCTCCCCGAGTAGGGTGGGGGTGCGGCCAAGCACTTCCCGGGTCCTCACCATGTCTGCTCACAGCCCCCCAGGCAGGCACCACTGTGGAGAGGTGAGGGGACCTGCCTGCCGGGGTCACACAGCCTCCCTCCAGGTGTCTGTCCCTCCAGCCCCCTTCCTGACTCGCAGCCCAGTCCCACGGCCACATCTTTTCCTGGCCGCAGAGTGCCCTCTGGTGGGCACACTGGGAGTTGTCAGGAACTGGGCGGAGCCACACCGCCAAGGGCCAGAGGGCCAGGAGCTGCCTACAGACTGATGCTGCAAATAATCCATAATCAGTCTATAAATCGAAAATGAGTTTATTATGAGCTAGGTTTGAGGACTAGCCCAGGACCTTTATTCCCCAAGGAAAGAAGGACACCAAAGAAGTGGGGGTTACAGAGTGGTTTTATAATGTCATGGAACAAAGACCATATGTCACATATGACAGGAATGCCCCTTTTACTACTGTCACGGGATGCGTAGCTGGCACAACAGGTCAGTGGTCAGCAGGTGAGCGGTCACGAGGTGAGCACAGGGGGTCGGCGATTAATCCTTAGCTCCCAGGAAGAGATGCTTATCCTTATGGGAATGCCGATATGGGGGAAGATGCATTCCTGTCTTTAAGGGCATCCTTCTTGTCTTGGGGACATCGCAAAAACGTTTAAAGCAGATGCACAGTGCCTGCTCAACAGGCCACGCCAGGCCCTTTTGGAAAAACAAGGTCGGGCGGAATCAGTGTTAGACCAAATGGCTTCCTTGTATACTTCAATAGATCCTACTGCTAGTCATTTATTATCAGGACAAAGACCTGCCCACGTGTATCCTGGGCAGACGGGGGCAGGAAGCACAGTGGGTGGGGCGGGTGGGGGGGCAAGACCTCTGATTTCTCAGGAGAGAGTGCTGTGACCATCCCCATGGTGCAGATGAGACCGTGAGGCCAGGAAGGGAGGCGTCCCCAGGCCTCTCCCCCACAACTGCCTCTGAGTCCTCATCCCCCAGGTCCCACTTCCTCCCACTCGCCTCTGCCCCCCAGGCCCACAGGAGCACCGTGGACTCCCAGCCAGGGCCAGGCCACCTTGTGGCACGCAGGCTCGGGCAGCCGTCAGGGCACAGGGCTGCCAGGCCTCCCCCACCCTCCTGCCTGGCCCAGCTGCGGTCACCTAACCTTGACTTTGACCCTACCCACTGAGGAGAGGATGAACTCCCCCTCCACAGCACAGAGCAAAGAGGCCCCAGGGATCCCAGGACCGAGGGGCGGAGCTGGGAGGGTGTGATATTGTGATTCATAATAAGAAATATATATTTGATCTTTGTCTCGTCCCCATTCCAAGCTCTTAAAATTCTTGGAATTTCCTAAGTGCTGTGAGTGACAAAAGTGCCTTTTGTTATGTTAATGAAGTGACTTTTGGACCCCATCTAAGGATGGGGGCTGGTCACCAGAAGAAACAACCACGTGATTAGAGGGTTGGAACTTTCCGTACCACCCCCCACCAACCTCCAGGGAGGGGAGAGGGGCTGGAGGTCAACTCAGTCGCAAGTGGCCAATGATTTCATCAATCATGCCCTTGTAATGAAGCCCCCATAAACTCCCAAGAGGACCGGGTTCAGTGAGCTTCTGGGTTTGTGAACACGTGGAGATTTGGGGAGAGTGGCCCCTGAAGAGGGCATGGGAGCTCTGAGCCCCTTCCCCATACCTGCCCTATGCATCTCTCCCATCTGGCTCTTCCTGAGTTACATCCTTTTATGATAAGCCCGTCATCTAGTAAGTAAAATGATTCTCTGAGTTCTGTGAGCTGCTCTAGCAAATTAATCAAACCCAAGGAGGGGGTCGTGGGAATCTCCAATCTACAGCCAGTCGCTCAGAAGCACAGGTGACAACCCGGACTTGCTATTGGCATCTGAAGGGTGGGGGCAGTCTTGTAGGACTGGGCCCTTAACCTGTGGGATCTGACTCTGTCCCTGGGTAGATAGTGTCAGAATTGAGATGAACTGTAGGACGCCCTGCTGGTATCTGAAAATTGCTTGGTGGGGAAAGAACCCACACGTCAGAACTGGGGGCGGAAACTTTTAGAGGGTGACTGGGTCACCTACCCCCCCCATTACTTCCATGGGAAACTGAGGCTGAAGTGGGTGGCTCTTGTCAGGGACTATAACAGGTGAGGCCAAATCCAGGGGCAAATGTGGACCCAGTGGGTGGAGAAGAGATTTTCCTTCTTATTCTCTAAACACCACCATCACCTCCCCCATCACCTCCGCCACCACCACCACCACTTGCCAAAGAAGCCCTCTCAGTGGTCGCCCTTGGGCAGCCCACAGTAGCCCTGGCCATGTGGCCATGCTCGGGTCTCTCCCACACATACCCCAGGCACCACTGTGGACTTGGGGTGCTGGGGTAAGGTGGAGGGGAGACAGCCATCAGCCCCAGATCTGCCCGGAGGCTTCTCCTGGAGGAACAGAGACAGACAGAGCACAGGGGGAGCCAGGCCGAGATGGGAGGGCAAAGGGTCTGTGGGGGCCAAGGAGAGGGAGCGTGTACGGCTACCTGAGGCAACCAGGAGGCGCTCCCTGGAGGAGGTGCCCGCCATTTCAGTGGGCTGAAGAGCTGTTTCAGGAGTCTCCTGGTGAAGACGGGTTGGGGAGGGTCCTCTAGGCAATGTGCCCAAAATCGAGCATGAGGGGTCACTGGGGAGGGTCTGCGTGGCTGGATGGGGTGTGGTAGTTGGGGCTGGGGGCCCAGTGCAAGTGAGTTTAATGAGGGTGGGTGTGGGAGCCAAAGGGCAGTGCCTGCAGATGCCCTGGGGGGGCAGGCAGGCATTGTCGTCCCATTTTACAGATCCAAACCCTGAAGCTTCTGAAAGGAAGCCACTCCCCCAGCACTGGAGTGAAGCCAAGGCCCATGTGGCCTCCAGCTCGGCTGGCAGGCCTTGTGCTTGCACACCTCGTGCCTTTCCTCGTGCTGGCCCCTCTGCCTGAAGATTGTTTCCTGGACCGTCTGCCTGGCTCATCCTTCAGGCCTCAGCGACGGCCGCCGTCCTCCAGGAAGCCTTTCCTGAACACCCCTGTCTACGCAGGCCTCCTCGGGGCTCCTGTCGGTTTCTGTGGCATCTCCCAAGGAGGGCAGAGCCAGGTCTGTTTTCTTCCTGGACTCCTGGGCCCTGGAGAGCATAGCCTGCCGTCACAGCTGGTGGTCCCCTTACTGCCCCTGCTGTCCCCAGTGCCCGTGAACGGGCCTCTGGCCCAGATGAGTGTGGACGCTGTGCCTGGAGAGGCTGGAAGCTTGCCCACGGTCTCTCTGATGGGACGGGACAGCGGGCCCCTCGGCTCGTCCTCCATCTCTGGCCTCCTCCACTGCGCCCCTGCCTGGTCCACAGGTCCCAGGAGGAAAGGCGGAAGCCTCGGGGTCTCGTGAAGTTGGCACCCGTTTCTCTGGGCTCACAAAAGTTCAGCCAGAAAAGGCCCTTCTGTGGCCAGAGAAAGATGCAGCTGCCAGGTGGACCTCGTCAACCAAACCATCACAGAGAAATATCTGCTGTAATAACCCAGCGCCCGCCACGCCCACGCCCCCAGCCCCAGCTGTCCGCACGACGTGCGGGACTGAAGAGCCAGGACGATTCAGTTACGTGCCCGTCCCACCCCCTGCGAGCTTGCGGTTCGACTACACATTCTTTTACCTCCCGGGTCAGGAGAACTTTCCTCCTGGCCCAGCGCCGAGAGAGGACCCCATTCAGATACTTTAACCAGCCAGGAAATCAGTAATGTGTATGTTTGAGGCAAGCTCATTTGCACCGTGCTGACTTCCACTGCCCAAACTCTTTCCCATGTTGTCTCTAGGTTCTGGGGAGGCTGCTGTAAAAGCCCCCCCACCAAAGGGAAGGAGGAAGGAGCTTGAACATGGCCTCCGCAGCCGGGCACCTTTGCATCCTGTTTATACCCATCGCCCACCAGGCGGGGAGGGCAGGGGGCACTGCAAGCGCTAAGGGGTGGCTCAAGAAGAGGGTGTTCAGGAGCTGCCGCTCTCTGTGGTCTTGGCTAGGGAACGGGGAATGCGGGCAGGACCCACTTTCCCAGAGGCGGGCTCTGTCCTGGCTCTGGCCTGGCTCCACCCTGTCGCTCCACAGGGGTCCCATCGCCCACCTGGAGGAGGAGGAGGGCCGGGCTGCCATCCCCATGTGCCACCTGCTCCCTCCCTCGGGGACAGTTCATCCAAAGAAGAGGGGTCACCAAGCCGAGCAGTTTCCATATTACAAGCACCCTGGAAATGCCCTAATGTTTGCAATTATTGTCATTTGCAGGCAAGACACCTCTCAATCACTGGGGCACTTGGTGCGTGCCAGGCCCCAGCCAAGGGCATCACACTTTCGACAACCAAGGAGGTGGCTCGTGTTTCACTGATGGGGAAACTGAGGCTCGGAGTCACAGAGCCTGGTACCCACAGTCCTCATCTCCAGATCCTGGCCCCTAACCCCCACGTTCTGCTTGTTCACCGTGAACCCAGGAATCAGCTGTAATGGCCCCCGAGGAGCACCCCCAGCACCATGCCGGGCGCTGCAGACCACGTCTGTCTGCGTAAGCCTCCCGGGACCTCCCAGCGATGGGGCATTGGGCCCCTTTGGATGAGGTTCCTTGGAAGGAATGGCTCGTCCGCCCGGCTCCGAACGGGCGTGCGTTTCCCTCGGTTAATCCTGGAGAGGAGGCGTGGGGGAGCAGCGAGAGAGTGCCCCAGGGGCCGGGGAGGGGAGCAGGGTTTGACAGGCCAAGGCAGGTCCATCGCCTCATTCATTCATTCACTCATTCATTCATTTACTCACTCATCTGTTCATTCACCATTACGGGGACACCACCCAAATGAGGGGTTCCAGGGCATCAGGGCTGTCCAAAGCCTCAGCATCCGTGACAACCTCCCATTTCACAGCTGAGCAAACTAAGGCCCAGAACTTGAGCAAAGGCATTTTCTGGGCCAGGACTGGAGCCTGCCCTGACACTCTGGATACTGCCCCCTGGTGGCCTGTGTGCGTCTCAGGCTGAGATGAGGAGCTGCGGCGGAGGAGGGGCTGAGGAGTCTGGGTCAGTGTGCCCACCTCCCTGGGGCCCTGCACCGAGGGATGAATGCAGGCAACGAGGTCCATGGGCCAGATCCTGGATCCGCTGGCTGCAGCTACAGGAGGGGGGCGGTACAAGAACTCCCAGGGATGCCCTTGGGGGCTGGGACCAGCAGGCTTGGGTTCGAATCCTTGCTTGGCCCCTGGTTGACCCTGGCAGTCCTTCCCCTCGTTGAGCAAGGGGCTTCCCACCCTTGAAGCAAGGGACTCCAACCAGATACTTTGACCCTGAGTCAGTCTTTGTTCACGAGTCACGCGGGGTGTGAAGTAAGAACGCAGATTCCCAGACGTGGCTGCTATCAGCGGCCAGCCCTGGCGCTGTGGCTCTTGGTGCCCGAGACAAAGAACAAACACTCCGTTACTTTTAGGAGATCAACCTAGCAAATAGGATTATGGCTACAGATGCAATTACATTTCAGACAGTTAACCCAGCTTCTTAGGGACGAGTCCCCGGCTCAGAAACAAGCTTCCCCCACCCCCACGAGCTTGGCCATCACCCCTGAGAGGCTGGGAAAGCGATGATACAGCCCTGTTTTCTAAACAATACACTTGGCTTAAGAGGCATGAAAAATGCAGAAAGTTAAATGTCGTGGCAGAGTGACGAGGAGGAGAAAATGGAAGTGTTTGCATTACACAATGACCCTCCCTCCTTACCTCCCCTGCCCCACGGCAGCGGCTTTGACCAGATCAGCCTGGAGCGGGTCTTAACTCGACACTCTTCTTATGAACAGGGGTGGCTGGGGGTGAGGGGTGCGGGGTGTCCACCTGCTCCTGTATTCCTTCAGCGCAGACTTTCTGGACCTGGCGAAGGCTGGGCTCCAGCTGAGCCCCCAGGGAGGAGGTCTGAACAGTTGCCCACAGGCTGGGTGGATCCTGGATGGGGACATCTGAGTAGATCACAGGATGGGAGAAGTCGGTGATCGTGTGCCCCAATACCCATCTCTCCATCTACCTTTGTAACAGAGCTCCAATGTAGCTGGGCGCAGTGCTGCTCAGCTAAAAGAGTACACTTCCCAGCCTCCCTTGCAGTTAGGTATGGCCATGTGACCAAGTTCTGGCCAATAAGTAAGTGGGAGTGTCTGGGAATGGGGAGAGTCATGCCCTTTGGTCTTTCTCTCCAGCAGCCTGGAAAGCTGATGCGATGGGGGAGTTCTAGCGGCCACCTTGGACTCGGAGGTGAAGGGGCACAAGCTCAGGAAGGCAGAGCAATGAGCTGGCAGGAGCCTGGATCCCTGATGACATTTATGGCCTTTATACCAGCCCTAGTTTACCTACGTCTAGACGTCTTTTATGGGAAAGAAAAAGACACATTTACCTTTTTAAGCACTGCTGTTTTGAGTTTTGCTGTAATATGCAGTGAAACCTAATCAGAACGGGTATAGTGGGGAAGAGACAACAACATGTGACCAGCTTAGGATGGTCTGAGTGGACTCCACAGCACCAGTGGGATGACCGGCAGGTCACTGCAGGACCTGGCCCCGGGTACAATGTTGGCACTAAGCTAAGGAGATAAGGCCGTATCCTCTAGACCAGGAGCTGTGGAATCAAAGGCCTCAAGGGGCCGTAGGAATGAGAGTATGGTGGGAGGGTGTCAGGCAATGGGTGTGGAGAGGACCATGGTGGGGACCGGAGTCTAAGGAGGTGTGAAGGGCTGCCAGTTGTCCTCCAAAATCCATTGTCCCCTTCTCCCCTGGTCAGGGTCTGTGTGCCTACCTGTCCTGTAAAGCGGAAGCTGGGCCTGGCCGGCAGCCCAGCCCAGGACCAGGGGCCCAGCCCCCTCACAGCCGGGCGTGGCCCTGGACTGGGCCAGCATCAGCAGAATGTGGGCAGAGGTGGCATCAGTGGAATGCAGGCAGAGACAATGCAGCTGCTGCGTCACTGGCTTAAAAGGAAATTGCTGGTTTGGACATTTCTGCGTCCCCCAAGCAGGAGCTCAGACATTCCTGTGAGCCAGCATGAGCCTAGCTGCCCAGGCCCTGTCCTGGGGAGGTCCAGGAAACAGGATGGACAGAACCTGCATCCTCCACGCCAAGAGTTCAGACCTTGTAGCTGAGACCCACGGTTCTCCACCAGGCCGGCCCTGCCCCCTGGGACATCTGACAATGTCTGGAGACAGTTTGGGTTGTCACAACCTGTGGGCGGGGTTGCTACATGCATCTGGGGGGTGGAAGGCGCAGGCCAGGGATGCTGCTGAATATCCTACAGTGCACAGCACAGCCCCCACCGCAGAGAATGGTTCAGTCTCCAGTGTCCACGGTGCCGCCGTGGAGAAACCCAGCTTACTCAGGCAGCTGAGCGCATGGTGCTGGGCCTCCATCCAGGACGAGGTGCCAGGTCTCTGCCTGGCTTTTGGTGCCTTTTATGGCCTGACCTAGCCTAAGGGCCCAGGAGGTGAGTGGTCAGAGTCGGGCTGTAAATGGTAGTGGAGAGGAGAGGGAAAGGATTTCCAGGTAGGAAACAGCATGGAAAAGGCACAGAGGTAGGACCAAATCATGGACCACGGACTAGTGCTCAGGATTCCAGGCTGAAGGGTGTTAGGGGCACACATCAAGAGCCCTGAATGCCCAGGGCTCAAAAGGCTGGCCTTTGGGAGCAAGTGAGGGAGAGATGGTGAAGTCCAGGTATTTCCTGTCACTCTAATGGAGCAGCCTCTGCTCTAAGCTTTCCGGGTTTCTGTTTGTTTGTTGTGTGTTTGTTTTTCAAGTCAGGAAGGGGTCTTGAATTTTTCTCAATGCCTTTTGGGCATCTTTGGACATGATCCTATAGCCTTTCTTCTTTGACCTATGGATGGACCATGCAACAGCAATTTTCCTGTATTGGATCACCCTCAAGTCCCTGAGCAAGGCCCTTATGCTCTCTATGCCTCAGTTTCCTCATCCGTAAATGGGGGTGATGGTAACACCTTGCTCACAGGGCTTCCCTGAGGATTAAGTGAGTTCATGAATGGTGCCTGTGCTGTATGTGTTTGTTAAATACAAAATTTTCAATGTGTAGTAGACACTGGTTATTTTTCCTGCCCAGCATTCACTCCTCTCCTTCCATTTTCCTCATGGAGCCATGAATTCCCCTTTCTCGGTCTAGGCAATCTGGATGGGAATGACCACAACCTGGGCTCCAGGATCCCGTGTGACCCAGGCCAGCGCTTCCCTCTACAGCCACAGTGACTGGCTCAGGAATAGGCATGTGACCCAAGCTAGACCAGTCAAAGGCAATGACAGTCAATCTTGGAACTTTGTTGGAATCTGGGAAGGAGAAGTTCTTTCCTTCTTCTGTAGTTGTCAAGCTGCAAGACAAAAGCCTGGAGCTGTGAGGGGCCACTGCTTGGAGAGGGCCTGCCTGAGAATGAGACTAACTTCTAGGTAAGCAGAACTGACAGAAGGAGAGACAAAAATCACTGGTCATTTTATTTGAGCCCTGGATCCAGCTATGACTGAAGCTGCACTGCCCTTGGGCTCTTCAGTTATGTGAATCAATAGTTCCCTTTTTTTATTGCTTACAGCTTGGCTTCTGTAATTGGCAATAGAAAAAGTCCTGACTAATACAGAGGTCAGCAAACTATGGTTAGGGCCAAATCCCCAAGCTAAAGGTGGATTTTACATTGTTAAAGAGTTGTAAAGGAAATTAATAAATCAAAGAAGACTATGTGATAGAGACTGCAGGTGGCCCTGTAAAGCCTGAAATATTTAGTATCTGGGCCTTTACAGAAAAAGTTTGCTGAATCTTGGACTAATATATTACTTATAAAAATGCTTAATCTCAATACTTGGTTCATTTATTTTCATCTTTCCTTTTAGTGATGAAAGCAATGCATTTGCCTCTTAGTACAGCTTTGACTGCCTTCTGCAAATTGTGGCATGTCATGCAATGGAGGTTATTTTCAAACTGTCTTCTTCCACTCAAGTACTGAAGTGGGGAATTTCCTTTCCACACTCACTGTCCATCACTGCCTCCACCCTCTGTCCTGGGGGGTTTCTGATTATTCAGGGTGTTTGAAAAGAGGGAGGGAAAGATGTTTGCACAAGGAAATTTGGATGGGGAATGAAAAGTCCTGGGTCCCAGGCAGACACCCTTCCACTGGAAAATTCATGGATTATGTGCTGGCAGCTGCTGAGAAACTATGGATCTTTCTCCCTCCACAGTAATGAGAAAAAGATCTGCAGCTAGGGCAATCAATCAGGACTGGTTTGCCTGGGACTGTCCGGTTTCAGAACTGAAAGTCCCTCATTGTGGCAACCCCCTCTGTCCTGTGCAAATCAGGACAGTCGGTGACTCTAACTGTAGCTTCTCCACCTGGGCAAGCCTGTGGCATCCTCCTGGACGGTGGTTATCTTCAGGCACTGGCTGAACTGTCGGTGATGAATCATGCCCACATAACTCTCAAGGACTGGCCCTTGATGTGCCCAAATGTGCCCCCAAGGCCAGCCCCTAGTCCTTTCCCCTTCCTCTTCCCCTCTGGCCATGTCCCCTCTCCTTTCTGCCTCTCCCAGCCCCAGTGACCTTCCTCCAGGAGATGAGGAGTCTGTTCTCGTTCATTCTCTCCCCAATTGTATTGTATGAGATAAACTCTGTTCCCTGCTTTTCTTCGACCTTCCCTTTGGATTGCAAAAGCCTGTATGGGAAGTCATGAAACTAGGTATGGACTGTTTCCCCTCTTTTCCCTCTGGCTATATCAATCCTGCTTCCTGTTTGGGCAGGTGGATGCTTCTGACCAATCAGACGAGAGTCGCCTACAAGGCTGAAGGGAGCAGCCCACTGATGCTCATTTCACAACGATGCTTCACTGTGAGTGAGGGTCTCATTTCCTTTATTCTGCAGGTGCATTAGCAGGCATCGGAGGAGGCTCATCAGAAGCACTGTAAGCTGGAAGTCTGAGCAAGGGGCTGGGCCGTGTCTCCCACCCTGAGCCTGAGCTGTTGCTTCTCTGGCTTCCAGGGCCATATCTGGGAGAGTGAGCCCACCCTTCCAGACAGGCGAGGTGTACATCAGTCAGGGTAAGGCGCAGTTGCTGCTCTAACAAACAACCCCACATCTTGGTGGATTGGCACGATACAGGCTGATCTCTCTCACATAACAATCTAATAGTTGGTGGATGGGTGGGGTTCTCTCTGCTCCTCAGTCTGCTCGGCACCTATAAATGGAGGTGATGACACCAACCTGAGAGTTTGAGACAAGAGGAGGAAAGGAACCCTGGTCACCAAGGTGACAATTGATGACGCTTCGCTCTGCAGGGGCTGACCCAGCCCCTGATACTTTTGAGCCAAACAGTAAGTTCATTCACAAGGCATCCCTGAGCCCCCCATCAAATGCCTCGCCTCCTGGATTCATAACCCCCACAGAGGTCAGAGGTCAGAGGTCAGAGGGTAGCCTGCATATTTTCTTCTCGGTGAACTGATGCCAGCTCCAGGAGCTCACTCCTTCCAGTTCTCTGGGCTCCTGGGTGTCCCAGGGAATCTTGTCGAGCTCTGGACTTGCGCTGGGGGCTCCTCATTCTCCCCTGGGAAGGCAGGAGCTCTGTCTGCCCTTCTCTGGGAGAGGCCTCGGCAGCATAGAGAGGATGGTCAGGAGGGCTTCCGGAAGGCTCTCCCGGACTCCTTCTGGAACTCGTCTGTCTCCCTCGGCCTCTCTCCCAGGGGGGCTCCGGTTCTCACTCACCAGAGGGTGCTCTGCCCCTCCCATGATGAGCTGCTCCTCCCCACGGGGGCCCCCACCTTGACAGGGGCTCAGGAAAACCTTGTACACAGAGAGGGTCTGGGATGTGGACTCAGATCTTTCAGCCGTGCATATAGTTGTTGAAAAGGAGCATTTCCCAAATGTGCTAATCTCCAGCACCACCCGGGTGTTTACTAAGATGCAGGTTCCCAGGCCCCTCCCCAGGACACTGCAGAAGTAGGTCTGGGGAGAGCCTAGGAGTTGGCTGGTCAGGCAAGCTTGGGGCACTCCATCCAGGGCCCACCTCTGGTGGCCCTCTGTCTCTCAAAGGTCTTCAATAGCTCCCCGGTGCCCATAAAATCGCCTGACCTTCTGGCTTCTCTGTCTGAGCCCCTGCCTCTTTCTGGTCTCTTCTTTTACTCTGCTCCACGACCTGCCCAGCGCCCAGCACCTGTTGTCACACTGTGCCATCATTTGGATTTCTGCTCCCCCATCTCGGTGTGCCTGAATCGTGCTGTACTAGTTGTATATTGCGGTGGTAGATTACCGCGAATTCAGCAGCTTGAAACAACGTCCATCTGTTATCTCGCAGTTCTGTGGGTCAGAAGGCCAGCAGCTGTGGCTGAGTTCTCTGCTCAGGGTCTCACAGGTGGGAACCCAGGTGTGGGCAGGTCCAGATCTTGCCCAGAGGCTCTGGGGAAGAACCAGTCTCGCTCCGGTTGGGGCAGAATTCAGGTCCTTGCGGCTGCAGAACTAGGTCCCCATTTCCTTGTGGCTGTCAGCTAGGGGCTGCTCTCAGCTCCTAGACGCCCCCTGAATTCCTCAGCACGAGGTGCCCTCCATCTTCAAAGCTAGCAATGTCACATCAAATCCTTCTTGTGCCTCAAAGCTCTCTGACTGCCCCTTTTGCCACAAGCTGGAGAAAATTCTCTGCGTTTAAAGGGCTCATGTGATTAGGCCAGGCCCACCGGGATAATCCCCTTTTGATGAACTCAAAGCCAACTGATTAGAAACCTCATCACGTCTTTTGCCACATAACTAACATAATCATAGGTATGATGTCTCATCCTATTCACAGGCCCCGGGATTAGGGCAGGACATCTCGAGGGGCTGTTTAGCATTCTGCCCACACACCCCTTTCCTTTCCAGGCCCTCCTCACATACCTCACTCCCCTTGGGGTTTGCCCAGCGCCGGCAGCACCTTCCTCATGGCCTCCTGTCCTCTGGACTCTTGCCACACTCAGTGTCCCCCATGAACTGGGGACTCTTGGCAGCAGGCTGGTTTACCCTGTATCCTCTGCTCCATGAGGCACCGACCCTGCCTCCCTGGAGGCTGAGACATGCAGTGGAAGGAGCCCAAGCTCTGGGCCTGATGGGCCTGGGTTTGAATCCCAGCTCCACCAACTGTGTGACCTTGGCCAAGCACTTCCTTCTCTGCCTCAGTTTCCTCATCTGTGCAATGGGTCTAGGAGCACCATGTCACAAGGCTGTGTGAGGTCCAATAGATGAGCCCTGTTCCTTATCTAGAAGGGGCCCCATACACCCTCGGTGTAACCTGAGCGGGAATTGCAGGGTCCAGGAAATGCCTGTCAGTGAAGCCAGTCACAAGATGCAAGAAGCAGGCAGAATAAAGGCAGCAAGGATGGGGTGCAGGCAATGCTGGAGACGGTGGCTAAGCTCAGCTCAAGGTTCACGGGACTCGGGGTCAGGTCCCTGCTCTGCACAGCCTGCAACACTGCAGGTCTCAGATGCCAGCTGCCCCTGGGAAATCTTCCATTCAGCCCACAACTGCTTATTGAGCACTTCTGCCAGGTTCCGTCTCACGCCTTGAAGATAGAGCAGGAACCAAAGCAGACGTGGAGGGTCCCCATGGAGCTTATAGGCTGGTGGTAGACATTCAGGAAACAGATAATGACATACTGTCCTCAGTGTCACAAAAGGCACAGCAGAGTGTTATCTTACAGAATATGAGTATGTATGTGGGGGCCCCTCTGGGGTGGAACATTTACACTGGGGCCACACAGATCCAGAGGAAGAGCACTGCTCTAGGAGGAACAGCATGTGCAAAGGCCCTGGAGCAGGAACTAGCTTTGTGTGTTCAAGTAACAGAAGGAAAGACAACCGAGATGGAGAGGAGAGGACAAGGGGGCTCATGTATGTGATGAGGCTGAGGGACAGGCAGGGGCCAGAAGATGCCAGGCTGAACTTGCACTGACTGAGTGCCTGCCCTGTGCTGGGCACTGTCTGAGCACTTTCACATGGGTTAACTCATCCAAATGTCAGAACACCATGGGGTGTGGGTGCTATTATTGTCCCCATGTGGAGATGAGGGGGCCCAGGCTGCAGAGGTTGAGAGCTCTGCCCGAGGTCAGAGAGGTAAGAAGTGGCTGAGCCCCGCTGAGCCCAAAGGTGGCCTAAGACCCATCCAGGGTGCCCTGACCCTGGATATTTCTGCCCTCTGGGCGTTGGTAGGTCTCCACATTGATTAGGAACCAGAGCTTGATCCCAGGCAGAAGCATCCCCTCTGCTTTCTCCCACCCAGACAGATGCCGGACCCTTGGAGCCAGAGGCTAGTCGCCATCCAGCTCGGGATGACCCGAGCTGCAATCCCATTTGGGGACAGGGCGTGTGTGTGGACCTGCGTGGGTTACGCAGACCTCAGAGGCCTAGAATCCGCCCTGGGAGCCCAGGCTGGGTACGAACCTCAGGCACAGCCGTCCTGCTGCCCCAGGCGGCTCCTTCTGCTGCCCGCGCGCGCGCGCGCGCGTGTGTGTGTGTGTGTGTGTGTGTGTGTGTGTGTTTGCCCGTGCGCGTGCGTGCCCCGCGCACAGGGAGAGGGCATTCATAGAGCGCTTCCCACCCCAGATCTTCCCCAGCCTTCGAGCCACTCAGATTCCCTTCCAGACGCCAACGGGAAACCAGACGCAGTCGGTGCAGCGGCTTGCAGGACGTCACGCGGGCGGTGCTTGAACCCGGCCGCGCGATACCTGCTCCTCCGACCTTTCTCCCCGGCGCCGCCTCCCCCTGCAGCCGGCAGGGGGCAGCGATGCTGCGCCGTTGTCCCTCCGCGTCCGGAGAGGCGCGTTCTACATCCTGCTCTCCGGGGAAACTGAGGCACAGAGACGCAGGCTGAGTCAGTGAACGAACCCAGGCGCCCCGCCCGCCGGTCGTAATCCTCTCCTCTCCCGGCCCCACTCCCCCCGGCTGGACCAGGAACCAACCCGAGCTCCGGTCCGGGAGCGGGCTGGAGTGGGCGGTGGGGTCCGTGTGGCCGGGGGTCCGGGGTGGAAACCGAGCCCGGGAGCCCGGAGGAGCCGCCCCTGCGATGGGAGTTATTTCAGCCCTGCCACAGCCCCACAGCTCCTGAGGATTCGCCCCATTAACGGACGCGGAGACTGAGGCTGGTGGCGGTGGGGGGCGAGGTGGCGCGCGGACTCTGTGCCAGAGAGGGGGACACTGCCTGCCTCGCAGCCCCTTAGCCTGGCGTGGCCCAGTGGCCCGCGCCCCCGGCCCTGGCGCGCAGGCGTCCTCGCGTCCGCCGTGTCGCCGCCGGGTGGCAGCATCCGACCGCGCGCCGGAGCTCCTCCTGCGGCTCCGCATCCCCGGGCCGGCCCCGCTCCAGCCACCGGCTGCGAGGGCTCGACCCTGACCCTCTTGTTTCCAGGGTTCAGCTTCCCGGTCCGTGAAATGGGGTGACATCTGGGGGCGCGGGGGACACTCGGGGATGAGGCTGCTATGGTCATCTCACTTCTTTCTGTGCCTCAATTTCCCTGCCCGTGATTATCTCCAAAGTCCTTTTCATCTGGGAACGCTCTCCATCCGCCCGGCTCCGCACAGCTGCACCGGCCCCGCCTCTGATCCTGGGGCCGAGGGATGGCCCGCGCCCGGGTCGTGGCAAAGGTTCAGGGGATTTGGAAGGATTAAGAGGGGATCAGGGGCAGGGGGTCGAGCGGGACTGCGGGGGACAGAGGGAGGTAAACTCTAAGTCCTTGCCCGGGTTTGGCTCGGTGGGACCAAGAGTGGCTGGAGTCCACACCCCTTCCCCCACCTCCCGCACTCATACTCCCACCCCAGCGAGACTCGGGTCCTGGCTGGTCCTTGGGGACTAAGCGCTTCTCAGTTCCATCCATTCGCCCCAGAGTGGCGTGCTCGAAGGCGTCCAGAGCTGCGAACCCGCGGAGCAAGCGTGGAGCTTGGCCAGGACAGCAGTTAGGCGGCCGGTCACCGTCCCACCCCTCGGAATAGACAGGGCTTCCGCGCAGCAGGGACGGGCGGGCCCGGGCGCCCACTCGCCCCGGACTGAGCCAAGCCAGATCGCTCTGGGTGTGCGAGGCGCCTTGGCGGTTCTGACCTCGCGACCTGGGCGCTGAACGTGAATCCTGAGCCCGGCACTGCAGAGGAGACCGCGAAGACTTCGGGGACCAGGGGCGGCGGGGAAGGGGAGGCATGGAACCCCTGGGGGCCGGGAGCCTTCCCCACAGCCATAGAAGCCCCCTCAACATCCTCCTATCCGTCCCCCTTCATGGTGCCTAGACGAACGGCTTCTGCAGGAGCTTATTCTAGTCATCCCCCTGCATGTGGCCACGCCTGTCTGTCTGTCTTTTTCCTGTCCCCACTCTGAGTTAGCGCCACTGGCAGCAGTGCTTACAGGTGGAGGTGACCCTGGGTGCTGGGAGGAGGACTCCAATCGAGGGCTGCGGGGGAAGCAGCGAAGCCTGGGCTAAGGGTGTGGCCCAGGAGGACCCCTTGCGGATTACTGCTGTGTGGAGGGGAAGCGTGCCCAGAATGGCGATGGGAGTGGGTGGTCTCTCCCTCACCAAATAGAAACAGGAAGCCGAGTGGCCACCGCGACCTGTACCAGCCGTTCCCCGCCCCGCCACCCCCACCCCCACCCCCGCGGGCGCAGAGAAGCGGCCGGCCCCTCCGCAGGTGTCTCTAGCGAGCCGCACCCTCCCCCGCACCCCCCCCCCGACGCACCCAATCCCCCTTCCCCCGCCCAATCCCGGGAGGGCTATCGCAAGGGAGCTGGCTTGGGGAGGGGGGTCCGGAGGGTGGATGCGTTTGTGTGCCACGGGGGAGGGAGGAGAAAAGGGAGGGGAAAGCCGGGGATCGAGGGAGAGAGAGAGAGCGCGGCGAGCTAGGAGGGCGGGCGGGAGGCGGATCCTCCTACCTGCGGCGCGCTCGCTTGGTCGCAGCTCGCTTGCCGGGGCCGCGAGTCACCTGGGAGGCCGACAAGTGCGGACACATTGGCCGCCGCGGCGC
Organism: Diceros bicornis minor; assembly: GCF_020826845.1. NCBI lineage: Eukaryota > Metazoa > Chordata > Mammalia > Perissodactyla > Rhinocerotidae > Diceros > Diceros bicornis. The sequence continues at coordinate 4,506,303 of NC_080764.1, forward strand.
TCGGCGAGGCGCGCACAGCCCCAGGCGGCTGCGCCCAGTGGAGACAGCGCCCGCCCGCCCGCTGCACTCGGGCTCTGGCCCCCGCTGGCGCTCATAGGGCCCCGCGGTCGCTCAGCCCGGCTCCGAGGTTGCGGCCCCCGGCCCAGGTCACTCCCCCAGGCGCACGCGGCGGCGGCGCCCCGGGCTCACCATGGTGGCAGCGCGCGCCGAGTGCCCGCGCATCGCCGGCCGCCCGAGCCGCAGCGCCGGCTGAGAGCTGTCGGCCGAAACCCCCCGCCCCTGCCCGTTCCCCGCCCGGCCTGCGCGTCCCCTCCGGCCGCCACTGTCTATGGCGCAGCCCCCCTCTCTGGATCATGCACAGAAACTTTCGCAAGTGGATTTTCTACGTGTTTCTCTGCTTTGGCGTCCTCTACGTGAAGCTTGGGTGAGTATCCCCGTGGGCAGGGGTCGCCGCCGAGGGTTGGGGCAGCCGGCAGGAGCAGCCTCCAGGGGGTCCCCGCAGGGACCTGGGGACCGCAGGAGGGCACAGGCGGCTCTCGGGGATGCGGGGCTGGCCGGTGTGTGTTGGACCCTCGCCCCAGCCCGGCAGGGACGCAGCTGAGCCCCCTGAGTGGCGGGTACTCCCAAGGGGCGCCCTGCCCAAAGCTGGAGGAGGGAGAGGAAGACGCGCGGGCGGCCGCGGCCAGGCTCGCGGGTAGCGGCGAGCGTGCCCGGCGCGTACTTTCACCTGTTTGGGCTCCAGGCCCCGGGGGTGGGACGCGCCTTCCCTCCCCCGGGCTGCGCTGGGCGCCGAGCCCGGGCCGAGCGCTCGCCGCCTGGAGGGCGCGCCGGGGCGGGGGGCGGGGGGCGTTGGGCAGCCGAGGAGGCCTGGGCGGGCGGGGGGCGCGCACCTCGACCGCGAGCGCGCAGGCCGGGGCACCCGCCACGGCCCTTCGTCTCTATCCATCACCCGGACGTGTTGAAATTACCTTGACAACTCGTCCGGCTGGCTCGGGATGGGCAGCGCGGTTGGCCCGGCCGCCTCGGGCTCGGTCCGGGCCCCGCGCCCCCGCCCGCCCAGGGCCCTCGGCCCGGCCTCCTCTCGCTGCGCTCCCCCTCTCGCGGCCGGGCGGGCGGGCGCCCGGCGGGCCGCGCTTGCTGCTCGCTGCAGTAGCTGCTCCGAGTCGTATTTCCACATTCCTGAACCCAGCCGAGTTCCTACCTGTTGAGCTGCGATCTCCTTTGGACAGAATCTGTCTCGGCCTCGCTCGAAGTGGGGGTGGGGGTGTGTGACCGTAAGGGGGTGCGGTGCACCTCGCCGGGGGCGCCCACCGCCCCACGCCCCACTGCGCCCTGCGCGCCTACTGTGCGCCGCCAGCAACTGGGAGGCAGGCTCGGTCCCGGCCGCGGGCAAAGCCGGGGAACAGACCGCGGGAGGGCCCAGTTCGGGTGCCGCCGGCAGAGACGCGGCTTCCCAGGACCTGAGAATCATTTCGCCCATCGCCCCTCCGTCCATCGCCTCCTCCGCCATTTTACAGAGGGAGAAACTGAGGCCCAGAGCCGGCCTGCACTGAGGCTGGTGGCTGCAGAGGCACGGCTGGAAGCCCCCTGTCCTAGCCTCGGCTCTGCAGGCCTGGGCGGGCGTGTTTGCGGCTGCTGGTGTTTATCGTGGGTCTGCGCGTAGGCTGTGTCCCTGGGTGTTTGTTTATGGGAGGTGAGCGTGCATGCACTGAATCTGGGAGGTGTGGGGCCTGGGGAGGGAGGCGCTGTCTTCCGGACTCTCCAGCTGCCCCTGCGCTTACCCCCCCTGTGCCCTCTACAGTAATGGACAACCCCCAGTGAGGCTCGCTCTCTGCTGCCTGGTTCTCAGCACCGAGGCCTTGTCTCCTCCTGGCAAGCCTGGAGTTAAAAGCTTTTACTCTTCTCATTTTAAGGATTAGGAAACCGAGCAAGGGAGTTGGCTCTGGCCTCTGCCATGGACCAGTCTTCCTAGCACCAGTTCCTCAACAGGAGTCTTCTGAAAGCAGCACCACCCCCCCCCCCCCCCCCGCCCCCACCGCCTGTGGGAAGAGTTCCGTGGACCACCTCCCAGCTCCCTGCTCCCCACCCCCAGGCAGCAGCAGGAGCTGATGATGCAGCCCCACCTGGGCTCTCAGGGCTGCTTCCAGGTCTACATGAGCATGGGCAGATGCCCTCTCCCCGCTCCTTCTTGAGCCTCCCGTTCCTCTCTGTAAATGGGACTGTGGCTCTGGCCATCCTGAGCAGGATGGGGGCCAGCATCTGAGTGGAGCGCCCAGTGAGTGAGACCCATCCTGTGCACCCGGGCACCTGTGCCAACCTCTCTGGGAGTGGGTAAGAGAGCCAGGCAGTGGCCCTGGCTCTGCCCTCTGCCCCCACCCAGGAGCCCTGGGTGGGGGGGAACTCCTTCCGCTGCTGTGCCCTCTAAAACACAAACTCGCCCACTCCTGGGGGGTGAGGAGAAAACGCGGTCTCCAGACCCCCCTGTGGAACCACATCTAGGAAAACCGGAGAGCCCCCCGCGGTCTGCTAAGGGGAGGGCAGGGAAGGGAGGAGGTCAGCCCCGCCACCACCACAGCCCCTGCTGCCCCACGTTGGAGACACGGGGCCTGCTTTCTCTGCAAGCCATCTGGGCTGCGCACGGTGGGGAGGAGGGGGCAGCTGCGCCCAGATGTGACCTCAAGGGTTAAGTGACCTGGGAGCCCAATGCATTAAGGATGAGATCTGGGGGTCAGTCTTCCCCCTCACTCCTCACCGGGTGGCCTTGGGGAGCTCTTTAACCTCCTGGCCCACCTTCCCTCATCCGAAAAATGAGATAACAGTAGCACATGCTTCACTGGGTGCTATGAAGGTTAGTCCTGGGGGCCTTTGCCCTGGGGTGGGGGTGTCCCGATAAACAGCTGCGTGTACCAGTCAAGCCTTTCTTATTGTTAAGGAGCACGATGTCTCAGCCCGCAGACGCCCTGGGGACTCCCCCCAATGGTGTGTTCCAGGGCCTTGGAATCCCAGGGGCTGGGGTTTTAGGGCCATAAAAGTTCCAACCCCATATCAGAGATTGAATGTATTGGGGGCTATTCTGTGACTACAGCCCCCTAGCCCACACCCGTGGGCGCGGGTTGATGAACGTACACAGGGAGCTGCTCCCCTCCCACCTGTGCACATACAGCCGCCACGCACACCTGTGCCCCTCAGTCCCGGTGCAAGCGCAGATGCGCAGCCCCTGGGGGAGCTCCCAGACCAGCAGGAGTGGAGAACTCAGCTCTGGAGATCCTTTTGGGGGTCGAGGCCTTAAGAGCAGATGTGCCTAGGATTTGGGGCAATTCCAGTGGCTTTGGGGAGTCACGGTTCTTCACTTCGGGACTGCACAGGCTCCGAGCTGCAGCCCTGGAGGAGGCCAAGCCAGGGCTGGGAGGACACTGCCCTCTGGAACTGGGGTCGTGAAGTCCCAGGACCAGCGCTGCTTCATGCCTGCCCCCTACTCTTGGGGCCAGGAGAGGCAGGGGGGGTCTAGAGGGGCCTGAGAGCCTCGGACCCAGAGATGAAGGTGGAGAGGGGGCTGGGGATGAGTCTCCACAGCAGGTCCAGAAGCCTGGAACTCCCCCTGTGACCGCTGGCCATGTTGCACCGACGTCTCTTTCCTTGTCATCTTCTCTGCTTTGTGCCTTCACTCCAGCTTACACTAGGGTCTACACTGCATCTAGAGGGACATTCATATGTAGCTCGGCTTGGCAGACAATAGGAGGTGGGACTGAAAACCTTGTTTGGGGCTTAAGAAGAAACCACTGGAAGAAGGAAGATTGCTCATTCAAGTGTGTCCTGGTGGATGTGCTCCTCTGCACACCTCCCAAGCAACTCCTTAAAGGAGAGAAAAAGAAGTGAGCTGGGGAAGCCAGAGTTGGGGGCCTCTATGCACTTGTTGGGGGTGCGTTCCGGCTGGCAGACCCTCCAAAGAGACTCAGAGGCAGGATGCTGCAGAGACACCAGTGCGCACGTGCACAGGTGAGCCCTGCCAGGCTGAACCTGGCCATGGCAGTGAGTGCCAGAGACCCACAGCCAGCCTCACCAAACCCAGGGGCGCACGCAGGCAGAGGCGCGGCACACACGGTGCATTTGTGCACACACACCTGCGCCCTCACAGACACGCCCACGCCCCTGCAGGCACACACAGGCACATGCATGCACACACGAGCACACATTGTTGAGAGCACAACCCCCAAGAGGAGCGCACGCCCCCGCGCGGTTACCCCGCGGTGCCTCCCCCCAAGGTGCACACTCCAGAGCAGGCCAGAGCTGTGTGGTTCGCTAAACTTGTGGTGATGGTGGTGGGGGGTGGTTCGGAGCCAAAGCAGTTTGGGCAAGCCCTGGGGGCGGCTCCCACCGCACGCTTGGGTCAGCCTCCCCTTTAAAAAACCCGCCCGCGGAGGAGGCGGATGTAGGGGTGGCCTGTCCAATGGCAGCTGCGCGCCTGGGGAGACTTGGAGACGTGAGCCAGAGCGAGCAACAGAGCCGGTTCCGACCGATCGACGGACGGAGGGCCAGACGGCGGCCAAGGCGCACCCGCTGCCCACTGCCCGCTCCCCCGTTCGGCACTCTAGCCCCAGCGCTCGCAAAGCCCAGCCCCAGCGCGATGCGCGGCCCTGGCGGCGGGGCCCGGGCGACCACAGCGCCGGGGCCCGAGCTCCCGGGTCCCTAGCGCCCCGTGCCGCCGCCCTATCTCAGGGAGGGCCGCAGAGACCCCGGCTTCAGCTGACCCAGGGGCCCTGCCCGCGGGGCCTGCCCAGCCCCGTCAGGAGCGCCGGCCCACCATGCTCCTGCTGTCGCCGCGCAGCGCGCTCCTCTCCGTCTATTGCCCGCAGATCTTTCTCATCCTGTCCAGCGGCAGCTACCTGTGAGTGCCGCGGGCCGCACGCGGGGTGGGCGGGCAGGGGCCTCCTCCCCGGCCTCCACCGCTGGAGCCGGACGGGCAGGGAACGCGGTAGTAAGGACTCTGGGCGGGGCGCCGGGTGCCCGGGGCGCGGGAGCCGTGGGACTTTGGGTCGCCTTGCCGGCGTAAGCAGCCGAAGTGGAGGACTTGCGGGGGGGGCGGCTGCGGCGGTGAGAAGTTCCGGCTTTGGGGTCAGAGAAAGGGTGGCCCGCTATAGAGGCCAGAGTGCCTGGGTAGACTAGACTGTGCGCATCGAGCGGGAGGTCCTGAGAGCACGCTGGCGGCGCAGAGATTCTCTGCGCGTCCTAGACGAGTCCTGGACCAGCAGGATTCCCCTGCCTATATAAATCCACGCGGCCCGCACGGCCGTGCCACATTCGAGAGGGCCGTGCCCCATTCGAGAGCGCCGCAGCCACATCCGCTCCCCCGCGTTCACACTGGCACACACGTGCACGCTGCGCCCCACTAGACAGCGCCCAAGCTGTCCTCCGAGGTTGCTGCGGCTTCTCGCTCCTTCCCGCCGCGCTGCGCTGCCTGACTCTGGCCCCGGCCGACTCCTCACCTGGGGCGAGGCGGGCGCGCAGTGCGCGCGTGCAGTCCGCCGCGGTACGCCCAGCTGTTCCGGCCAAGGCAGCGCGCGGAGCGCGGGCGTGCGTGTGCGTCGGGCCGGGCAGCGCCCGCCGGGCTCCGGGAAGCTCCAGGCAGGGCCCGGCCTGGCCCAGCGAGCCGAGGGGGCGCGTCGGCGCAGCGGTGGCTTCGCCCGATTCCTAATGGGACGCATATGCTCTGGCCTCCGATTTAAAAAGTTTGATTTATGGAACCGCCATTTGGGGGAATTTAAGCTGGATGCTACTGATTAAACCTCAGAGCCAGTTATCCCTCCCCTACTTTTCCCCTCCCCCTCCCACTCCTTTACACGCGGGCCACGTCCGGGGTCGCCTAACGCGGCCAGAGGGGGCAGCCGCTGCCTTCCCGCTCCCCGCGCAACGCCCTCCCCCCGCGCGGCCGCAGTCCTAATAAATCGCCGCGCCCCCACCCCCTTTTAATAGAGACGCAGCCAATTTCTTCTCCAGCTCCTAGGAAATTACTATCCTACCAGTTTTCCTTCTATAAATAGTCGCGCATCTTGAAACAAAAGTTCGCAACCGCAGCCAGATGCTGTGAGGCCCGCGGTTTCCCGGGCTGTGGGACATAATTACAAGGTCCAGGCGCAGAGAGCGCTCCAGGCCCGGCGGGCAGCCCCGGCTGCGGAGGCATCGCCTGGGGTGGGGTTGGGGGGGGCAGGCCTCCCCGAGCAGGGCGCTGGCCGAGTGGGGAACGCCAGGTCATTGGGCACTCAGGCTAGGAAAGTGCCAGGCCAGAGAGTCCAGCTTCTGGCGTCCCTCCCGGGAAATGGATCAACTCAGGGGGCCTTGGAATCCCAGCTTCTGGTTCTCAGAGGTCAGAGGGGGAGGTCGGGCAGCCTCCCCCTCCCCAGAATCCCCAGCACCTCAATCTTAAGCCTTGCTAGAGAATCGGCAGCTCCTCTGCTGAAGAAATCATTTTTGGAGCCAGCTGGCTGAGGTTTGGCGTGAACGGGGAGGTGTCCAGGAGTGGGAAACCAGGAGTCCTCCAGGGACGGTGTGGAGAAAGAGTCTTAGAGGAGGAGGTGGGCACGGGGCTCAGCAGCTGGTGAGAGTGGGCACCAGGGCAGCAGCTGAGGGGCAGGTGGTGGCCAGCATACCTCCATAGACCCCAAGTTTTACTTTGAGGTTGGCCCCCCAAATCCAGGCCTGCAGTGACTGCCATCTGTGCCCACACAGGCTCCCTCCCCGAGTGCGCACTGCCAGCTTTGTTGGCAAAAAGTCTCCTAAGGCAACAGCTTTCCCAAACGTTCCTGGGCTGGTGCTGGGGTCCCAAGTGGGAAGGGGGTGACAATAAGGCAGACTCTGCCCCCTGCCCTGCCTTCATTGACCTTGCCCCCGCACCAGCCCAGCCGGACCTTCAGCCCCAGGGGGAAGAAGGTGCTGATGCCAGGCTTTCCTGAGCGGAGACTAACTCAGGCATTCCTGGGAGCGAGCGAGGGGCCCCCGGCATCTCTGGGGTTTCCCCTGCTCTGTTTGGGTGGACACAAGCCTGGCCGGGTGTGTAAGGTGCCATGGGTGGGAGCAGGGCCCCGGTGATGCAAATGAAAGTGTGCACGGTGAGAAGACCCTCTTGAGCATCTGTGAGCGGATGCCTCGATACCGGTGAGGCAGCCATAGCAAAAGTGCTTTGAGAACTGTTGGGGGTCACTCGTAAGCCCACCTGAGTACCACAGGAAAGTCGAGAAGGTTGGCCCTGCAGGATCTGAGGATGCCAGGGGCAGGAGGGGCCCTGGGCGGAGGCTGCTTTCTGCTCCAGAGAACTTTCCAGAAAGCATCCCATTGCTGGGATCACAGACACTGGCGGACAGTTGATCCTGCCCCTTTCATCTGGGCTGCTCTCCCAGCTCCCTGTCCTGGGCTATGGTTCGTGCACAGCGAATCCCAGATGCATGCCTGGGCCCCTGCCACTGATTGGGTCGGACGGGTGTGCTGGCCTGGAAGGGCCCTGAGCCCCCGCTGGACGCTGAGCTTGGCCCAGCCGACCATTTAAGGCAGCTCTGGCCAGCCCCACCCTTCTCTGCGCCTCTGTTGTGAGAACAGGAGCTCCCAGGACTGGTGGGGGTCAGCGAGGGCCCAAGGGAGGGCAGGTGGGGGACTGCAGGCCAAGAGGAGGGCCTGTGGTGCCCGGTCAGGTGGTATGGGGGCCTGGCCGAGGCCTTGTGCCAGGACAAGGCTGGCCTACTGTCCTGGGCAGGTCCCTTCCGGTCTTGGCCTCCCTCTCCCAGATGTGGGGGTTGGCTGCACTGATCCCCCCAGATCTTCCGGTACGAGCCTCTGTCGGTGACCGCCTGCTCTGGGGAGCCGAGTGAGTCATGGGTGACGGGGCGGTTACTCACCGACCACCTGGCTGGGGGGGGGCTGGGGGTGCTCACCACTGTCCTGCCAGGGCTGGGCCTCTTCCCGGCTCTGCTGCTGTGGCTTTATTGGTGGTGCCAACCGCAGTCGCAGAAGCTCTGTGGGCATGACCCGGGGGGCGGTGCTGAATCAGGCCCACTCCCATAGCATCATAGCCCATGTCGGGGGCGGAACGGGGCCATCTGGCTCAGGTGTGGACAGGTCGCCCTTTGGAGGAGCAACTCCCAGCCTGGAAGACTGGGTCTGTCCAGGTGGGGATGAGCTCTGCTGTGTGGCCTCGAGCAGGTCCAGGGGCCTCTCTGGGCCTCAGTCTCCTCATCCGTGACTGGGATGGAGACCCTTCTGCATCAGGCTCAGGTCAGGCTCGCACCCTGTTGGGATTTGAAAGCACCTGTGTCTCTGGAGAGTGGTGTGCACACAGAGGGGTTAGAGCCGGGGAACCCGACAAAATCTCAACCCCCAAGGGACCCCCAGCTTGAGATGTACCAATGGAGGCACTCTGATCACAGAGAACTCCAAGAAATCCCGGACGTGGGGGCGAGGCTCATCAACCGCTAGTTAAAGGGGGGAATGGTGCATTCTGGAAGTGACTCCTTGTGAACCCCTGGGTGTGGGGAGGGCGGGCCGGGAGGGGAAGGTGGGTCCTCATAAGCTTCCTCCCCGGGACCGCGGTGGGCTCTGCAGCTGTGTGTTGAGGCCTGCAGGAGAATGGCCCATTTTCTAACCAGGTTTCCCTTGAGTCCTCATGAGGCCAAGGGGCCTGACGGTGACCCCGATCCCAGGTTCCCATCCCATCCCTCCTCTTACACCCTGGGTACATCCTGTAACCTCAGCTGTGTCCTCTGTACAGTGGGGACCATGGGAACTGTAACTTCCTAGAGTGGCTATGAGAATTCTCCAGGCAAATGCAGAGACGTGCTCAGCTGGGTTCCTGGTGTACAGTAAGTGCTCAGGACGTGGGGTCATTCTCAGCTATTAGGAACACGGAGGCTGATCATTGGTGACACAGAGGGAGGCCTGGTTGCTGCGTTTGTTCAGGGGAGAGTGATGAACTCTGTAGAGTGTCTTGGAGGGCTTCCTGGAGGAGGTGACACCTAGACAGGGTTTTGAAGGATGAATAGGAGTTGCCTAAACAGGAGCACGAAAGAGACTCCTAGAAAGGACAACAGTCACTGTCAAACATATTCACCCAGGGTTCCTCTTAAGGGACCCTCACAGCATTTTGCTGAGGTGGGTAGACAGGATGCTGGGGTCCAGCAGAGGGGCCCTCTGCTGAGGTCATCCAGAGCCCAGGGTAACAGTCCTCCTGGCTGTGGAGCCAGCTCCATGCCGCCTCTGAGAGGAAATTCTCCTTATGGTAGTCCAACAGGGAGAGGAGTCCTGAGGTCTCTCAGGGGAGGTAGAGGCAGCTGATGGAGGTGCCCTGGGAGGGGGGGAGTCACCACGGAGGGAGGTAATTCTTGAGGCCCCGACTGCACATTGTTTGTGCGCTTGGCTTCTCTGGGGACACCATGGACACAGGCCGAGCAAGTCACGCTCCCTGCCCCTGCCCCCTCAACCCCCATGTCCCTTGGAGCTTCACGCCAGCTTTGACGGGCTAGGGGGCCTAGGCTGCACAGCTGTGGGTGTCCAGAGTCCCGCTCTGTCGTCCGACCACCCTGGGTAGTCCCTGAGGGTGGTGGCAGGGGATGGGAGGGGAGGGGATCGGATGGTCTTGATTGTGGAGACCCAGACGCTCTGCGAGCTCAGGACTGGGGGGGCCCAGAATGGGGCCCCTCTGTGTGGCCTGTGGCCAGTCCCCTACCCTCTTGGAGCCTCTCTTCCCCTGGGGCGGATGGGGGGCGTCAGCTGGCTCCCCTGAGGCCTCCCTTTTCCGTGGCCCTGGGTCCAGCTCAGATACGGCACAGGCCCCCCCACTCCTCCAGCAAGGGGACAGGAGGCCGGGCGCCCTCCCTTGTCAGATGAAACCCCGGCCCAGGGCTCCCTCAGCCTGATGAAAGGGTCATTGTGTGGTGCGGGCCGCCCGCTGGCCAAGGACAAAACCGCCGTTTGTCCTCCTTCCCTGGCGTGGGGCTGGGGCCTCCCCTCGAGCTGGCCGGCGGGGTGGGGGGTGGGCACAGGTGCGCTCCCTCCTCCCTGTCTCCGTCTTCCCTGTCTCCTTCACGGAGCTGCTCCACTTGCCTAGGTCCCCTCCCAGTCCTCCCCCTACGCAGGGCACCCTCACCTTCTGAGCGGGGAGCCTGCGGCTCGGGCCAGCCCTGCTGTTGGAAAGGAGGCAGTGAGCTCTCTGGCCCTGGAGGCATACAAGCAGATGCAGGAGTGAGGGCCAGGGATGCTGTGGAAGGGCCCTGCCTGGAAGGAAGCCAGCACTCATGGGTCCTCTGTGTGAGGCAGCCATGTGGTGTGGTCGGCCCACTCTGTGGATGAGGATGCTGAGGCCCCAGAAGGTCATCCGCAGCCTCAGCGGCAGAACGCGGCGTGGGGCCTGGAACCCTGCCCACCGACGCCTCTCCCAGCCTCGGGCTGGAGCAGATGGCCTGTGGGGCACTGGGGATGCCACGAACGGCTCGGTCTGAGGCTGTGAGTGGAAGACACTAAAATTCTGCAGCCCCCAACCGTTGCTGCCACAGACCCTGAAGCCTGCCGGCTGCCCAGAGCAGGACCAGGGAGGATGCCCCCCTGCAGGCAGCTCCCCAGGTGTCAGCTGTGGTCTGGAAGAGCCCGAGTCAGCATCCCCTGGCAGCATCCCCCATCTCGATGACACCTGTGGGCCTCCATTGCTTTCCAGACCCCACCCCCATGGCCATCCCTGCTCCTGACCCTTCTCCACGTGCCTCCCAGACCAGAGGGATTCCTCCAGCTGTGCCCACCTGAAGCTGCGAATGGCCAGGCCCTCTGGAGGGCAGGAGCCCCGGGACGAGGGCGGGCAGTGTCTCCGCTCGCCCTCCCAGTAGCAGGTGTCGGAGCTGCCAGGTCGCCGAGGGGTCATAGCTGCAACTTAGACCCTCACTGTCCCAAGTGGAAAAACACTGAAAAACCCTTTTGAATGGGAACTCCTCTAGAATGTACTACCATGCCCTGGGCTCCAGGCTGGGGGACACAGGGCCTTGCATTCCACTACTGGAGGACTCAGGGCCCCCTGGAAAGGCCTTCTCTCCTCTTGGGGCTGACGTGTGTGAAGCAGCTGGGGTCTGCTTTGAATCTGTTTCCTCCCTGGCTGCCAGAAAAGGGGAGCTTAGCAGGGGCCACCCACTTGGGAAGTGGTGAAGTGGGGAGAATGAGGGTTGGAGCACAGAGTAACTCTCCAGGTCATGCTCGAGGGGGCTGAGCCCAGATTGGAACCCGGGTCAGTCTGGCTCTCAGTCTGTTCTGCCTCTCAGGGCTGCTGATGTGGGATTCCCGCCTCCAGCAGCTCCACTGCCTTCTAATTCGCTGCCCGAAACCTCACATGGGCTGAGAAATCCACTAATCCAGCTGGTTAGAATTGTCTGTTGACCAGGAGTCCTGAGGCTCCAAGCGAGGGCTCTCTCCAGGGCTCAGGGCTGCCTCCAAGTTCAGATTTGGAGCCAGAGGGGCAGCCTTCCCAGTAGGTGTGGGGGAGCCAAGAGGCCCTCAGATTCCTGCTCTGGGCTCCCTCCTTGTCTTGGTCCCTGACCCAAGGGGCTCAGGCCAGCCTGAGCAGAGAGAGAAGGCAGCCCCAGCTAGCCAGCTCATGACCTGTCAGGTTGGCATGTGCATGGTGCTGTGTGCCATGGACGTGAGGCAAGCTCGGGGGCAACCCTCCTCTTTTCTGGGCCTCGGTTTCTCCATCTGGGTGATGGGCCTAGATGCTCTCAGGGGCCCTCATCTCCCCCCCTCCCCTTCCCGCCAGCCCTCCCCACCTCTCCGAGCTTGCTGTCCACACTCGCAGCATCTACTGCAGCCCCCGTGCCAGGTGAACAAGACCAGCTGTGTGTGCAGGTGTAATTAGGAGGCCCCCTTCCTTCCTTCCTTGCTTCCTTGCTTTCTTCCTCCCTCCCTCCCTCCCTCCCTTCTCCTCATTTACACGAAGCCCTGTGGTGCCCACAGCAGGAGCCCCTAACCCATCTTCAATGAGGGTGGATGGACCAGGGAAGACCTGTTATGGAAGATGACCTCTGACCTAGGTCCTAAAGAACGTGCTGGAGAGGATGGAGCCGGCCAGGTGGCATAGTGGTTAAGTTCACGTGCTCCACTTTGGCGGCCCAGGGTTCCTGGGTTCGGATCCTGGGCGTGGACCTACACACCACTCATCAAGCCATGCTGTGGCGGCGTCCCATATGCAAAATAGAAGAGGATTGGCACAGATGTTAGCTCGGGCCGAATCTTCCTCACCATAGGAGAAAAAACAACAAAAACCAACGTGCTAGAGAGGAGACTGGCATTCCTGGTGGAGGGAGGACTGGGGGGCGGGGTGGGGATGGGGAGCGGGTAGCAGCCGGTTAGGGTGGCAGGCGAGGTTGGGTGGCACTGGGGCAGCTGCCCGAGGCCTGGGGGGGCCGCGGCAGCTTTTAAGCAGGACAGGGATGAGCAACTTTATCCTGAGCTAAGACCCTCTAGGTCGGGGCCAGCAGTGAGGGAGATGGGAGGACGCTGGCCTCAGACGGAGGGCCCCGGGGGGCTGAGGAGAGGGGCGCATTTCAGGATCTGCAGGGCTGATTGGCAGCCGAGCGTGGGGGGAGGCGCCATCAGCACACAAGCTCTGGCAGGCCAGGCCTGCGGTTACGGGTTGACCAGCACAGCGCCTGGGGTTCAGCTGGTGCCCGGCAGCTGCATGTCGGATGGTCAGATGGCCGCTTGTGTGTCTGGGGCCCAGCGAGGCCCACTGCCCTGGTCAGGGTCCGCTGCTCAGTGTGGCAGAGGCCTCTGGGCCCCAAGTGAGCTGGGCCCGGCAGGTACAGGTGGCACACGGATGGGCTGGGGGATGGTGTCTGGGCTCCCCTGACTCAGGTCCCCCCAGGGTGACTTCGCCGCTGGCAGGGAGCGCTGGGAATTTCCAGATGCTGCTGCCACGCCCCCTTCAGAGGGATCCATCACCTTGCTGTCCCCATCTCCCTGGGGCCAGTCCTATGTGCTCATCTGCCCACACCAGGCCCTGGGGTGGGCTGAAATGCTGGCTTGGCCGCACCCACGGACCGAGCCCCCGTCACTGCTCTGGCAGGGTCGTCACTGCCTTGGTGGTACTGCCCGGGGGTGGAGCATGGTGTCTGGCATGCCTAGGTTCCCAGGGTGACCTTCCTGAGCCTCATGCCCACGACATAGGCTGGGGTGCCAGGCAGCCAGCCCGGGGAGGGTGCTCAAGGAGTATGCATGAGGTGTGACAGGGCTGGGAGCCCAGGACTGGCAGGGCAGGCTGGTGTCCTGGGAGCACTGGACAGGGAGTCAGCAGCCTTGGGCTCTGGTTGCTCACCGTGTCCCCACTTGCTCAGGACACACAGGGGTTCTGGGCTCATCACACAGGGCGTGGGGGACCCTAGGGACACCGGGCCTGGAAATGCCACATTGGGGCTGCTATTGGTTGGTGTCTGGGGAGGGGTGTGGGCTGAGGGCTGAGAGCTGCCCGAGAATTCCCACTGCCCTCTCTCTTGGACCCTACCCGGCCAGCCGTGTGACCAGGCAGGCTCTACTCTAGGCTGTGGCTCCCGCAGGTATGTAGCGGGGTGGACACCCTCTGCCCTGTGCTCCCTCATTTCCTTTCCAGCAGCTCCAGGAGCGAGGCAGGGACTGAGGTGTGATGACCCATCTGCTAAGGAAGTCCTCTTCGTTGTCTAGCTTCCACCCCGAGGAGTGGGCATTGGAGGGGAGGCTTCAGCTGCCCCCAGGGGGCCGGCCACCACATGCTTGTTTCCCAGCCCCTCCCAGAGAGCCAGGGTTTGCAGTCAAGTCTGAGTGTGAGCCTAGAGCCGACCCCGGCTGCCCGTCGCTGCCTTCCTTCCAAGGTGGAGATTCCTGCAGTGGGGACGAGGAGGGGCGGAAGAGGGGGAGGTGGGAGAGTGGGAGAATGCTGAGGAAACAGACAGGGCCTGGGGCAGAGCCTGGCAGTGGGGGGAAGGCCGCAGGGCCTGGTCCTGCTTTTTGCTCTGATACCAAATCCTGCCAGGTGTCTGCATGGCCACGGTCAAGGTGCTGCCCCTCTCCTCCAACTGAGGGCTGGCCTCGGAAGGCTGGGGTGGTGCTAGGACCCTGCGCCACCTCAGTCAAGGCCTGGGGGCCCCGGAGCCAGGGGAGGTGTTCTGAAGGTGCTGGCCCCCATAAGTACTTGCCACCTCGTTCATGTCGTCACAGCCAGGCTGACGAGGGGTAGAGGGCTGTTCCTGGGGGAGTGAGCACCCTGTCCTGCAAGGCATCCAAGCTGAGGCTGTTGGCTGGAGGCCCTGGTGGCCCAGGAACTCTCGGAGGGAGCGGCCCTGGGCAGTGGGCTGCTTAAAAAGTGAGATGGGTGGTAAGAGAGCTGTGCCCAGGGGATTCTGGCTTAGAGGGGGTCCCTAGCTTTGGTGAGAGCAGAGGGCAGGGCCGTAGAACTGGGGAGAGCATGGATGGGGTGGGCCTCCAGTGGGGCTCACACTCCCCTCTGAGGTGCCGAGTGGCCCCGGCAGGCCCCATCCTCATCTCTTCCAGGATGAGGGGCGCTCCAGGATGCTGGCCCTGCCCTGTGGTCTGCACAAGGATGACGGCTCCCTGTCCTCTGTCCTCAGGCTATTGGCCCCCAAATCTGCTGCTCAGACCATGTCCAAAGTGGCCAGGAAGGCCCAGGCGCTGGCCAAGCCGCGAGGTGCCCAGACTCCCAGCCTGGCTGTGGGCCAGCGTGGCCTGCCAGCTTCCTCCCACCTGTTGTGCCCGCCTGTTCGTCCATCCGTCTATCCTGAGGTTTCAGACTGGCATCCTGGTCACCCAGGCCTGCAAGGCGCCCCCGCGTCCGACAGATCTGGGGCTTCAAGGCTGAGGCCAAGGCCGGGGCTGGGGTCTCATTCCTGCTCGGGCCTCAGCTTGGTGTGCGGCCTCAGGTGCCAGGGCACCTCTGGGCATTAGTGTCTCCATCTGTCCCATGGGAAGTGAGGAGAAAGGTCAGGGGTCAGACTTAGGGAAAGTCCAGAGCACAGCAGAGGGTGCAGGAAGCATGGCCATGGCCTGGCCAGACAGTCCGTGCTGAATCTCAGCCCCTAACAGCCTCCTCGGGAGCCTGGCATAGATGCGACCATGTTGGGAGGGAGGAGGGCAGAGCAGAAAAGAGATGGGCAGGCTTCTTGGAGGAGGAGGCACCAAGCTGGGACTGGAATCTTGCCTGGGGGCTGGAGGGGACAGGGTGCCCTGGAGGGGGAGTTGCTAGTTCAGTGTGGCTAAAACCCAGGAGTGTCATCATGGGCCCTAAATGTGCAGCAGAGCTCTGGAAGTTTCTGAGGTCAGAGGTCAACGTTCTGAGGATTTGGGGTCACAATGACTGGATGAGGTTCCAATTTCACCGATTTAGCAGATGTGGAGGCTGCGTGAACCCTCCAGCCCTCTGTGCCCCCTCAGCCATGAGCTCCCTGTGCCAGTGAGGGGTGCAGAGGAGCCCTGGCTGGGCTAGTTTACCTCCAGCGGCCTCGGCCCTGCCCAAGTCCCCCTGCCCACCACTGGCTTTCTCCTAGACCGCCTGGTTTCTCTCCAGGGTGGGGTCCCAGGATACCAGGCCAGGAATGCCAGCTATGTGGGGAGGCGGGCTGGCAATTGCCCGCCGGGGGCGCGAGGGAGCAGGCGGACGCTCTGCTCTCTTCCCCGGGAACACTGCGGGCAGCGAGCTGAGCTGAGCAGTGGCCTGGAAAGATTGCAGCAGGCAGGACACATGGTGGAGGGAGCCGGCCTGCGGGAGACCTGGCCTACAAGCAGGGGCAGTTCACCCCATTGCACAGATGGGTAAACTGAGGCTCCGAGAGGCCAGCGAGAGTCAGCAGCCGAGCAGAACTCGAACACAGGACCTCAAACCCAGGGAACCCTCTTTAGGATGCAGCTACAGGTACTAGATTGTCGCCTCAGCCCCTCACTATACAGGTGGGAAACTGAGGTCTGGGTGGGGTAGGAGGGGCAGAGGGATGGGTTCATTTCCCAGCTGGCCCCCTTGCTGCCTCTGGGCCTCTCTCCGTGCCTCCTCTTGGGACACCTTCCTCCCTGCCCACCATGCATGGAGCTCTCTCCTGGGTGTTCTCTAGAAGCTCAGTTTCCTCATCTATAAAGTGGGCTGGCAAGGCCCACCCTGAAGAGCCGCCGTGTGGATGGGTTGGGACAGGGTGGGGGACACTGCTCATGAAGGGTGGTCTTCTTGGCCTGTCCCTCCCCTGCAGGTGCAGGCCCTGTGCAGGCTGGCTGCGATCGGGACTGCCCTCTGCGCACATCTCCCCCACCCACCATTGCCCCGTTGGGTCCAGGTTCTTCCCACCTAGGTCAGTAGAGGGAGAAGCCATTTGCCAAAAGAGGGCTGACTGTCCCCTATTTTCAGATGAGAAGACTGAGACTCAGAGCAGCCTTGGTGTGGCCTTCTCGAGGTCTGGGGCTCTCCTCAAGCCCTATGCTTCCCACTGAGCTGCGCCTAGAACCCCAGCAGGGGAAAGGAGATGAGCAGATTCAAGGAGGACCAGAGGAAGGACAGGTGGCCTAAGGTCCACCAGGTCCTTGCACCAGCTGTGTCCAGCTCTGAGCCATCTGTTCCGTTCTATCCTATTCCATCCTATAGAGGAGAGCTGTGGGACCCTGCTGGTGCCAAGCTCTGGCACTGTGACGGTAGATCGGGGTACCTATAGAGTGACCCCAGACCTGGAAGACATTCTTATCCCCATTTGACAGGCAGGAGCACTGAGGCCACCACTAGCCCCCGCCCCCCACTCTGCCCCATGGGACCCTGCTGGGCTCCAGAGCCAGAGAAGAGCTTTCTAGGGCCTGTTGGTGGCTGGAAAGTTCCGGGCCAACCCCTGCCCACCTGAGGGAGAAGCTGGCGGGGACGCAGATTTGGGTGGGCGTGGGGGCCAGGTGCGGCCCTCCCAGGTATTTGCAGAGTTACTTCCTGGACAAGTGGACCCAGGCCCGCCTCCCTGGCTGATCGCAGATAATTAGAACATTCTTCAAATATTTTGCCCGAGGATGCCCGAGAAGGAAGAATTACAAAGCGCCCCGGGCCAGGAGCGTGGGCTGGAGGAGCTCTGGGCAGCTGGGCAGTGGGGCCGGGGCCAGGGATGGGGCCTGGAGGGAGGCCAGGGATCCAGCCCAAGTTGGCCAGCCTGTGCCCACCTCCCGGGGGATTGGGGCTGGGGTGGGGGCTCACATCCAAGGTCAGCCCAGGGCTTGGTTGGGTGCTGGGCAGAGTTGGGGATCCCCACCCTGGGGAGCCCCCATCTGGTGCCCCAAATGGCATTAGCAAAAGCCTGAATGGCTCTGGCATAGAGTCCTGGCTCCCTGGGGGTGGGAGGGCCTCCTGGCGGAGGGTCTCTGCAGTGGGGAGGTCAGCAGGACTGGGAGGAGGGCATGTTGGGAAGGAGGACCGGCCGGGTGAAGGTGCAGAGGTGGGACACAGTGCGTGACCGGGGCCAGCCTGGGGCCAACCTCATGACTGACACCCGTGGCCTGGGCCCACAAGGAGCAGCCCAGGCCAGGGATTGGAGGTCTGACTCAGACGGGCCCGGAGGCTGCCATCTTGCTGGTAGTGGTGGGGGGAGGGGAGGGGCAGGCTGGGGGTGGGCGGCCCCAGAAGGCAGAGGGGGCCCCATGGGCTGCCTGTGCTCATCACTGCTGACCTGCCAATGGTGGTACCTGCTACCTGGGGTGGGGAGGGAGGGGGAGGGCAGATGTCCTCTAGTGACCCCTCCCGGCTCCTGTGGCGGGGTAGGGGGTTGGGAGGGGTCCGGGATGTTGAGGCTCGGCTGGCTCAGTCATGAGGTCTGGGTTCCAGGAAGTACTTGGATCCTTCGCCTCCTCCATGGAGTGCTGCCCCCGTCCTAGCCTCGAGAACATTCCCAGGATTCTGTGGTTGGTTTGGGGCAGGGGCTGCTCCAGCCCAGAAACCTGGGGGTGGGGGTGGGCTGCATTAGAGCTGGTGCTCGGTCCAGAGAGAGGGCACAGAGGGGGAGCTTGGAGCTGGGTTGGTGGAGGTCCCTGCCGTGGGGAGGCCATTTGCCCTTCGCTGGGGCATCTCTCTCCCTCCCGGGCTGTGGTTTGTGGGGTCGGTTGTTGGGGAATTTGTAGGAGAAACAAGATGCTGAGGTGGAGGTGCCTGGCTCCTGCGGCCACATCCGTGGCCATAGTTTTAAGGCCCTGCGGACAGATCAGATGGCTCGAGGCTTCCTCTGGGTCTGAGAGGTTTGTTCTGTCACGTGGTCCTGGGCGGGCGATGACACCGTTTCTCTCTGGCTTTTTAATCAGAAAGACGTGCTTTTCCTGTCCCTGGCAATGCCAGTGGATCAGTGCCTTTTCGAGGGCTGCTTTGGGGTAGCTTTACCCCCGTCGTCACCCTGCCCGCCTCCGGCAGCTTCAAGTGCTAGGCCTTCCTGAGGAAAGCTGATGTTTTCTCAGCCACATGTACAGTGGGAATAAAAGCTGATTTCATCAGCCTGTGATAGTCTGAGTGAAAACAGGGCGTGCCATGACTGCCCCGTCAGCCCGCCTGCCCAGCCCGTAGCCCCCAGCCCCGCTGAGGATGTCCCAGCTGCCTCGGCCTGCTCTTTGCACAAGCCAGGGTCACTATCCCTGGAAGGGGCCCCCTCAGCAGATGTGTCTGAGCTGTCTGCACACATTCTACTTGCTGACTCGTCCGTCCGTCGTTCATTCACTCCTTCCCAAGGACCACTGAGGATCGGCAGGGCCTGGCCCCCACCAAGGCGCAGAGCCTTGCGCCTCACTGTGCTGGGATAAGTGAGGAATAAGACAGGGACCCTGCCACCCGGGAGCCCGAGGCCAGCCTGTTTGGGGAGGGTCGATGACCCAGCCCCTGGCCTGAGGGACTCCACCCAGCCTGGTGCAAGTTGGGGCCCTCCTTCAGGAGCCCCCCAGGGAAGGCCCCTCCAATGCAGCTTGGCCCCAGATGCAGCCTCCTGCCCCCAGAGACCCATGGGGAAGATGGCTCTCCAGGTTGACAGGTGACCACCCGCCAACTGTCTTTGAGGGTCAGGATGGAAGTGATGAGGCACTGACCAGTGCGGGCAGGAGGTGTGGGTCCCAGCCCCTGCTCCCCTCCCTGCCTCCCTGAGCTACTTGGCAGGTGGCTGGACCTTTCTGGACCTCCGGTTCCTATTCTGACGGAATAATAATCATAGTGATTATTATTATAACACTTGCCTCCCCACTGAGGGGACCTCTTAGCCCAGAATCCAGCACACAGTAGGTGCTCACTCTGCCTTGAGCTGCTGAGAACTCCAAACAGCATGAGGGATTTAGATTAGGCTCCTGGCTACTGGGACAGGCTTTGGAGGGTGGTTCCCTCTTGAATGAAGCACGGTGTGCTATCCAGAGACAGGGGGAGGACAGGATGACTCTAAATCTGGGCCTTAGCCAGGTGACACCCTGGCTTTCCCATCCTACCCCTCTCTGGGCCTCAGGGTCACCAACCGTAAGGTGACCCATGTGTTATTCCCCAAGAGTGTTGGAGGAAGAATGCTGCCCTGTGGAGCCCCCCAGGCTGGGCCTCAGCAGGAGTGGGGCTGGGCCAGACGAGGGTCTTAGCTAGAGTGGCCGTGGCTTGGAGCCCGGTTCCCTCCCGGCCTAGGGCAGCACCGGGAGAAGGCTGCCTGTCAGGACCTGGCCCCGCTGGTGGGCCCAGCTCCTCTGGGCAGAGGGATGGACCCGGCGTAGGCTGAGAGCAGGAGGGCACTGCCTGGCGCAGCCTCACCCAGGAAGGGCCCCCTCCGGCCCGCAGCCCCCAGGTCTCCTGTACCCTCCTCACTGCCCCGGGAGCTGCTGAAGCAGCCTGTCTCCTTTATTCGGGGTTCACAAAGGCCGAGAGCCCGGAGGGGACAGGCTGGCAACATCCGTGGATGGAGTCCAGGTGGGAAGGAGGGCAAGTGGGCAGGCAGGCAGACGGAGCCCCTGCCCCACAGGGCTGCCAGGTGGGTAGCCTGGTACTTGGCTGATGCCTCAGCCAAGGTCCTGCCTTATTGGTCACTTCTACACCCATCTGTCCCCTGGCAGTGGTCACCTCGCCCCTCACCCCCACTGGAGCCCCCTTGTCCTAGAGGCAGCCCCATCCTCTTGGGACCACCCTGGCAGGTAGAAAGATCTTCCTGTTGTCTAGCGGCAGCCCCCTCCTTGCACGGTGCCTGGCTCGAACCCAGTGTCAAGAAACACAGCAGGGAAGTGCGTCCCTGCCGGCCCTCTGCTGGCCTCACCGCCCTCTGGTCTGAGGCCAGAGGGTCCTGTTCACAGACCCTGGGGACGAGGCTGGAGCCTCATGTCTGTCGGGCCCGAAGCCCCTTCTCCTCCAACCTCCCTTCGGGACTGGCCCAGGCCAGGGGTGAGGGAACTTTCCAGACTGTCAGCTTTGCCCATTCCTCCTGGCATCGTGCCTGTCTCCCAAGGCCCCTGAATAGCACAAGGGGACGAGCCCGGAGCAGAATTTTCCACGGAAAATGTCAGCGACTGAAACACGAGGGCCCCGCCCGGCTTCTCTATGCTCACAGGCCATTTGGAGCCTCCCTGCCAGCCTCTCTCAGGCACCTGGTCGGGCAGCTGCGGGCCAGGAGGCCGCCCAGAGGGTTCTTCCCACTTTGTGGGGAGAGCCGGGCCCACTCTGTGGGGCGGCTGGCTGAGAGTGCCCATAGCACGCCCTCACCCCTAAACCACCAATTATCCGGGGTGCTGCCTCTGTCCACCCACTTCTCTCCCCCTCCAGAGCACCCGTTATTTCGTTTTTATGTATTTTTACCTTTTTTCCCACACCGATGGTTTCCTAATGAGGGCCAGTGCGGATTGCCTATCAGCCCCCTCCCCTCTAGGCAAAGGAATAGTGTGGGCAAGGCTCGGGGGTGGCAGCCAGGCCTGCTCGGGCAGGGCAGTGGTCAGACTGGCTGTGCACGTGCGGGCTGTGTGGGAGGGGATGGACAGGGTCGCGAGACCTCGAACTCCGGCAACAGAAGCTGTCCATAAACCCGGATGAATTAGAGAGTGACCTGGAGGATTTTAAGCAAGGGAAGGACTTAAGCTGTGTTTTGAGAAGGAAGAGTGAGCATAGTTTCCTGCTCCAGGCCGGCTGCTAGTGGCTCTCCGAGACACGTGCTGCTTCCACCCGGGTTCGGGAAGCAGAGACTGGGCTCCGGGCCTGGCTGTGCAGTCTCAGGCAGGTCCCTTCGCCTCTCTGAGCTCTAGTCTGCACTCTTGGAACGTGGGGAGGGCTCACCCTGCAAGGAGAGGTTGGAGACACAGCAGAGGCATGTGTCGTCCAAGGTTGGTACTCAGATGGGAGTGTTTAATATCGTTAGGGGAAAAATCTCTGCATTCTAAGGGAGATGGTTTTTGAAATGACTTCTGAATTATCAATTGTGTCTGATTATTTATGCTCCTGGCACAAAATCCACTGTGGCTCTCCTCCCAGACGCCTTTGCTTCCCACTGGCATGCTGGGCGGGGCTGGGGGCTCCTGTCCCCTCTACTCTATCAACCCCACACCCCCCAGGGAAGCGTACAGGCCAGTACAAGCTGGGTACCCGCTACACAAGTTCCCTCTCATCCTCTCCCACAGATCCCACCTATGAGATGTGGAAGTGCTGTGTATAGCTAGAATTTTTTTGAATTGTGGTTAAATACACATAAAATCTGCCACTTTAACCATTTTAAAGTGTATAATTCAGTGGCATTTAGTACCTCCACGATGTTGTGTAACCATCACCTCTATCTAGTTCCATAACTTTTTCATCACACCAGATGGAAATTCCACACCCACTAAGTGGTCACTCCCATTCCCCCTCCCCCTGGCCCCTGGGAGCCATGGGTCTACTTTCTGTCTGTGGATTTGCCTTTGCCGGACATTTCATATAAATGGAATCGTACAACATGTGATCTTTTGTGGCTGGCTTCTTCCACTTAGCATAATGCTTTTGAGGTTCATCCACGTAGCATGTATCCATACTTCATTCCTTTTTATGGCCAGATAATATTCCATTGTGTGGGTGCATCACATTCTGTTAGTGCGTTCATCCGTTGATGGACACTGGGTTGTTTCCTCCTTTTGGCTATTCTGAATAGTGCTGCTATGAGCGTTTGTGTACAAGTTTTTTTTGAACACCTGTCTTCTGTTCCTTCAGCTATACACGAAGGACTGGAATTGGTGGGTCCTACGGTAATCCTATGTTTAACTTTTGGGGGAACTTCCCAACTGTTGTCCACAGCGGCTGCACCATTTCACATTCCCACCAGCAATGCATGAGGGTTTGCATTTCCACACATCCTGGCCAACATGTGCTATTTTATGTCGTTTTGATCACAGCCATCCTAGCCGGTGTGAGGTGGCACTCACTGTGGTTCTGATGTGCACATCCCTCACAATGAGTGATGTTGAGCATCTTTTCACATGCTCTTTGCCATTTGTATCTCTTCTTCAGAGAAATGTCTAAGTCCTTTGCCCACTTTTAAATTAGGTGGTCTTTTTGTTATTGAGTTGTAAGAACTCTTTTAGACATAATCCTTGAGTATTCACTCACTCATTCACTCATTCATCTGTTCCACAAACACTCATGAACAGCTGCACGGGGCAGCGCCCGCAGCCCCAGAGTCAGCTCAGACCTGGCACTGCACTCGCGGTGCTCTTGGTCTGGTGGGGAGGCTGGGCGTGGAAACAGCGACCATGAGACCAGGGGTGAGGTCAGCACACAAGAGAAAGGGCCCACAGCGTGCGTCTTCAGTGCCCGGGGCCGAGGGGTTTGAGCCCCATGGGGCTTGCACTTGGGCCTGGAAGGGAAGTAGAGTTTGTCAGACAGAGAAGGGGAGGGAGAGGGACGTGCCAGACAGAGGGACCAGCATAAGCAAAGGTGGCAGGGTTGTCAGAGGCCAGATCCCGAGGCACCTCATTCTAGCAAAGGAGCTCGGGGAGCTGTGGGTGGGTTATGAGCGGGCAAGTGACTCGGTCAGACCTGGGTGCTGGCGCTGGCTGGGGTGACCTGCCTGGAGGCCGGAGACCTGGGCTGCAACCATCTATTTCTGCCTCCAGGGTGCATCCCAGGCCCCACCGAGGTGCCCTCAGTCAGACCCCACTTGTCTGAGCTCCTGCCCCCGCAGGCATTCTGACCCCAGGCAGTGGGCACTTTGCAGCCCTGAGCCTGCTGAAGAATTTGGGAATTTGGAGTGTGCTGTTAGCGTCCAGGATCCAAAGTGGCTAGGACCTGTGGCCTGGAGACTGGTGCCCAGCGGGGTTCCCATCCATCTCATTTCCCCGGGTTGGCTTTCTGAGGCTCTACAATTACTTTGGGCTGAATTCTCCAGATTCCAGCCCGCTCCGGGCCCCAGCCACCCAGATGCTCTTCCTCCAGGCCAGCCTCAGGCGTTTCTGCCCATTGTGCCCGTGGGAGACCCAGGGGGATCTTGGCCAGATTAGCGGGCGGGGCAGGCGGGCCGTGGGGATTGAGTGTCGGTTGGGGCGTCCCGGTCGCAGCACGTGCTGTGGGCTCACGCCACACGGGGACTTTCCCAGCTGGCTGTGGGTGCTCGGCCGCCCTGGAAAAACACTGACTCGTTTCTCTCAAGAAAGGGGCTGGCAGGCGGTGGCAGAAGGAGGGCACTCACTGGGCTGGGAGGCCAGGGCCATGGCCATCCACTCTGGGGTGCCCCTGGTGGTCCCCCACTCCCACCTTCTGTCCCCTCGCTAAGCAGGCCCGTCTGTTGCTTGGAAGCCAAATGCCGTTTTGAAAGGCAGCTGTTGCCCAAAGGTCTGTGGAAACCAGCCCCCACCTCCTTCCAGCTTGCTGCCCCTTCTCCCCTGGTTGCTCAAACCAAATGGGACAGCTTCTGTGGAAAACAGTTTGGCGGTTCCTCAAAAAACTAAACAAACTACCATACGACCCAGCAATTCCACTCCTTGGCAAATGCCCCAAAGAATTGAAAACAGACATTCAAACGAAAACTTGTGTACACATGTTGTGAGTAGCATTATTCACAATAGCCAAAAGGTGGAAACAACCCAAATGTCCATCTGTGATGAATGGATAAAGAGAATGTGGTTGCTGCATACAATGGAATATTATTTGGCCGTAAAAAGGAACTAAGTACGTACTGATTCATGCTACGATGTGGATCAGCCCTGAAAACATGATACTAAGTGAAAGAAGCCAGACACGAAAGGTCACATGTTGTGTGACTCCCTCTGTGTGAGATGTCCAGAATAGGCAAATCTGTAGGAAAGCAGAGTAGCTATTGCCAGGGGCTGGGCGAGGAGGAAATGAGAGCCCCTGCTAAGGGGTGTGGGGTTCTTCTCGGGGTGGTGACAATATCTTGGAACTTGGTAGCAGTGGCAGTTGTACAACCTGTGAATGTACTCGATGCTGTGAAACTGTACACTTTGAAATGGTTAACTTCATGTTATGTGAATTTCACCTCATTAAACAAACAAACCGTCACGCGATAACACCTCCGGTCAAGAGAGAGTGAGCCTCGCAAGCCTCCTGTCTCGGTCTCAGCTCCTGGGGAGTGCCAAGAGATTAATTACAAGGCACCATCTGGGGGCCACTCTGAGGATACGATGTTGTAATAAAGCACCCTGCCCAGCCTAGCATACAATAGGTGCTCAATTCATGTCAACTCCTTTTTCCTGCTCTGAGTGCTCCCAGTCATCCAGAAACGAGTGAATAATAATAACAGCAGCTGTCCCCATGTGTGCAGCCTTCTCCTGCCGTTCCTATGTGGTGGTGATGGGGTCAGGTGTTTTATACCCCATTTCATGGCTTTGAAAACTGAGGCTCAGAGAAGTGGAGTGCCTTCCCACGGTCATACATGGGCTGCAGCGGGAGCCAGGCCCAGGTGGGCTTGCCTCCCAGCCAGGCCGGCCCACTCAGCAGCCTGCCTGGCCCAGACACCCAGGGGTGGGGGGAGAGGGAGCAAGGGGTCTACGAGTGATGGGAAAGCCCCCACTGTCTGGAGTTGGGGCTTGTTGCCCGGGGGCTGCTGTGGACAGTCCCGAGTTGATGGTTGTCAAATGCCAGGTGGGTTATCACGTCCCCCAAGGGTCCGCGTGTCTGATTCAGAGGCAGGGGAGCTGCGGTTCTCACAATCCTGTGGGACCATCGATTGGCCAGACTGGTGATACCATGGTTCCTGCGAGTCCCAGGCTGAGAAGGCGTGGGTCTGTGCCTTTCGAGGCCAGGATCACGCATGTGAGTGGATGGAAAATGGCCCCCCAAGGGCGGGGATCTGTGCTTTGTTCCCTGGTGGGCAGAGCTGGGCGTGTGGTGGGCGCCTGGAACACACTCGCCTGCCGAGACTGAGTGGGGAGGGCCCCGCCCGGCTGTCTCACTGTGTCCTCTGCCCTCTCCGCAGAGCGCTGTCATCCGTCGTGGCCCTGGGCGCCAACATCATCTGCAACAAGATTCCCGGCTTGGCCCCGCGGCAGCGCGCCATCTGCCAGAGCCGGCCGGATGCCATCATTGTGATTGGGGAGGGGGCGCAGATGGGCATCAACGAGTGCCAGTACCAGTTCCGCTTCGGACGCTGGAACTGCTCCGCCCTCGGCGAGAAGACCGTCTTCGGGCAAGAGCTCCGAGTAGGTAAGGGCACCTCTGGGCTCCAGGGGACCCCGCCATCGGGGCTTCGGGGGCCAGGGCCAGGGCCAGGGCCAGGCCACCCACTACTCACCAGAGGCCAGGCCAGGCCACCCACGCTCACTGTTCTGCACTGGCCCCACTGACCGACTTTTTGCCATAACAGCTTTCCCCGTATCTCCTTCTGAGTCTTGCTGGGGTGGGGGCCCGAGACCCCGGGGAGACCCAGACCCGGCCTGGCCCTCTGGGGCACCGTTGCGTCTGGGCCGGGGGAGGTATCCATAGGAGCTGGTGTATAAGTGGATGAGGGTCCTCGCTCTGGGCTGTGGGGCCGGGGACGTGGTCCTGGCGTGGGCGTGAGCTGGGCAGGCTGGTGGCGTGGCAGTACAGTGCAGTGGCTAGAGGCACACTCTGCTGCTTAGCAGCTGTGTGGACCTAGGCACACTGCTCCGTCTCTCCATGCCTCCACTTCCACATCTGGAAAACGGGGGTAACAGTAGTAGTGCCTGCAAGGGGCCTCATGCGAGTGGTGCCCGGCTCATGGTAAGTGCTGTATAAATAGATGGTGCTGTGATTCTGCGAGTGGAAGGGATTCCAGGCAGAGGGAACAGCGTGAGCGGAGTGCGCGGGATGCCGCGGCGTGACACGTGTGGAAGCATCGAGGAGCCTGATGGGCTGGAGGGCGGGGGGTGGAGTGTGCAGGAAAGGTCGGGATGGGGGATGGGGGTGAGCCTCCAATCCCATGGGCAGTGGCAGCCCCTGAAGCACATCAGCGGGTGGAAAGGTCTCTGCTGGCCGCGCCCCACTGTGCTGCGCACAGTCCCTGAGCCACACACCCTGTCTTCCCGTCCTCACAGCCCAGGGGGAGGCTACATCGTGCCCATTTCACAGAGAAGGAGACTGAGGCCCAGAGAGGGGCTTAAAGGGAAAAGTATGACTTCTGGAGTCAGACCTGGATTTGAATCCAGCTGTGTGACCTTGAGCAGGGCACCTGGGGCTGCTTGGGCCTCAGTTTCCTCATTTGTCACTTGAGCTCCGAGTGAGCAGGCCCTCCTCCGGGTCCCCAGAGCCTCTCCCAGTGCCTGCACACAGTAGGTGCTCAGTAAACTGCTTTTGAACCAGTGAGGGTGGGAATAGTGACGTGAGCTGCCCCTCCAGGCCGTGGTGAGGGTCAGATGGGGGAGAGCGATAACTCAGAGGCACAGAGCCAGGCATGCTGGGGGGCCCTGCTACTCCAGACCCCAGCCTGTGGGCACAGGTGGGCCCCGAACGTGTGGGCACAACACATTCTTCCAACCCCAGAGGGCCCAGGAGCTGGGACCCAGGCCAGAGCTGAGCTCTGCAGGACTTGGAACGCCTGGCGTGGGGCTGGAGGTGGCGCAGGGGATAGCCCCTAGGGGCCTCTTTGTGGTGAGCAGCCTGTGGGTGGCACCTGGCACAACCAGGAGGATGGCACCCCCCTCCCTGGGGCCCCACCACCCAAGTGCAGCTCCTTCCCTCCAGGTGCCAGCTGGGGAGGATGTGGCCGCCCGCCCATCAACACAGTTGGGAGGATATCAACACCAGTGCCCACTTCGTGCCGAGTGGGCTCTCATCCCGCTGCACAGCTGAGGAAACTGAGGCCCAGGGGACTGTGGGGTTGCCCGGTTTGCCCTCGGTGGAGCTGGGTTCAGATCCAGGTTTCTGCCACCCTCTCTGGTCATCTCGCCGACTCACTGTGCGAAGAGAGATGGGCAGTGAAAACGGTCCCGTGGCTGGATGGGGGTGGGAGCTTGGACTTTTCTTTGGGACCACGAGACACAGGCGGTAAGGGAGACGTGGCTGCTCCGAGCCTCTCTTCAGGTCAGGCCCCAGGCAGGGGGTCCACCAACAGTACCCGAGTAAAGGCCCAACTGCTAGAACAGTCCAAAGACCAGAGGAGTGGCATTGGCCCCCCGCCCAGTGACCTGCCCGACAGTGGACGCTGGTGGTGGCCATCCAGATCACCATT
Source organism: Diceros bicornis minor (assembly GCF_020826845.1). NCBI lineage: Eukaryota > Metazoa > Chordata > Mammalia > Perissodactyla > Rhinocerotidae > Diceros > Diceros bicornis. The sequence goes on from NC_080764.1 coordinate 4,533,908, forward strand.
ACTGTGTCACCCACCCCGGAGCTGTGAGGACAGCGGCCAACAGCTCCCTGCTCTTCGTTCTTGGAGACTAGCCCTCGGCCCAATGTGAGCCTGGGAGGGTCTGCAGCTCTGCCCCCAGGGACGGGCAGCCACGGCCAAGGGCAGACTGATGCAGGGGGTGTAAATGTGTAAATGTCACCGTTGCCTCCAGGGGGTGCTGCTCTGCGGTGCTCTTCATGCCCTGAGCTCCCCTGGGATCTGGCGTCTCCAGCTCTGCTTCTGGGGAGCCCCCCTAAGACACCCCCTCTCGCTTTCATCAGCATCTCGGAGGCAAGCTTTCTGGCAGGGTTGTCCACACCCGCTGTCCCCATGCCTCCCCTTCTCTCGCTCCCACCACCCCTGTCCAGGCCATTAGTAACCTTCGCATGGCCGACTGACCCCCTCTTCCCTGGCTGGGCCCTGGCTCGCCGGGCTTCCTCTTGTCTCTCTGGCTGCCCCTTCTCAGCTCCTCTCAGACAGCTCTCCCTGGGTGCTGAGACCAGCACGGCTGCTCCTGTGGGCCGCTCGGCGATGCTGACCGGTGGCACCTCTGGCCTGATGTGCTCAGCATCTTGCTGTTTAGATGTCCCGTCCCCAGCCTCCCCCTGCCAGCCTGACCACCCAATCGTCTCAGCAGAAACCTGGTGTCATCTCCCCTGTCCACCCCTCCACTCTGCCCCATGGCCACTGCAGGGCCTGCCTCTCTGACCCTCCCGTTGCAGCTGTCAGTGCCTCCTCCTGCCTCCTACCCAGCCCCGGCCGTGCCACATCACTCTCTTCCTCCAAAACCTGCAGTAGTTCCCTATTGCCCAGGATAGTTGACTCCTTAGCTTCGAGTCTGAGTAGCCCATGCCCTACCTCACCCCTGCCTCCCTCCATCCCTTCTGGAAACCAGAGCTTCAGCCATAGCTGACTTCCTTCTCTTCCCTGCGCACCGGCCCCTTCCCTTCTCAGGGACTTTGCTCCTGCTGTGTCTCGCCCTGGGAGGCCCTCCCGTCTGCTCCGCTTACTCACATCTGATTTCCCCACCCCTCCCTGGCTCTTCCTTGTCCGCAGCCAGGCCTAGTCACATCCTGGCGCTCCAACCTCCCTGCACTTCTCAGCCCGGGCCAGCTGAGCGCCTGCCTCAAGCTCTTCCTGCACTCCGCCCCGGGCTGGTGGGCTTTCCAAGGTCCAGGCTGAGTCTCCCTCATGGCCAAAGCCCTCCCTGCTCCTCTCTGCCCTCTGATGAAGGCCGAGAGGGCTCTGGCTGCGGGCCGAGCTGGGCTGAGTCCTGTGGGAGGCAGGAGCCGTGCTGAGCGCTGTGATGGGGGCTGAGCCTGCCTTGCTCCTCCCGGGGCTCAGCTACTGGGAGTCATGAGCAGGAAGTGGGGCCGGCCTCACCGCCTGGCCCCGCTGTCGGAGGCATGCGGGTGCCCCAGGCGCGGGATGGGAGCCACCGGGCCAGGAGCTGGCAGCCAGCCGGGGGCACTCGTGGGAGCAGCCACTCAAGCGGTGCCAATTAATGATTGGCCCTGAGAGGGGGAACGGCCTGGGTGGGTGGGATGGTTCCTTCGGGCCTTGCCTGTGACCTTGGCCAGGCCTAAATCTTGAGAGCTGAAGGGAAACCCCTTAAAGGGGCACGTCAACCCTTGTGCAGGGTTCCCACCCCTCTACCGGCACCTGGTCCTGTTGCTTCTACGCCTCCAGAGACAGGGAGCTCACTGCTTCATGTAAGACAGATCTTTCTTATGATGACCCTGTGCCATTTCCTCCGCTCCCGTCAAGGAGCCGAGGCCCACACTAGGGTCTCCCCTCATGCCTGGTGGCCTCCACCCTCTGGCCACCCAAGCCCACCCTAGGCCTATTTCCTCATTTGTGGAGCGAGGCTTGTGGCCCGGGGCCCTCCTGACCTGTCTCATCTTTAACGGAAAATGAGCTGGGGGCGGGGGTGAATGTGTCCGGACTCAGCTGTCTCCTGCCATGGTGGGGGGTGGGGGAGATAGGGGGACACGTGAGTCAGGGGTGAACCTTGTATTCCAGGGGCAGCTGTTAGAAACTCAGGGCCCCCGGGGACCCAAGCAAGGCAGGGCATTTCCAACAGGTGCCGTAATGGAGTCAGGACTGTTGGCGAGGGCTTCTTTGACAGGGTGACAGGTAAGCTGAGACTCAAGGGGGGATCAGAGCGACCTGGACCAGCCTGGAGGTGAGCGCAGGAAAGGGGGCTGCGGTGGAGGGAACAGCATGTATCAGGGCCCAGAGGCCAGAAAGTGGATAGTGTTTTCCAGGAACTGCAGGCTCATGGAGGGTGAACTGGAGGGTAGGGAGACCTGAGGCTGGGGGAGGGGGACAGGGCTGGAGTACTGTTAACCCAAGGTGTTAGTGCTGTGAATTCTGGAAGGTTCTGAGCAGGAGAGGCCCACTGGAGCCCTCCAGCCACTGCCCCACCCCCGCCTGAGCCCCGAGCGCCTTGGGACCTACTGGCACGGGGCATGGGAGCTGTGGCTGTGTGCGCTTGGGCTCCCACCCCCCACCCCGAGCTGCCATGGAACACTGAGTCCCCCCCATCATGTGCTGCCTCAGACATGACCAGGCATAGGGGCTGCCCCTAATACCGGCTCACGTGGCCGCCCGGGCATGACAGGGGCCGCTGTCTCCACTCGGGTTTGCTCTGTGGGTGAGGTTTGAATTGGGAGCGAGCCCTGAGCCCCCCAGCCACAGACAGCAGGGGCTCAGGAAAGGCCATCGGTTCCCGGACAATCCAAGGGAGCAGAGTGACTTACCTCCGGGTGTCTGAGAGGCCAGTCTGGAGACTTCCAGTCGGCCACTGGCAGCGGCCTTGGAGGAGAGAGGGCCACTCCTGGGTCCTGTGCACCCACTGCGGGACCCCTGTCTGAGGCTTCACAGACCAGGCCCAGGGAGGTCCGATATTAGTCCCCAGGAGCGGGGAGGGATGCACTGTCTACTCGGGGCCACAGGCCCCCCTCTGGCAGGGGAGCACTTGAAATATGGTGCGTGCAGACTGTGATGTGCCGAAAGTGTAAGACACACAACAGATTTCAAAGACTTTGAAAGGAAAAAGCAAGTAAAATATCTCTTTAATGATCTTTACATTGATTACATGTGGAAATGGTAATATTTGGATATATTGGCTAAATAAAATATGTTACTAAAATTAGGTTAACTTGGTTATTTTCCCTTTTCTTTCTGTGGCTACTAGAAAATTTATAATGCCCTACTTGTCTCGTGTGAGATTTCTGTTGGTGGCACTGCTCTCAGAGGGGTCGGGAGTGGCCCGGAGTCACCCTGGTGAGGGGCAGAGTGGACATTTGAGCCCAGATCTGACAGTCTCTTCTCAGGACACTGTCCTCCAGCTTGGCTGAGGGTGGAGGGTCACTGACCAGCTGTCTCCTGGGGCAGTGCAGGGGTGTGAGGGTGGCTCCCTTTGGCAACCCCTGTTGTTGTTCAGCCTGCACACATTGAGCACCTGCTGTATGTCAGGCCTGAGGCAGCGCCCTGGGAGGTGGAGTGAGGGCCACCCAGCCCTGCTCTTGGAGCCTTGCGCCCAGGATGCCCTGGGTGAGCCGACGGGGCTGGGCTGGGAGGCCGGGCTGGGCCCCAGCCTCGCACTGGACATGCCCTCATGGCCAGCAGGCCCCAAATCTGAGGGACGCACATCTTGGTCCTGTCTGCCCCGGTCACTCCCCACCCCATCCCAGGGGCCCAGCCTAAGGCAGCAGAATAGGCATTTCCGAGGCTCGGGGTCCATGCAGTCAGGGCAATGGGGACAACTGGGGCCTTGAATGTCAGAGTCAGAAAGACTTTCTTGAGGCAAAGCTGCCCCACACCCACTCCTGGTTCAGGATGTGACAAGGCCTGACGTCACTCCAGGCGGGCTCGAGTTCTGTCCCCCTCGACTGGAAGGCCAGCCTGCACCTGGGAGGGGGGATCCCAAGGTGACCGTGGAAGTGGCCAGGCTCTGGACTTTCCAGTGGGTGGCATGGAAGGGCGGAGGTCAGTGGGCCTTGGACCAGCTGGGTGCTGTGGGCTGGCTGGTGGTTGATCCTTTCACATGGCCCCTCAGAGGCCGCCTGGAACTCGTCCAGAATGGGAATTTTCCACCCTCCTGGCAGGGCCCTGACAGACGGGACAGGTCTTGGGGTGGGGATGGGGTCTGGGAGGAGAGAGGGCACTGCTGGGAATGCAGACGCCACCTGGGCCAGCTGCCTGGGTCCAGTAGGGACAGTGTCCAGTGGGACACAGCCTTGTGCTCTCCTGGCTTCAGTTTGCCCACCTGTACCAGGGACTGAGGATGGGGCCTGGACTCCGCCAGGACTCGAGGTCTCTCCTCAGAGTGGGGGTCAGGAAGGTGCTCCACTTCCTCAGTGCCCACACTGGGGTTCTGCTGGAGGGTTCCCTGGATGAGCGGTCAGGGGCTCTGGGCTCTGGGCTCTGGCCCACTGAGGCAGGACACAGATCACAGGGTGGGTGGGCCTCCATCCTCAGCCTCCGAGGGGCAAGGCCCAGCCCTCAGCCCATCTCCAAGCCCAACTCCTCCTGCCACCATTTCAGGAAGGTCATTTCTTTTGTGACTGCACCCGTCTCCTGAGGCCCACTGCGGCCCGGCCCTTTCACAAACCTCACTGGTTCTGGGTTCTATGTCCCCACATCATATATGGGGAGACAGAGGCTCATGGGAGGCTGAGTGACTCGCCCAAGGCCGCACGCTGGTGAGAGCCGGGGATTTGAGCCAGCAGTCCAGCTCTGCACACAGTGGGGGTCCAGGTGCCGGGGGGGCCATGGGGCGGCCCCGGGGAGGAAGGGGCTCTGGTTCCACCAGTCCCCGCACACACACAGTTGCTGATTTTGCTGCGAGCCCTGACCAGGGAGGAAGCATGCTTGAGGGCAGGCTGTCTGAGGCTGACCTCCTAACAAGAGAGGCTGCAGGAAGCGAGGCCGCAGGAGAGGCCTTTCCAGCCTCCCAGAGCCACCAGACAGGGGTGGAAGCTCCTGGAAGGCCAGCCTAGCTCAGAACGCAGACCCTGGGCTCCGGCCCACGCTGCTCCTCGCCGTGTGGCTCTGGGCCAGGTTCTGCCCACGCTGGGGCTGGTGCCCCCCGTGCCCCACGGAGCACAACCCACCTGGAGGGCTGCTTGGCGGCGTGTGAGGGCCTCGCTGGGTCAGAACAAAGGCTCCGGGTGCGCGGGCGTGCCGGCGTGTTTGGACCTGGCATGACTTTTTCCGCTGGTCTGTTTATGACAACAGCAAGGAAGAGCTTAGCGTGGAGACACTGACTCAGCCGGAACTGAGCTGGGGTGGGGGCCGGGGTGGGGCCGGAAGAGACAGAGGGACAGAGGGACATAGACAGAAACTGAGGGGGATGGACAGACAGAGACATACAGGAAGGGAGAGACAGAGAGAGCACCACACATGGATACACAGGCACGCACACACATGCACACCCACATACGTGCACACGCATAACACCAGCGCAGGCCTTCGCCCACCCATTCGCCCACCCCAGGCGCAGGGTCTCTGCTCCTCCGAGACGGGTAATGAGACCAGCACCGCACTGGGCACGTCCTGCGCCCCACCATTGTGAGCTGTCCGTTGCACCAACTCATTTACACTGAATGGGACCCTGTGAGGTGGGCGATGTCATTACCTCCTTTAACAGGGGTAGAAACAGGCACAGGGCACCAGGCAGCCTGCCCAGCTGTCATTGGGCTGAGCCTGGATTGGACCCAGGTGGTTCAGGCCAGGCGCCTGCCCAGAACCCCAGGCCAGGCTGGCAGGGGGTCCTGGTGGATGGGAGCTCTGGTCTTCCGATTCTTAAAGTGTGCAAAGAGGGATTTGGGGCCTAGCCGGGCCTGGAGGCCTCTCTGGCTCGCCTGGCCCCCCCGTCCCTGCCTCACCTGGAGCCCCCGACCTGAACCCCGTGTGTGCTGGGACGCAACTCAGGCAGGGAGGGAGCCCAGGCCCCGTGACTGAGCCCAGGCTGGGCGTGAGCAGCTCAGGGGGCTCGCTGGCCCCGCCCCAGGTCCCTGGGCTTCTCTTCCCAGCTCCTAGGCCCCTAAAAACCTGGACATGGGCACTGCCACTGCACCCACTCGGCTGAGTGACACCAGTGTGGCTTAGGGTGTCTCCCCACCTCCCTGGCCCCAGTCTGTCCACGTATATACTGTGAGTATGTGTGGGGGAGCACTCTCTCACCCACTTCTAGGCTTGTGGGAGCCTGGGGGCTGGAGGGGTGGAGGTGGGGGCTCAGGGGAGCAGGGGAGCTCACCAGCCAGCAGTGTCCTACTAGCCAGGCCTCGGGTATGGAGGACTCAGGGACTCCACCGTCCCATGTCCCTAGGCCACTTCAACCCCAAAAGCCCCATTCTGACCTGCTCCTCGGGAAGATCCATCTGACAAAAGCTCCCTGCTAAAGAGATTTGGAACCCACTATACTGGACCTCACCCCCATGTTACATGGGAGAACTGAGGCCTGGCGGAGCGAAGGCCTGGGCCCAGGTCACCAGGGGCCCCAGTTCCATCTGATCAGGAAGGACTGGGGGTCTCCCGGGCAGGGCTGGAGTGCCCAGCTGTCCCTGCCTCCCTTCTGCGGTCCCCTGGGCACCCCGACTGCCTGCAGCCAAGGTGGCTCTTTGATTCCCCCAAGCCTGGTCCTCCCACCCCTCTCTCGGTGACGGCCCCACCAGCTGCCCAGGCCCCACATCAGGAGCCCTTCTGGTCTCACCTTTCTCCGCACCCCTCACCCCGTCCTCCTGCTAGTCTCGTTGGCTCCACCCTCAGACTGTGTCCCGAGCCTGCCCTCTCCTCACCTCCTCCACCTGGCAGGCCACCAGCATTTCTTACCCAGACACTTGCAACAGCCTCCCAGGGCGTCTTCCTCCTTCTACCATGCTCCCTACCGTCAGCCAGAGGGTCCTTTTCAGTGTCCAGCATGGCAGCACCCTCCAGGGGCTCCTCATCTTCTTACAATAAAGTCTAATTCCTTCCCATGGGCTCCTGAAGTCAACACAGCTTGGCCCACTTCATCTCCCACTGTTCTCTGCTCGGTCAAACCACACACGCACAGCTCATTCCCTCCTCAGAGCCTTAGCATCACTGTTCCCTCTGCCTGAACACAGGTTCCCTGTGCCTTTGTGTGGCTCACTTCTCTGGTCATTCAGGATCTGTCTTCAGCATCCCTTCCTGAGAGGGGCCCTCGCTGGTCACTCTCCACCAGCCACCCTGTCCTGCTGACCCCTCTGTTGTTCTGACCTCGGCCCTCCACCTGCATTCTCTGTGAGCCCCCTCCCAGCCCATCAGCCCCCTGGGCTGCTAGGTGTCAGTCTTGCCCTGTTGTATGCCTGGCCTTGGGCTTGGGGATGGGTGAGGCTGAGGGCCTTTCCCCCAGGACTCTGGGGTCCGGTGAGGAGGGTAGGCTGTGCTTGGTTCTCGGGAGAAACTGGAAGGTAACAGAGTGAGTGGGGAAGGAAGGGGTGGGAGAGTGAGTAAGTGCCAGGGACCGACCCGGTGAGCCGGGGCCCCAGGCCTGGTCAGAGGAGGGAGGCAGGACCGTGTGGTTTCCCTGTCCTGGCTGGTGGGGAGTGGTCTGAGCATGGACTCTGGGGTCCTCGGTCAGATCCCAGCTCTGTGGCTGGCCTGCTGTGTGATCTCAGGCTAGTCACCTGCCTCCTCTGAGCTGAGCATCAGAATCACGTGGGGCCCCTGTGAGGGTTTAGATTGAGTAGGGCAAGTGGTAGCAATCCCCTAAAAGCCCTCAAATGTGTTTTCATAACAGCTTTATCGCGATAGAAATCACCTACCATACAATTCATCCATTTAAAGTGTGCAAGTCAATGGTTTTTAGTGTATTCAGAGTTGTGCAACTATCACTGCCGTCCATTTTAGAACATTTTCATCACCCTGGACCCCTTAGCTCTCATCCTCCAATCCCCGCAGCCCTTGGCAACACTCATCTGCTGTCCCTCTCTAGGGATTTACCTATTCCAGACGTTTCACACAAATGGAATCATACAACATGTGGCCTTTTGTGGCTGGCATCACTCACTGAGCACGATGTTTTCAAGGTTCATCCACATTGTAGCATGTCAGTACTTCATTCCTTTTATGGCTGAATGAGTTTCCATTGTGTGGATGGACCACGTTTTCTTTATCTGTTCACCCGTCGATGGACACTTGGGTTGTTTCCAGCTTTTGGCTGTTGTGAGTATTCGTGTACAAGTTGTTGTGTGGACACGTGTTCATTTCTCTTGGGTCTTTCTGTAGAAGAGGGATTACTAGGTTGTATCGTAACTCTTGTATTTAGCATTTTGAGGAACCGCCAAACTCTTCTGTAGGGGCTGCACCACTTTACATTCCCACCAGCTGTGGATGAAGGTTCTGATTTCTTCACATCCTCGTCAACACTTATTATTGTCTGTCTTTTTATTTTAGCCATCCTAGTGGGGGTGAAGTGCTATCTCATTATGGTTTTGATTTGCATTTCCCTGATAGCTAATGATGTTGCGTATCTTTTCACATGCTTATGGGCCATTTTTACTCCTTTTATTCCTTCTTTGGAGAAATGTCTATTAGGATGCTTTGCCCATTTTTAATTGAGTTATTTGCCTTTTTATTATTGAACTGTAGCAAATGCTGTGTTTTTTGTTTCAGAGAGGCAATTACAGGCTGGCAGGGAGGCACAGTGAACTGAACTGTATTGGCCACAGGCACATGCACAGGTGCGCAAGCTTGCTCACGCTCACGGGAACTGCATTCGTGTGTAAGGCCAGGGACGTGTGCAGAGTTACACACACACAGATGCCCAAACGCGTGTACCCCCACAGAGATCCTGTGTGTGGTGTGTGTCACACGTGTAGGCTCAGTTCAGTGACGCTCAGGGTGCCAGCACCAGGCCTGCCACCCAGGACCACACGTGGGCACTGCTGGCACGGCGACTTGGCCATATTGGAGTATTTATCCTCGTTTTGCAGGTGGGGAGACACGGAAAGGCCCCTTGATTGGTCCAAGGTCACCAGCTGGCCAATTTTAGGGTCTGAACTTGAACTGAAGCTGTCAGACTCTGAAGCCTCTCTCTGGGACCCAGTGTAGCCCCCAGACCTTTGACCTCACCTCAGTCACTTCGGCACGTCAGGTCTGGGCTCCCCCATTTCCCAAGCCGCTATGTGACCTTGGGCAGCATGCTGCCCCTCTCTGGTCTCAGGCTTCTAGTGGGGTAGTACTGATGGTCCCCAAGATCCCCCCCAGCACTGAGGTTCCAGATTCCTGGCTCCCCTGCTAGAGGGAACCAGATGCCTTTCCCACCCAGCCTCCCCAGGCCGGCAGTTAATCGCGTCATTATGAGCTCAATTATGGCTTTTTAATGGCTTTCTGAAAATAGTGTGCCAGGCCCCTGTGGATGCTAGGAAGTGGCAGGTAGCTTTGAGTGGACAGTGATGGGCTGTGCCTGGGACGTGGGGAGGGCAGCACGCCTCCAGCTCTGCCCTGGGAGAGGGAGGGGAGCTCCATCCTGCCCAGGCCCCCACGTTGCTCTGTGCCCTCCAGGAGCAATGGTGCTCACCTTGCCCTGCCTTGCCTTGCCCTGCCCTTGCCTACAGGGATCTGCCTGGTCCCCAGCGTCCTCCTTGGGGTCAGGGTGAGGGGATGATGGGTGGGCTGGCCCCTTTTCCCTGGGCGTCGGGTCTGGCTGGCATCACCGAGGGCACAGAGCAGGGAAGGGGCTGTCTGCTCCCTCTGAGCCTGGTGCCCAGCGAGGACTTGAGTTTGAATGACCAACAGGAAAGAGAGCGCAGAGCCGGATGGACCCCGACTGGCATGGCGCCTCAGTTTACCCACGTAGCAGTGGTCTCTGAGGGCTCTGCTGCTCCGATGTTCTAGGTTTATCCAGAATATGCATGGAGGGGGCAGCTGGGCAGGGCTGACCGGGAGGAGACTCTGGCCAAGCACAGAGATGCGCAGGCCTTTCCTGGAAGCCCTGTTCTGGACGCAGTCGGTGCCCGGCCAGCCCTGGCCCGCTTGTCATTCAGGGATGGTGAGGGTGATGCCCGTTTGTCTGTTTGCTCTCTGAGCTGCTCCTGGGCCATGGGGTGGGGTGAGGATTGCGAGCTCCACTTGGCAGATGGGGACACAGGCTCAGAGAGGGTTTGTGACTTGCCTGGGGCCACACAGCAGGCGTGAGACTCCAAGTCTAGTGCTCTCCTGCCTGCTCCTCCCGAGTCTCTGGGCACCTCCTTCTCTGTTTTCCCGAAACCTCAGGGTGGGGGCTCTGCAGGGCTAATGGTGCACACCTTGCCCTGCCAGACGCCAGAGACGGACTGCCCTGGAAACAGTGGGCCAGTGTGCTCAGGGATCCCCCCAGGGCTCACGAGGGCTGTGGGGTGGGGGGTGGCCGACATGTGGCCTGCCTGCCTGTCTCCAGCATTTTCCAGGGATGCTGCCGGATGCTACTGCTGGCCCCGGTGTCTGAGGGTGCAGATCCGTGCTGGGGTGGGCTCTGGATCCCGAGACCTCCCAGGACCGAAGTGTGCCCCCAGGACAGCTGCTGGGCTCAGATAGACCGTCCACGCTGTGCCTTTCTCCAACTCCCCACCCCCATCACCAGACACACCTGGAGCAGCCGCTGAGCTCAGATGGAGCAAATCACTTCCCACCTCTGAGGCTCCGTGTTCACATCTGTGAGATGGGTGCCATCGAGAGGATCCATGTCACAGGGTGGTCCTGGAGATAAAGGGAGGTGATGTAGACAAAGCGCCCAGCCCCAGACCTGCCTGTGTGAGGGACTCAGGAAACAACCTTGGGTAGGGACGCACGAAAGAGTCAGACGTGGGTCCTGCCCACCGCCGCTGCAGCCCGTGGCACAAGCCCAGAGGATGGCGCCTCACCCCGACGGGGCTTCCGAGAGCAGCGTGCGCCCCAGCTGTGTCCGGGGCCTGGCTAAGCCGTGGACACGAGGGGACGTGGACAGGCGTTCCACGTGGAGAGAAGGCCGGCGTCCGCCAGGGCAGGTGGCAGGGAGCCAGGCTGCTCTGCGGAAATAGTGGTATGCACGGGAGGCGGCTGCCCCTGCCCACAGGTGGGCCAGTTGTCCGGCCTGGGCAAGCTCGGCTGCAGAAGTGGTGGGTGGGGGCAGATGCTGTCAGGCCCCCAGGGCTTGAGGTCCTCTCAGAGGCCTGGGGGCCATCGATGGTGGCTGAGCAAGGCCCATGGGTTCGAGGGGCTTCTTTCTAAACCTAAGCACTCACTCGTTCTCGCCTTGGAGGATGTGCAGGCTGTGAATGGGGACTGGCAAGATGGCCCCAGGAGTGACTGTGGGAGGGGACTGTCTCCCCACACCGTGCCTGGCCACACTGTGACCTGGGGCAGGTTACGAAGCCCTCTGACCCAGCGTCCAGGTCTGTAAAATGGGGCGATGGTCCCCCCACCCCCCGTGGGGCTGTCGTGAGAAGTAAATGAGATGTGTGTGCAGAGTGTGGGCGCATGGGAGCCCCTCGATCTGGGACCTGACGTCATCCTCCTCGATTCTCCCCAAACTACGGCTCTCTCGCCCTTCACCGCCCCTGTCTCCATGGCGAGACGAGAGTGTTTGGCCCATTAAAACCAAATAAAAAAGGAATTAGTGGGAGTGGTGGCCCGGTGAGTAACTGGTGAGTAACCGAGAGTCTGAGCTGGGTATGGGCATAACCCGGGGTGGGCAGGGACTTGCAGACAGGATGGAGGGGAGGTTTTCGTGAAATGCCCTCCAAACGCACAGGCCCGGCCTTAGTGCCTGCTGGGGGCTTTGGGATGGCAGGACATGGGAGCCCCGCATCTGGCTTCCGTCGGGGAGGATGGGCGCTTCGTGAGGAGGAGGGTATGGGCGGCCCATTCTCGGGCCTCTGAGGGAACGCCCACATCATCCTTGCTCAGCAGGGCTTGGTTGTGGGATTTTAACTCCATCTGGCCGGCCTCTGGGGGCGATTGCCCAATCGTTTGAGATTTCTAACCCCTCACTGGGTGCCTAGCTGGTGACATGCCCACTCTGCCTCCCCAGAGCTCCCACCTGGTGTTCACCTGCTGGCTAGATCTCTCCACTGCTCCCCCAGGTCCACAGAGGGTCCAAATGCAGCATCTCCTCCCCAAGGGGGCTGCGTGTGCCTCTTCTCCTGTCTCCTCCTGCCCAAGGTCACTTAGTTGCAAAGGGGCCAAGCGGGGGGCAGGATGGTCTCCCATGACCCATGCCCCAGGCCCTGAGTCCCTCTCTCTGCCTGTCTGGGCTTTGATTCCACTGCCTGGGTTCACATCCTGCTTCAGCCACTAACACCTCATTTCCTAACCTCTCTGTGCCTCAGTCTCCTCATCTGTAAGATGGGAATAAAAATGAGATCTGCCTCGTATGACTGTCATGACAGTTCACTGAGAACACGTGTACAGGGTTAGAGAAGGGCTGGCCCACCGTGATAACAGTGCGGTAAGCACAGCTCCGCTCACCTGCTATCTAATAGTTCCCCCTCCCTCGTGTAGTCAGAGTGAGCGAGCGCTAAAATCCAAATCCCATGTGTCTGGCCCCAGCACCTGCTTCTTGGGACGTCTCTGGCCTCCCAGGATCTGGCCCTCTGGGACCTCCGCTGCCTCTTTTCTCCTTACTCTTGACCTGGTACTTCCAGTAACACCAAACTGTTTCACCTCTGCACCTTTGCTCTGTGGTGGCCGGATGTGTGCATCCACCACACACACACGCACACACCCACATCCCACACCACACACACTATACATACACACCCTGTACACACACTATACACATACACACTCAGACACCACACACTCAGTCACACAGATCACATGTACACACTCACAGAGAGTTAACTCATACTTCTTGTTAAGACTTACTTTAAGAGGTCATCTCCTCCAGGAAGCCTTCCTTGACTCCACCTCCCAAGATGCAGGTCAGGGCATCCTTTGAGGCTCTGTGACTCCCTGTGCCCCTTCTTGCAGAGCTCTATGGTCACCTCCTTTCCTGGGATCCCCCACCTAGTTTACTGGTCCCTCTTCCGTGCACGTGTGCCTCTGTGTGTGTGTGTGCGCATGTGTGTGTGAGCTTGTCAGCAGGCCCTTCTGGGCTTGGGCAACACCACCACCAACAGTAAGGAGTTCAATAATCCACTTCCCCCTCGATGGACTTCTCTTCAGATGGTCTTGACCTAATTTAGAGCCAGGAGGTCAATTCTCAGGTTCTCCCTGCCCCTGTCCCTGTCCCTCTGTCTGTCTAGGAGTCCCTGGCCGGACCGGGGCTCCTCTGAGCTCCTCGAAGAGCGACTTCTTATGGAGCAGTCCCAGGGAGCTGCGTCCCATGCGGTCAGCAGGCCCCCAGGTGGCCGTGTACTGACCCGGGGTGGGGGGAGTTTGGGCGGGAAGGACCTGCAGGGGAGGAGAGGCTGGCCCCCCATGCACAGCAAGGCCCTGGGAAGGCGGTGGCAGCTCTGCACCCTTTGCAGACCCCAATCTTTCTGGGGAGGAAGGGACGCCCACGCTGCCCTGCCCACAGCTCTTCTCAGAGGAAGGAAGTGTTCAGGAAGCCGTGGCCCCCTCCATGACGGCAGAGCCCAGCCAAATTCTCCTCTGTCCTGGGCCCCTGAGACCAGCTGGTCCCACCCTGGTCCTCGCCCCGGACGGGAGGAACCCCAGGAATAGGGATCCCACGTAAGTGAGCCCGCCAGGGAATAGGGGCCCCACTGAGGGTGAGCCCTGCAGGGGAACAGGGACTCCATCTAGATGAGCCCCTCCCAGCTGGTTGTTGGGTGAGGAGGTGGACCCCAGAACACACAGTCAGCGCCCAGCACAAGGCTGGGCATGCAGTTGGTGCTCAATGGACGTTTGTGGAACAGACTTGACTTGACTGTCAATCCTCTCTCAATCTGAGGGGATCACCCCAGCCCCCGGTAACAGCAGCCAGGCACACGGAGGGGCACGTTGGCCCTCGCAGGGTGCAGGCGTGGGGCTTGTGCAAGGACAGGGTCGTGGGTTTCCAGCTGCCCCTCTTGGGACTGAAGGCTGGGCCACACCCCACTGTTGCTGAGATGGGCAGTCAGATTCCCGCATGGCAGCCCTGAGCTCTGTGTCCGTAGCGCCAGGTGCTGGGGACCACACGGACCCAGCCGTGGCCCGAAGAGAGCCTCCGTGCTTGTAGCAAGGTGCGAGGGGCTCGAGAGACTGGGGCCAGGATGGCAGGATGCGCAGGGCCCGGCCAGGGGCTATGGACAATAAAGAAGAATTAGAGCTGGACCCATCCATCTAAGGGCCTTTGGACCCATGGGGAGCCAAGAAATCCCAGTGGAGGGCTAACTAGGTGGCCAGTGTCAGGAGCAACGAGAGGGTCGGATCTGCCACTGAGGGAGGTCGGCCAGCCAGGTTCCCTTCTGGCTGGTGGTCTGGGAAGGCTGCCTGGAGGAGGGGGCGTCGGAATCAACGTTGGAAGGTTGTTAGGATTTGGGCATGAAAGGGAAGGGAATTCCACCAAAAAGACCAGGTTCCCCCAGGGGCATGTGAGCAGCACTGGAAGGAGTGTTGTTTTGGGTGGAGGATGGGGAGAGAGGGCTGGGGAGGCCGGCCAGGCAGGGACTGTGGGCAAGGACTTCAGGCTTGGACTGTGGGCCTTCCCTTCCCAGCTCAGGCAGAGAGGAACCAGCGAAGGTGCCAGGGGGATGAGCCCAGGACTGTGATTTGGGTCACCCAGATGGTGGCTGGGGAGTGAGGGAGGCAGGGAGGACTGGCGCCCAAGCCTGGGCAAGTCAGGGGCCCCTGAGCCAGGCAGGGGTGTTGGAGGAGAGGCCAGGGCCTGGTGACGGGTGATGGGTGGTCAGAGAGGGGGAGGCGGCAGCGAGGAGCCTGGGGGAGGGAGAGGGTTGGCTCTGGGCTGCGTGGATTCTGGTTCCTGGCTGTTGGGGCGGGGTGCCCCACGGGGCTCCGCACAAGCGGCTGGTGCACGAGGAGCGGGGCTGAGAGCTGGCAGAGGGCAGAGGTCACAAGCATGGACCCCACATGCCCCTCCCAGGGTTGGAGAAACTGGGCCCCTCCAGCCCAGGCTCTTGGGACCGAGAGAGAGGTGTCTTACACGCTGGTGGCAGAGCTGTGGCACGCATTGAGTGCTCACTGTATACCAGGCACTGTCCTCACCGCAGCCCTGCAAGGTGGGTTCCATCAGCCTCACTTTGCTGAGTCAGAAGCTCAGAGAGGGCAAGTGCTGAGCCCAGGGTCACATAGCCGGCCAGCAGCAGGACCCAGGCCCGGCACTGGGTCCCCTGAGCCCTGCAGGGCCTCACCGTCCACACTGTCCCCTCCCCGCAGGGAGCCGTGAGGCCGCCTTCACGTATGCCATCACCGCGGCCGGCGTGGCCCACGCCGTCACCGCCGCCTGCAGCCAGGGCAACCTGAGCAACTGCGGGTGCGACCGCGAGAAGCAGGGCTACTACAACCAGGCCGAGGGCTGGAAGTGGGGCGGCTGCTCCGCCGATGTGCGCTACGGCATCGACTTCTCCCGGCGCTTCGTGGACGCCCGGGAGATCAAGAAGAACGCGCGGCGCCTCATGAACCTGCACAACAACGAGGCCGGCAGGAAGGTAGGGCGGGCGCCGGGCGGCGCAGGCCGGTGGCCCCTGTGGCCCTGGGGTCACGACCTCCCTGAACTCGGGCGCCTCTCCTAGCCGAGGGAGTTGGTGACCTGAACCCCTAAGGTGCGGGGTGGGTGGTGCTCGGCACGGCCGTCACCTCGTACCCTCCCAGCAGCTCTGAGAGGCGGCCTCACTGTTCCCATTCCTGAGGGGGACAAACTGAGGCTGGAGGGGGGAAGGGATGCCCGGGCCCCCAGCTAGTGGGTGGCAGGGGTAAGACAGGGACCTTGTTTCCACGCAGGGTGGGAGCGGGGCCTGGCTGCGGATCCCGGGCCGCAGTCCCTTATCCCTGCCCTGGTCCCAGAGGGGTCGTGCCAGCACACTGGGAAAGGCTTTCTGGAGGAGGCAGCCTTTGGCTCGATTGTCATGGGAGACTCGAGGGAGGGATGTTCCCAGGAGGCGGGAGCAGCCAGCTCCACGCATGGGGTGGGATGCAGTCTGGTGGGTGATAATGGAGGACATTCAGACCGGGACACACTGGGGAAGAAGTCAAGACGAGCCGGGTCCCGCCTGCAGGGAGATGAGGGCCCCAGATACTGGGCTGGGAGGAACGGCCTCCATGGCGGCAAGATGGCCCGAGATAGGGCAGCCAGCCGAGTGGAACGCCTCTCTGGGTCTGGCTCCCCAGCCCTGGCGGCTGCACCCAGGGCGCCAGGGCCTGAGGAGCTCTGCATGCATGGGACAGGCTTGCCTTTACCGGCAAAGAGGGGTTGAAATTGCCCTCTGTCCCAGGGACCATGGCTGAGGCCACCAGTCACTCACTTATTCGCTCAACAAACGCTCCCTTGCCCCTGCTCTGTGTCAGGGGCTAGGCTGGGCATGGGGGACGGAGATGAGTAAGACGGGCCCCTGGCTGCGGGAGCTCCCACAGCACTGTGTGGGTCCATGTGATGGGTGTGGGGGCCATGCCCAGGGGCAGCAAGAGCCCCGGGACCCGTAGGACAGAGCAGAAGCTTCCTAGAGGCAGTGGTGTCCAAGCAGAGCCTCGAAGGACGTGCGAGAGCTGAGACGAGCAGAGGTAGAAGGAGCTGGCACTTGGCGGGAGGGCTGCAAACGGTTCAGGCTGGTGGGGGGACGGGGCTCGGGAAGTAAGCAAGGGCCAGCCCAGAACAGACCTTGAACTCCAGGCCAAGAGTTTGACTTTTCCTCGTAGCTGTGGAGGGTGCCGTGCAGTAGGCAGTTATGAAATTACTGTCAAAGAAATGAATGAATGATTGGACAGATGAACGAATGAATGAAGGAATGAGTGACACAGTCTCTGCTCCAAGGAGATCACAGACAGCACATAGGCACCATTCTCTAGCCACAGGCAGATCGCCATCTGGGCCTCAGGAGGGCAGAGGAAGACGCTGTTCACTTTCCTGGAGGCATTGGAGGGCTTCCTGGAGGAGGAGGCACGACTGAGCCCTCAATGGAATCACCGCCCCTGGAACCTCTGCAGTAGCTTAGGTCCCCAGCAGGCGCTTTCCCACAGCCTTGGGAGGAAGGGCTCACGTTCCCTGTGTTACACATGAGGACAGTGGGCCCAAGGTAACCAGCAGAGGCACTGGTGGCCCTGAGGCCTGAGCTCCGGTCACTGCTCCGTGGGGATGCATCTGAGTCAGCTGCAGAGATGTGGGGAAGGGTGATGGGCAGAGGGACCAGCACAGGTAGAGGTATGGCAGTGGGTCAGGTCACAAGGGCAGTGCAGCACCATGGCCCGGCTCAGCCCAGTGGGTTGGAGGGGCCTCGCGGGGAAGGGCCCTGACAGCCGGGCTGGACTTTAGCCTCTGGGCCACAGGTGCCACTGCAGGTCCCTGAGACAGAGTGACGCTAGCAGCTCGAGGGCCGGGGTTGTGTCTGATTTGGCTCTGGGGTCCCCTGAGAACCCCGGACTGGCCTGGCGAGGGACTCAGCGGGGTGTTTGGCGACTGACAGGTGGTAAAAGGCATAAGAGAAATGGAGGCAGGCCGGACTGGGCCCTGGGGGAGACAGGAGGCGGGAGGACAAGGAGGCTGGTGATGGGCCGGGCCCAGCGGGGGCGGCGAGGATGGAGGAGGGTCAGCGTGTCGGGGGTTTGAACTGGGGTGAAGCCGTGGACGGAGACGGGCACGGGGGGGAGAAGCGGGCTGTGGGGGAGAGCAGGTCATGGCGCGGGCCCGTCAGGGACAGGGCAGCCGTAGGAGAGGGCTGTGAAATGGTCAGCAGCCAGGACTCTTGTGCCAGCGCTGTCCCTGGCTGTCGCTGAGGCCCTGGCCGACCCCGTCCCTCGTCTGAGCCTCGGTCTCCCCACCGGCACAGTGGTGTATGCGCCTTGTCCCCGCCCGCAGCCCCCAACCCCATGGAGCTGTGGGGCGGGGTGTGGCTTTTGAGGCTTCCATAAGAACCAAGCCCAGGCCCTCACGGGTCACCCTGGTGCTGGGGCGCTCTGGCCCCCATCACAGGGCGTCCAGGCCTGTCCCCACCCCCTCCCACTTCCTCAGGGCCACGGAGTTCAGCACGTCAGGGGGGAAGCAAGGTGAGGGCTGACCAACAAAGTTCCACAGACTGGGGGCTTAGAGCGACAGAAATTTATTCTGAGTTCTGGAGCCAGAGTCCCAAACCAAGGTGTCCCAGGGGAGGATCCTTGCTGCCTCTTCCAGCTCCTGGTGGCTCCCAGCGTTCCTTGGCTTGTGGCCACGTCCTCTGGTCTCTGCTCGTCCATCACACGGCCTCCTGTGAGTCTCATAGAGACGCGGTCCTTGGATTCAGGGCCCACGCTGATCCAGGATGACCCCATCACGAGCCTTACCTTAATTACATCTGCAAAGACCTATTTCCAAATCAGGTCACATTCCGAGGTTCCGAGTGGATGTGGATTTGGGGGGACACTGTTCTGCCCACCACATTGGTGATTCACCCCAGGCTGGCATGTGGCCCCCCGATGGGCCAGGCTCAGAGAGGCTGAACTGAACCAGCTCACTGCCTGCTTCCATTAGAGCGAGGCCGTGGCCACCCTCCCCACGCCCCTCCTGGGCTGTGTGGCCTTTAATGAGCAGCTACATGGTGCCCCTGCAGGAGCATCCCCTGTGGTCATGAAGGCGGGAGTGGCCGGTGCCCACCAGCTGCTGTGCCCCTGCTGTGTGGTCCCTGCTTCCTGGGGTGGGAATAGCAGGGCAGAGAGAGGCGATGCCTGAGTAGAGGAAGTGCAGTGTCTTCCCCTCCACACCGACCCGGTGAAGGCAGGAGCTTGTCCAGCTGGGAAGCCCTGGGGGCTGTTGTCAGGACGGCTCTGGGCCCCACTCGTTGGTGACGTGAGGTCTGAAGCCATCCCTGACCAGGACCCCCAGCACTGGGAGCCGGGGGGCAGGAACGCTGTTAGCTGGGCACGGCCTTTACCTGACCTCATCTAGAGTCCAAGCCGGTCCTGGGGTGGGGGCCATGAAAACCTGGAGTCCAGGGAGGGGGCACTCAAGCAAAGTCTCCAGCTGAGGGGCTGCTGGCCAGGCTGGGCCCCCGGGCTGGCAGGACCACGTTGCCGTGCTCTCGCCGTCACGGCCAGGCGCGCTGATGAAATAGCTTCACTTGAGGACCACGTCCCTTTCACTCTGTGGGCCCGGGGTCAGAGGGGAAGCAGACACGGACTATGTCCCCCAGGGTCACGCATGCCCATGGAGAGGGCAGGCCACCATCGAGGGTCAGGAAACTCCACGGCAGAGTGAGGGTGCCGTGGAAGAGGCTGTGTGTGGCCCTCCCTCCGGGGCCCCAGGCTCAGAGCCGCCTGCCTGAGGCTGTTGCCCGAGTGTGTGCGAAGCGCCTTCCGCTGGCGCCAGGACGCCGTGACTCCCTCCAACCTGGCCGTGACAGACCTCTGTTCCTAGAGTGGGGGCCACACTGTTATTCCAGAAAGAACACCAGGGTGGCCGTTTCCTGGAGGCCCCCACCCCACCCTCACACTACCTGGCTCAGGGGGAAACGGAGACCTGGGGCAGGGGCCCTGCTCAGCCCCCAGCTCCTCTGAGCAGACCTGGGTCACTCTGCACCCTCCCAGGTGGTCTCCTGGGGCCGCAGGGACTGGTGCCACCGTCCCTGTCGCTCTTATCACGAGGGCGCTGGAGACGGAAATGGCACGATCTTCCACGCTGTGATCGCTTCCCAGGAGAGGCTCAGGCCCGGGGGGCCCAGCCAAGCGATGATGCAGCCCCTTGCTCTGCGAGCAGCTGTCCCGTCGGCTTCATCTGCCGACGGTCACGGGCCTGGCTGCTCAGGGTCTGACCGTCCCTGGGCGGTGGGTGGAGACGGGGCTGCCTAGGGAGATGGGGACAGAGGGAGGGGGTCGGGGGAGGGGTTCAGGGTGGACGGCAGAGCAGGTGGGGGCAGCCGTCCAGCAGGCAATTGAGCCTGGACCACCTGGCCTGCACAACCTCTAGCCTGGACACCCCTGCCAGGTCTCTGGCCCCTGTGGCCCGTCTGAGGAGGAATCCCCTGGGCCAGCAGCCTGGGGTGGGGTGAACTGATTCCTGGGCTGGGGCCTCTGGGAAGGGCGTCTGCCTGGTTAGCTTCTGGCCAGAGGGGCATACGTGTCAGGCAGAGTGGCCAGGGAGGGGAAGCTTCCAGACCTTGAAGGGCAGGTTAGTGGAGGGAGAAGCTTTTGGGGGAGGGGAGGGTCCAAGCAAAGAGAACTTGGAGTGGGGGTGAGGGAGGGGTGGGGGAGGTCTGAGTGGGGTGGACAGGAGTGGGGAGAGGGGCAGGAGGCAGAGGAGGCCCAGACAAGCTTTCCCCTGGGGAGGGTCCCCCTTCACCCAGACCCCCAGACCAGACTTCTGGCCTGTGCCCTCCTCCCAGACACCCCACGGTCCAGTCCCCAGGCCCTGCAATTCCAGTTCTGAGCGTTCCCAAAACCTCGCCCCCTTTCTCTCCTCTGGATGCTGGGGCGCTGCCCCCCTCCTCTCCCCTCCTCCCCCGGTGGAGCAGCAGCTTCCCCCTCCCAGTCTCCGCCCCAGGAAGTCATCCACGCAGGAGCAGAGAATCCCACCCCGAGCTCCAGCCGCCAGCCTCAGGCCCACCCAGCACCACGACTGCTCTTCTGGGCTGAATCTTCCCTTTGTGGTGGTGTGCCGGCTCTCCAGACCTCGCTCCTGCTGCGCCCCTCCTGGGACAGCCCACCTCTGTGCCTAATGAGCTCCTCCTCCTCCATCAACACCCAATGCAGGCACCCCCTCCCCCCGGAAACCCTCCATGCCCGGCACCCTCACTCCGGGGGGGTCAGGCTCTCACGGCCCCTGCACATTGCCGTCTTGAGTGTCGGTTTCCTTCTGTTTCCCACACTGGGCTGTGGGCCCCGGACATCCTTGCTGAGGCCCAGGGTCCTGTGCAGCCGGGGTGGGGAAAATGGGGCTGTAGTTGGCCCTCTGGGTTGTTTCTTTGTCTTTGTCATCCATTCATTTGTTCATTCATGTGCTGTGGGTCTCCTCTTCTGGGCCAGGGCTGGGTTCTGACCCAGGGGGCGGAGCGAAGCCAAGTTCCTTCACGGCTGGGCTGCTGAAGAGAGGCGGGTGAGGCCAGGGGGAGCCAGGACAGCTGACAAATGGCTGTCTGCAGCCGCGGGCGGCAGCTGACCATTCCCTGTCTTTAATCAGGGCGGCTGGCAGGGCCCTTCGATCCGGGTAAATGAGTACCTGGGTTCAGGGCTGGCTCTGGGAACCGGCCTTCCGGGGCCGGGGAGGGCGGCCCCAGGGAAACACAGGGCTGCGCCCATCGCGGGTCCGCGGGAGCTGGCGAGAACGAACAATGCGGTTTGGGGGGCAGCTTCCCAGCAGATCGCACGGCTGGGCCCCGCTGACCCGTACACTCACCTCTCACTTGTCCCCCCCTCTGTCCTCCAGCAAGCGTGTACAGAGCTCCATGCCACGCCAGGCTTTCATTGAACAGCCATTTATTAAGCGCCGACTGCATGCCAGTCCCTACACCAGGCGTGAGGGCATGGTCGGGGAGACAGGGGTGGGGGATTTGCACTTATTAAGCATCTACTGTTGCTGGGCCTGGCTGGGTGCAGGCACCTGCTGTGCTGTGACCTGCACAGTCCACGGTGCCCGGAGCCTCAGTTTCCTCATCAGTGCCTTCGACCCGAAGCTCCCTAAAGAGTTGTGAGAATTTGGGAAACATATTAGATAGACGTGCGTGGAGCTCTGCCAGGTTCTGCATATTCTCACGGGGCCCTCACAAGGCCCTGTGCAGTAGGGACCTGTGTCAACAGCCCCTTTTAACAGATGAGGAGACTGAGGCTCAGAGAGGGGGAGACACTTACGTGCGGTCACACAGCAGGAAGTGGGGGAGCAGACTCCAGGTCAGGCTGGAGGTGAGGGGGGCCGGGACGGCGCCCAGGCCTGGGCCACACTCACACCGAGCCCCCGCTGTGTCCCCGCAGGTCCTGGAGGAGCGCATGAAGCTAGAGTGCAAGTGTCACGGCGTGTCGGGCTCGTGCACCACCAAGACGTGCTGGACCACGCTGCCCAAGTTCCGCGAGGTGGGCCACCTGCTCAAGGAGAAGTACAACGCGGCGGTGCAGGTGGAGGTGGTGCGGGCCAGCCGGCTGCGGCAGCCCACCTTCCTGCGCATCAAGCAGCTGCGCAGCTACCGGAAGCCCATGGAGACGGACCTGGTGTACATCGAGAAGTCGCCCAACTACTGCGAGGAGGACGCGGCCACGGGCAGCGTGGGCACGCAGGGCCGCCTGTGCAACCGCACCTCGCCCGGCGCCGATGGCTGCGACACCATGTGCTGTGGCCGCGGCTACAACACCCACCAGTACACCAAGGTCTGGCAGTGCAACTGCAAGTTCCACTGGTGCTGCTTCGTCAAGTGCAACACATGCAGCGAGCGCACCGAGGTCTTCACCTGCAAGTGAGCGGCGGCCACGGCCACGCGGCAGCCACGCGGCCGCAGCCCCCGCCGCGGCATTTTGCACATCCTCTCGTTCCTTGCCTCTCCTGTGCAGCCTGGGGCCGCGGGCAGAGGCTGCGGAGGAGGTGGGGGCTCCAGGCGCAGGAGGGCTCACTGGGGACGTCACCGTCTCCTGCCATTCCCGTCACTTCCCTTGGCAAAACAGTGCCCACGACCCAGCTGAGAGGGCAAGGCCAACAGCGCTGGTGTCCCTGATGGGGCCCAGGGGATTCCTTTTCTTTTCTCCGGGAAAGTGAACCTCAAGGACACACGTATCCTGGAAAGCTAAGTGACAACAAGACTCAGAGTGTCGCCCTCCCCCGCCTGGTGGCCCAGACACAGAAATGCCACGCCACCAGCCTCACGCAAGACTGTTGCCCAGGCCGCGTCAGCCACTGGGCCCCGGGGAGGTCAGGGCAGATGTTGACAAAAATTATTTATGGTTTCTTAGTATCAGAAGAGGATTCTTA
The DNA here is from genome assembly GCF_020826845.1 of Diceros bicornis minor. Classification (NCBI taxonomy): domain Eukaryota; kingdom Metazoa; phylum Chordata; class Mammalia; order Perissodactyla; family Rhinocerotidae; genus Diceros; species Diceros bicornis. The sequence continues at coordinate 4,556,931 of NC_080764.1, forward strand.
GCACTAAGGCATAGCGGGTCCTAACTCCGTACCTGTGTTCGTGCATCCCCTTGCCGCCCTCTGCTTCCTCTCCCTGCCCCTGGGGACCGAGGGAGCATCCTGTGCATCCTGGCCCTGCCCCAGGGGGAGGTGGCGGTGTGTATGGTCCCAGATGAGCTGGCCACGGACAGGGACCTCCAGCCCCTCTCCCCTTCTTTTAGGAAATCATATAAACAAATCAAAATGTCACCAGTGTCAGGTTCCAGGAATGCCACATCCTCTCCTGGATGCTGTCCCCTCCCAGCCACCCGCCAGCCTGGCACCCCCCAGTTTACAAAGCCCCTCCCACCCTGGAACCAGCCAGCCCCCAGGACAGCGCTGTTCCAGGGGTGGGGAGGTCAGAGGTGTTTGCCCCATTTGACCGATGGGGACACTGAGCCCAGAGTGGCTCGAGCACTGGCCAGAGGCCCTGGAGGCTCCCGCTTTGCTTGGGCATCCTGACTCCCAGCCTAGGGCTCCTAACCCTGGAGGACGTGCTCTGGGGACGCCTAGGGTGGTGTGAGGTGGCCCCCATGCCTTGGAAATCTGGCTGCGTCCCTGCCCCTGCTGCCAGCCTCCCTGGGGTCTGCATCTCCCCAGCGCCCTGCGAGGCACCTTCCAGGGTTTCTCTGGACGTCTCCTTGCCCAGTCCTGGTCCTTTCGCCCTCTCTCTGATGCTGAGAAAACTCAGCTCCAGGGCGCCACTCTGCCAGGGCCTCCACTGCAGTCCCAGCAGAGGCCTGCCCTCCAGACACCTCCCCCAGGGTCCCTACACCACACAGACCCTCTCTTGAAGTCTGACTCACCCCCAAACCCGGGAGACAGGAGCAGGAAGGGATCCCGCTCAGTTGTAGACCATGGGCAGGGTGGGGAGAGCTCAGAAACCTAGGACTTGGGGCTGGACAGGTCTACAGATACTCCTGCCCCTCCCTGGGGGGACCGAGGCACAGAGGGAGTGACTGACAAGAGAGGGGATGGTGTGCAACCAGCTTCTGGTGCACCTTCCACTGCCCGAGTGCCCCCGCCCAAATTTATGGTATTTTCTCGTGGAAACTGGTGGAAATGTGTCCTCAGAGTGGGCTGGTCATTAGCCTGGAGTGAGTGACACCGTCTGGGCCCTGGCCCTGGCGTCCACCCCACGTGCCCCTGAGGATGCCAGGACACTCCATCAGCTGCTGTCCTGTGAGCTTCCAGGCCACCCCCCGGCCCCAGCCCCTCCCTCCCGGGTCCCAGGACGCCCCCAAGTCCACAGGCCCGGCGTCCTCTGCCAAGGAACCTGGTTAACTTATATTGTTACATAGCGTCGAAATGTCTATAGTGTCTTTTAAATTATTGTGACCTACACTGGGTACTGGAGGTGGGGGCATGGCCGCACGCTGTCCCCCGAGCCAGGCTCCTCCTCCTGCTTGAAACAGACTCTTGGGGCCCCTGACGCCACTGAGTCATGCGCACTGTCCCTCAGCCGCCAGGCACCCCGGTCGGGACACCGCCCTTCCTAACAACCCGTCAGCAGCGGCCCTTCCCTTAGGTGGGGGGGGGTCAGTGTGGCCCGGGCAGGGGCAGTGGCGGCCGAGGCTCTGCGTGTCCCTGCGGTGTCCCCACTTCAGGAGAGCCGGTGGGTTTCTGACGGGCTGTGTCGGCCTACCCTGGAGGGGAGTGCCCGGCTCCAATAAAGCTGGAATCAGAGCAGTGAGTGTGTGTGGACTGCACGCGACGCCCTGCTGCTCTTCCCCTGGGGCGGGGACACATGCGCCATCCACCGAGGACGGGACCCCTCGGCCCTCACACGCGTCCCCCTCCAGACTTCCTCGCCCCTCTCTGTGGGCTGGGCTGGAGTGGCACTGATGCCCCCTTCAGGCCCACCCCACCCAGCAAGGGCCACTGGTAGGGGCTGGACACAGACCCAGAGGCCACCCTGGACAGCCTGGGCTGAGGCCATGGGCCTGGTGCCAGAGCTGACCCACAGGGCTGGGCGGGGGCTGCTCTCAGGAGAATGGGGACCCGCAGCCAGGAGGCCCTGGCCCCATCTGTCTTCCACTGTGTCCCCCTTCCCTGCTGACCCCAGCTGGCCTCTGGGTTCCTGTGGGTCTGTCCAGCCGTGTCTGGAGGGTTTTGGCTCAAGGGCCCTCCCTGGGATACCCCTTGCCCTCTCCAGGCATGGGAAGACAGCCTGAGCCCCCTGGGAGCTCAGCAGCCCCTGGCTGGCCACTAGGCCTCGAAGCTTCCCCCAGAGGCCCGCCGCTGGGCCCCGGCACCCGCCTGCAGTGACCGTGCGAGCACGGGGGGATGAATGGCATTCCTGCCGAAGGCCGGAAGGCATGTGGCGGGGCCGGTTTGGCCACTGCCCGCTGTCCCGGCATCCTGGCATCAGGCGGAACCACTGATCAAACAGCCCCCCTTGCACTGTGCCCACCTGGGCACCCACGGAGCCTGGCTCCAGACCCAGATCCCAGTGGAGGGGCCACCAGGTGGACTCTCCGAGGGGGACGTGCCCTCCAGGGTGTGGAGAGGGGAGACAGACATGAAGGACCGTGGACTTGCAGTCCAAGTTCTGTCCCTTCCTGACACCCAGGTGCGGGCAGCCTCTGGGGCGGCTCTCCCCGATGCAGGGCCTCAGTTTCCCCAGCTGACAGCAGGAGGTGGCCCGGGCCAGGACTTGGTGGTCAGCGGGGCCCTTGGGGTCCGGGCCTGGGCCAAGTGGTTTGGCAGGAGGCCCTGGTTCCCCACGAGACGGTAAGCAAATCTGCGGTGGTGGCTGTGTTGGAACGCCGGGGTCTGGCTACTCCCACAGGGCCAGGAATGAGGAAAGAGCTCAGAGAATGCCACGGCCCCGGTGCCCAGACTGTACTTAGTTCTTGGCCACGGTTCAACCCAGCCCCGGCCTCCCAGGGCCACCCGGCACATCCTCCCAGGGGCCCTGCCCGAGGCGTCGAGCCCACATGCCCAGCTGGCTTGGGGGCCCACCTGATCCCCAGCCCCAGGCTCCATCTCTGAGGCTGATATCTCAGGAGCATTTCCCCAGGCAGGCCCACGCCCCGCCACGGTGACTCCTCACCCCTAGAGTGACGCCCCCTGCGCCCCCTCAGCTCTGGCCCGCTCTGCGCTTAGCTGGCTCCTGGGCATGCCGGGTGCCTCCCTGCCTCCCTGCACTTGCCAGGATGTTCCTTCTCCAGGCTCCCCTTCCACTGTGCTGGAGAGAGAGCACAGAACCACCAAGGCAGGAGTGAGTCCCGCGGGCTGTGCTGGGTAGGATTGGGGGACACTGGCAGGGAGAGCCAGGGGCTCAGGGAGCGTTCATCTACTGCCCACTCGTTCGTTAACTCACCTGCTTGTTGGTTTGTTCAGCCCTGCGGGAGGCCAGGCCCTGGGTTCAGGGTGGCTCATGCCTGGCCCTGACCTCCGGGGATTCTGGCTCCTCACCCCACTCTCCTGCCCAAGTGGCAGCCCATTCTGGAGGTGCCTGGGAGACAGGACAGGGCTTGGAGTGGCTCTTCCACACCTCGGAGCCTCAGCTTCCCGCTCCGTAGAATGGGTGTCGGGGAGCAAGCTGTGTCCAGCCGGGCCGGGCTCCCTCTTTCTCTGTCTGGAGGACGCCCCTGCCCACCTGTGCTCCTGGCTGCCCTTTAGCATTGGGTCTCCCACACTGCCCCTCGAGGGGCTGCCCATGCTGTGCACTTAGCTGCTGGCTGGTGGCCGGAGCTCACAGGGGGCCCTGTGGCCCTGGTGGGCAGAGGCCCACTCCTTGGTGTGGCCTTTGGAGGCCTTCCTGACCCTCTGCCTCATCTTCTACAGCCCACCTCTACCCTGCCCCCTCGCAAAGCCCCCTGCCCTGCTGGTAAGCCACCCTCCCCAGAGCTGCTCATCGTGCCCACCACCCACTGGCCCAGCCTTCGCTCCAGCTGCGGCTTCTGCCTGCGATGCCCTTTCACCTACCATCCCCTGCCCACACCCCTCCTTCCCGTAAGGCCCACCTTTCCCAGCTCCCTTGCCAGGGCTCCTGCCCTCTCCCTCACCCTCTGTCCCTGCTCTCACTCTGATGGGTAGGGATCTCATTGTTGTGACTGCCCCTGTCCCCCAAGCAGGTTGAGGGTCCTTGGAAGTAAGCAGGTCCATGGAATACAGAACACGCCCCCATGCCAGTCACTGGGTCTGGTCTGCAGGAACCCACAACCTTCACAACCCCCCTTCCCCAAATAGGTCAGTGCTAGCTCCATTTTATAAATGGGAAACTGAGGCACAGAGAATAAAGGGGTCTGTCCAAGGTCACACAGCCGGTGAGAGGCAGAACCAGGATTGGAACTCAGGTCCTTTGGGGTCTTCCTTCTACCCAACTCATGTGCCTCCTCCCACGAGGGGAAACTGAGGCCCCGGGACCTTGTCCTAGGCTGCACAGAGCTGAGGGGGAAGGGAATGGCTAAGGCAAGTCTCAGAGGAGATGACAGCAACACTCTCTTCAGCCAGGACAGAACAGGAAACACCCGGTTAAAAAGCAGCAGGCAGGATCTAGGTTAGACATCTGGGTGAACTTCATAATTCCTGGAGCTGGGGGGTGGGGAGAGGGTCAGGTGGGTGGGGGTGGAGAGAAGGGAGGAGAGGGAGGTGACCTGGGCAGGGAAGGCATGGGGTAGGCCGGGCTGTGTTCTGGGGGGACAAGGGGCCGAGGGGCCGGGAGGAGGAGGAGAGGTGAGCAGAGGCTGGAGCTCCTCACGCTCAGGCGAGCAGGGAAAGTGTGCGCTCCCTGAGCAGAGCAGCCAGTGCCGCTCCAGGAGGGCTGAGCTGGAGCAGGGCCGCCAGGAGCCATGAAGTTCAGCTGGATGTCAGCCTGGATCTCGCCTGCTGCCGTCCTGGCCTATTTCTCGCCTCTGGGACTCAGCGTGTGCCCACCTTTCTTCTCTGGGATGTCACCTGCCTGATCATCAGGTCATTGGTCTTGCAGGACATGGGGACTCAGAGCTGCCTGGCCTGGGGGTCTCAGGACCCTTGGGAATGAAGACTTGTGAATCTTGGCAGGCCCAGGGAATTGCAGGCCTGGCGCCCACAGCAGTGCCCAGCAGAGGCTGGGGGTAGTCAGCCAAATGCCCTGGTGAGGGGGGCCCAGGGCCGAGAGCCCACCTGCAGCCTGCCCTGGACAGGCACTGCTCCCAGGGCCCCAGCGGTGAGTGGTACCTGGGCCAGAACTGCCTGGCCAGCTCCCCCGCCTGGCCTGTCCTCTTGTGGTTTGCGCCTCTGAGCACAGCCGGAATCCTGCAGCCGCCTGGGACATCGTAGGATGAAGAGCCCGCACAGCCCTGCAAGGAAGCAGCCCAGATGGAGGCGACGCAGGCCGGGACCAGGAGTGCCCTTACTCCACCTGCAGGCAGAGGCCCGTGGCCGGCAGGGCAAGGCTGGGACACCCTCCAGGTGCTGGACACAGGTGTCCTTCCTGGGGCCTTGTTGGTCTCCTCTGGGTGGCCAGCCCACCCACCCTGCAGCCTGAGGGTGGCCTTCAGGACTCCAGTCCTTCAAGACAAGCCCAGTGGGCGGTCTCGGCTGGCAGCACTGGGCAGGACCCCTGGGGAGGCCTCTCCAGGTGTCTGCACTCTGGAAGCCCCCTGCTGAGCTGCAGCTGGGGCCATTCTGCTGGCTCTGCCTGTGGACCCCAGAGTGGGCAAGGGAGCTTTGCCCAGGGTCCCTCCCCTGGGTTCTGGCTCAAACCCTCACTTCTGGCCCCCGAGCCCCTGCTTTTCCCACCAGGCAGGACGGGACATGGCATCCCTCCTTTCACAGATTCCTCTGTTCAGCCGTCCTTCACTGCTGGACTCCCCAGTGCCCGGGGCTTGGCTGGGCCTTGCGGGGTCCCAGAGCTGCCTCTGAGATGAGGTCTTCCCTGAATCGGCCCCAGGCCAGGATGGGGGACAAATGGATGAGCAGACAGGCCCCCTACACTGGAGGCTGCGATGGGGGGAAGAAAGGCTGGGAGTGCAGAGGGGCATAGAACCTGGCCTTGGGGGCAGGCAGTGGGGCAGTCAGTGAGGGCTTCCTGGAGGAGCTGGCTTCCAGGCTGAGACTTAGAAGAAAAGGACAGGATGGAGAGGAGCTGGGAAGGAGGAGGAGGAAGAGACTCCTCAGGCACAGGCACGCAGGTGAGGGAGTGTCTGGGGTGGGACTGGGGTGCACTGAAGGGACAACGGAGCATAGAGTTTGGGGACCTGGGCAGCGGGGAGAGTGGAGCTTGGAGAGCTGCCCCACAGCCCACCAGGTTCCAGAAGGTTCTGGAAGGACAGAAGGGAATCTTGTACTTGAGCCTCCCAGTTTCCAGCATTTGGCAGGGGCTCTTGCTGCCCCCCTGCCTTGTGGTCAGCACAGTCCCGTTCCTTCTGGGCAAAGGGCCTGCCTGCCAGCTGGCTGCCCTGATGCCCAGGCTTCTGTCTGGATCGCCCACTTTCCAGTAGAAAAGTGTCTCAAATAAGAGTCCTCGGGCTGTGAGGGGAGGGGGAGCGAGGGCTGGGCACTGGCCCCTCCTGAGGCTGCTCCTGGCCCATTCCTGACCCCTCCACTGGGCCTGGGGGCTGAGGCTGTCAGTTCTCCGAGGGTTCACCAGGCCTTGGGCTGTTTTATGAGGTCCCACCAGCCCTAGGAAACATTCGAAGTGGGGCCTCCATGGTCCTCCTCTGGGCCTCTGTTGCCCTCTTTGCACTGGCTGCTCCCAGGGTCCTAATCAGACCCAGGATGGGCCCAGCCTAGGTGGGCACTGAGCAGGCTGCCCCCTGGGCCCTCGTGCCTGCCCCCTTTGAGCTGACAAGGCCGACGCCAGGACTTTGAGTTTCTCCTTGTCAACCAGAGCCTCCTGAGACAGTAGGGGTGGCCTTGTCTATGGGTCCTGACACGGATGGGGTGACTAACGCCTTCCTCCCTTCCTAGGTTCCCAGGGAAGAGGGATCGATTAAATCTCAACGACAAACACTCTGGGGAAGGGAGGGCAGCCAGCGGCGACAGGCGGATCTGAGTCACCATGACTGTCTCTGGGAGTTGCAGGGAGGGGCGCTCCCCTATCTCAAAGGGCCCCACTCTAGAGGAAAGGGCCTGCCGCCATTGGGGTCTGCCAGCGCCTCCCATCCGGGAGACTTTGGGGCAGCCCGAGGAGTGCCAGCAGGGGGCAGGCCTCAGGCCACGTTAGAAGGACTTTCTCACGGCCAGAGCTCCTGGAAGGAGGGAGTTCCCTGTCACTAGAGGAATTCAAGCACGGTTTGATCTCCTGTGCAGCCCCACAGTGTTCTGATTCCACGATTCTCAGATGCTAAGAGTCTGTGCTTTTGTGTCTAGGGTTCCAAGAGTCTCAGTTCTATGGTCAAGGTCTGGGGATGGGGGCAGTGTCGGGTTCTGGGAAAGCTGCACTGCCCTGGCCTTCTCCTCCTGTGCCTGACGCCGGAGTTTCCTCTGGAGGTGAGAAGCTCTTTGTCTCACCGTTATTCATTCCTTCCACAAATATGATTGTGCACCTCCTATATGTCATGTGCTGGGGATGCAGCAAAAGATGAAGTGGGGGGGGACTGGCCGCAGGTCACGGGGACCAGGATGCAGGCCCGCCTCCGCTCAGAGGGAACGCCAGTTGAGGTTGGAGGAGTGCCTGTCTCCCCTTTGCCATGTGGCCTGCGGATCTGGGGGGCTGGGCCCAGGAGCAGGCTGAGAGCAGGGCTCTGCATCCAATACTTCCTGCCTGTGTGACCTGGGCCCACTCTACCTCGGTTTCCCCTCCATGAGACAGAATGAGAGAACCTGTCTAGGGGCCATGAGGAGGGTCCAGTGAGACAGCCAGTGATGAGCACCCAGCAGAAGTCATCAGCGCCCCCCCACCCTCTCGCCATCCAGGCCAACAAGGCGCAGAGAGCAGAGTATCCCCTAAGCTGGCAGCCAACCAATGACCCTGGGAAGCCCCTCCACCACCTGTCCTGCTCAGTCCCTCCTTCGCTGGGCAGGCTCATCAGTGGAGGGGTGCTGTAGGGGTGGGCAGGCCCCTCCCCGTCCTCTGCACTCATGAAAGCAGGGCCGTCTCCCTGGGGAATTCTGCCTGTGGACAGACCCTTTGCCGACCCCAGCCAGCCCTGGTCAGAGCAGGCACCGCGGGCATGGGGCTGCTGGGAAATCTAGTGCTCTGAGAAGATATCAAGAGCCACGCCCTCGTGTGCCCACAGCACTTTGCAGTTTACAGATTTCCCTATGACCATTATCTGGCTCAGACTCAAGGCCCAGGAGCCCCAGGTCCTGGCCTCTCTCTTGTCCTCGGGGGGGGGCCCCTGCAGCTGGTGCCCCTCCCCCTCTCCAGTTCTTTCCTGGGGGCTTCTCACCGTTTGCTGGTTCCTGACAAAGGCTGGGCCTCAGGACTCCCCTGTTCCCCTCACGGGGCTCTCGTGGCCACCAAGGCTGTCTGTGATTCTGAATCTCTGAGTCCCTGGCTGGTGTGGCCAGCGATCTCCTTGAGCCCCCAACTCCTGCAGGTGGCACCCGGCATGTCCCCCTAACTGCCCCCTCTGGGGCCTCTCCGGACTCCTCCCCACAACCTGGCAGACCGCCCCACCAAGGACCCCCAGGTTCATGCCACAACTGCACCCCTGGAACACTGCCTTTTGCCCCTGTGCACCTGGGCCTGCAGTGTGACCAGGCTGCCTGGCCCTCCCTTCTCAGCCCCCTTGGACTGGCTGATCACATTTTCGTACTTCACCCTCCACCTGCACAGGCCTGAGGCTTTTCCTCTCACCCTGCCTCCAGCCTTCCCTTACTACCCCTTGGGGCCCTCGGCCTCACCCGCCCTGCTCCCTCTGGCAGAGACTCCCCCCTCACCTGCTCGCTCCTGGTCCTCCCTCAGCTGGGACGTCGCTTCTTCCAGGACTCCCTCCCAGACTGCACACCCTTGTCAGGCTGTGTTATCATTACCTATTTACTCTTAGATGGTGGGTATTATTATTACTATCAGGTGAAGGGGGTACCAGGACAGTGTCAAATGCCTCCTGTGCCCCTGGCCCCGAGGCCTGCCCGCCTGGGAGTGGCCCAGATGGTGCTGACCTGCCTCCCGCGCAGCCGTAATGGGCACCTTAATCCGATAATCATTTTCTGATACCTTCATACTCCTGTCACCGGCAGTTAAGTCAAAACTTGGCACGAGACCGGGAGGCCACACCAGGCCTTGCACATCGCCAGGAGGGGTGCGAGGGGAGGAATCCCCAGGGGATGCCGAATGTGCCTATTTTTAGCCTTGAGAAGAAAACTAAACCCCAACACACACAAAATGCAACACAAATATTTGTTTTTATTCTTAAAAGGGCTTGGGTGCCGGGTTTGGGGCATGAACACACGCTTGGCTGAGCCATGCTGGCTCAGAGAAAGCCTCGCCAGTCCCCACACGCCCCGCCCAGCGCTCCCTCCTGGGGCCCCCACCCTGGCACTCTGGGAGCCTCCCAGGGTCCCCACCCGCCCTGCGCTGTCCTTCACGGAACTAGCCAGGCAACTTCCCACCTCCCGCCTTGCTCACCGGGCTGTCCCTCCTGCCCAGACACCGTGCCCCTCTCTGTAGGGGCAGCGATGGAAATTCCAGCCTCCTAAGAATTCCTCCTCTGCGGGGAGCCTCCCCCTGCTCAGGATTCCCTGTAGCCCTCGGACTGGCCCTACATTAGCAATGTGGGGGGCAGATGTCCCTATTTGGGGGTGCCATTCTGATTGCTTGGTGTCGGCTCCTGAGCTGAGTCCCGGGGAAGCACACGAGGAAGACATCTCCAAAGTGCTCAGGGCCACAGGGAGGGGCACGGGAATGTCTGAGCTGCGATGGGAGGATGGCAAGGAGGGCCTCCCTGGGTGCTGGGGAGCCAGGGGCAGGGCACTCTCTCCTGCAGTTGCTGTAACGAATGACTGCAAATTGGGCAGCTGTGAACAACAGATATTTATTCTCTCAGTTCTGAGGCCAGAAGCCTGCAGTCAAGTGTCAGCCGTCTCCCTCAGAGGTTCTAGGGGACGATCCTTCCGTGGCTCTCCCGGCTCCTGGTGGCTGCGCATCCTTGGCTTGTGGCCACATCACTCCAGCCTTGAAGACCAGCATCTTCCAGTCTGTCTCTGCTCCCCTTCACATGGCCTGCTCCTCTTGTGTCACGGCTCCCTCTGCTCCCACCCGGAAGGACACCTGTGACTGCGTTTAGCGCCCACAGATAATCCAGGATCATCTCCCATCTCAAGATCCTTACCTTCATCACACGTACCATATAAGGAAACATTTACAGGCTCCGGGATTAGGACCTGGGTGTCTCTGAGGCCATTATTCAGCCTACTACTGACAGCCTGGGCTGATAGACTCTGCGAAGCTGGCAGAGGCACCTACTTCTGAGAAGAGGGCAAAGGGGGTCCACCCTGAAGAGGGCAGCCCGGCGGCTGCTGCATCCAGAATTGGGTTTGGGGGAGAAACGCAGAGCTCATGGTTGCATCACAACCCACCAGGTGTGACTGCTGGCTGGGTTGGAAGGGCCCCTCTGGGGTGGAGCTGGCCTGAGTTAGCATTGGCTCACACTCACGGGCTGTGTGTGCCAGCCAAGACTCGCTTGCCCGAGGCTGGTTGGGGTCACCACGGTCCACACCTCCGACAGCCCTCCCTCGGGAGCGTCAGCAGAAAGGTGTCAGTGAGGAGGGAACGTACAACAGACGGTGGTTCTTAACATTCTCGTGGCTCTGCCTGCCCAGCCCCTCCTGCCCAGGACTGTCTGGTTCACCTCCAGCTTGGCCAGGGTCTGCCCAGGACCCCTAGAGTCCCTCCTGTCCCCGGATCTGCCTGTGGGGCAGGTGAGGTGCCTTCCACCTGGGACATGCTCCTCGCAGACCTCTGCGTGGCCGTCCTCCTGCTCCTCAGGTCTCAGCTTGGCGGCCACCAACTCAGAGAGACCCTCCTGGGCTCCGACCTGGAGAAGCCACCTGGTCACTGGCCACCCCTCCCCAAGGCTGGCTCTCACTGAGCTCGTCCCCCAGGCTTCCAGTTGTTTCCAACAGCATGTACTCCCTAAGGAAGGGACCGTTGCTGGCTTGTCACCACAGTGACAGGGCCTGGGGCAGAGCAGGAACACAGCAATGTGTTGTTGACCCGGTGGTTGGATGTTTTCCAGACATTGGTTCAATGATGAGAAAATGCCACAAATACCAGAAAACAACGTTACCTAAGGATGAAACCAAGACAGCGAGCAGAGTGAATGCAGGAGCCACCTGACTGCTCAAGCAAGGCCGAGGACACAGGCAGGACCCCCGCCCCCCCACCTCTCCCCCCCCCCACGTTGGGTCAGGGCCTGAGGCCCCGGCTGGGTTCAGGTTACGACAAGATTAGGAGTTCAGGTGGAGCCTTCGCCAGTGAACACATTTATTGATCACCCACTGTATGCTGAGACTGCCCTGTGAGCCGTGTACTAAGTGCCAGATCCAGGGACACTCCTGGGCTGGGGACCTGGACAAGGCCCTAAGCCCATCCTCAGGGTCCAAAGATCTTTTCGGAGAAGAAAAGGAGGCTGGACCTCTTTCTGTCGTGGTGCCCTGGCGCCAGGCGCATCACAGGGCTCAGTGAAGACTGTGAACCAAATCAAACAGAAGGATTGAGAGGAGAGACCCCGCCGTCCGCGCGCACACAGCCAGGCAGAACTCCAGGAGTGTTCTCGGTGGTTTCAACCCAAACCCTCTCCACCTCACAGAGTGTGCTTGGAGGGAGAGGGGTTTGGGGTCTGAATCACTGGCGTGGCCGACCCAGGGGGCGGCCACTGAACCAGCAGCTCTCTTCCGGCTTAGACATCATGTCCAGGTGGTTACGGGGTGAGGTGGACATTGGGGTTTGTCCCTTGTCGCTCTTCTCTTGTTGTCTCCTGGGAGCCCTGGGCTCAGGACGTGTCTCCAGGGGCTGCTCGGAACCTGGGCTCTGGCCCTCAGACACACCTCTGCAGAGCAGCTCTGCTGTGACCGGTTTACAAGTTGGGATTCCTCAGGAGGGTTAGCTGGACAAATGAGGCTCTGCTGCTAAAGATGTTTGAAAACCATGAAGGGAATCCAACCTCGCAGTTTCGTGGAAGGTGTGCGAGGCTCAGAGAGGAGCCCAGTCTGCCCCGGGCCACACAGCGTGCGCTGGTCCCCTGGCCCCTGTCTGCCCGTACCCAAACAATGGCTCTCTGAGGCTGGGCTCTCGGCTCCTGCAAACCCACGGGGTGGCCTGGGACGGAGCAGCCCAGTGCTGGCCAATCACCCCGCTCTCAGTTGGAGATCCTGAAGGAAAGTTCCGGCGGAACGCTGAAGCCAGGAGAGTCTGTGCGCGAATGTTCGTTAAGGGAAACTGCCACAGGAAAGGCAGGTTCCAGAAACGCTTGGAGAGCTCTTAGGCATGCTAATTAGCCCTGAGGTCGAGGGTCGGGGCAGCAGCACAAGGGAGCCTTGTTACCCGGCGCAGGGTGGCTCCCCTGGGGTTATGGCGGATGACCACCTGCCGTTTCCCAGGAGGCCCGGCTGCTGTTGTCCCCCGCTGGGTGTTGCTCCGTGTTGAGGGGAGTCCGGACAGAGCAAGGCCTGTTGGCAGAGTCCACTTGTGCCCCCTGGGTGGGCGGGGTGCTCAGGGCTGAAGGATCTCATGAGGCGACCGTGCAGCCCAACGCCCAACACCACCAGGCCTCCTGGCTGGACCCTGCGAGGTGAGAAAGGCTCGGTCCTGTCGCAGGAGCTGCCCAGCAAGGAGACCAGACGAGGACCCAGGGCCAGAGACGTGCCTGGGGAGGGGGTGCTGTGGGGCTCAGAGGAGGCGGGACCACCCCCAGCTTTCTAAGGCAGAATTCAACCTTCATGATCCGACTGTCGGCGATGGAGGAGGGACTTCCGGAGCAAAGGCGGCGGGCAGGAAAGCCCAGGGAGCACAAGGGCCGGATGGCAGTGCCCGGGTGCCCACAGACGCCGGGAGAGCTCGGCCGGCCCAGGGCCCCCAGGCCTGCAGGGGGCTAGGGTCTGGAGTGTGCGGGGCCTTGAATGCCAAGCCTGGACCGCTGACTCTGCTTCCACCCCCAAGAGCCACGGAAACCACCTGGCCACGGCCTGGTGACTTTTGGGGGGTCAAGTCCAGTGGATGCTTTCAGGTCTCCCACCCTGAGCTCTCAGCGGCGTCTGCCGCTGCTGACGGCCAGCTTTGTCAGGAAGATCTCTCCTCTGTGGGCCCCGCACCCAGCACCTGCCCCAGGCCTCCCAAAGGTGATGAGTGGAAAGATGGGCTCTTGAACCGACGAGCAAAAGGATGAGTGAGTGAATGAACGAAGGAGAGAGCGAATGAATCGAAGAGTGGAGGCATGAATGATGTGGGAATGAACGAACAAGTGAGCAGAAGCATTCCCTGAAAAGCAGACCACCTGAGTGGGGCAGAAGGGCAGGGCCCCATGCCACACCATGCAGGACCGTGCTGGGAGCCAGACATGGGTCAGCCTAGGCCCCACCCACAGGGCCTTGGTGGCTGCTTGGTCCTTGAGCACGCCAGCAGGCTCCCTGGGGTCCTGCAGGACCTGTGAACACGGCCGGAGTGGCCTATACTCAAACCCACAGGATCTCAGGCCCCTTCCTCCCTGGGTACCACTGCTCCCCCTGGGCCCACTGGCTCACTGTTTCTTGCCCAAGGTGACCTCCCAGTCCTCTCTGCTGGTTAAACTCCTGCACATCCTTCAAGGCCCATTCACAAGTCACTTCCTCCAGGAAGCCCCCACTGCTGTGCATACAAGGGCAGGAACAGGGGCTCCAGGGGCAGAGCCACTGCCGACTCATTCCAGGTGCTGTGAGGAGCTATGCCATTGTCCTGTCAGCAGCAGCCCTGAGGGCCCACCCCGTGGCAGGCCTGAGCAGATTCTGGTGGGAGGGAGATTCCTGCACACAACGCACCACGGGGCAGACCAGGGTGAGGGGCCTGGCGCGGCGGGAGAGCGTGACCTCTGTGTCGGTGCCCAGCTCCCTTCGTACCACCTGGGCCTGGGGCTGGGCGGCCTGACCTTTCCGAGCCTCAGTTTCCTCTTCTGTAAAGTGGGGATTATCGCACCACACTCCGTGAGGGTCAAATGGCCCATGTGAAGAAGTGTGGCGGGCACAGCGCCGGGGGCAAAGGAAGCACTTGGCCCAGTGTTTGCTGCTCAAGAAGGGTAGCTGTGAACAGACAGTTAAACCCCAAAGATACACTGAACTCATTCAAAGATACGTGAATGAGCCTCTTCGGACATGAGGCTGCAGCCGGGGTCTGCCCCACAGCAGGCGTCTTCCTCCTCCCTGTGCACCACCCACCACCCTCAGCACCCACTGCGCCCAGCCCGGCAGCCCAGCCTCATCCGCCGAGCTTGAGCCCCTTGGGGGCAGGGTCCCCGTCAGCCTGGGGTCCGTGCACATCCGAGGGGAAGCCCCTGGTGACACAGAGGGACAGGCTTGACCCAGGGCGGTTCCTACACACCCACGAGGCCCTGTTTTTTCATCTATAAACGGGGCTTGTACCCATCTATACTGCAGGGTGACATCAGGGTCGCATGAGGTCCTAAGTGCCCCACGCTGGTGGCTGCTGTTGGAATGGTGTGAACAAGAAGCAATTTGATCTCTGTGGCCTCATGTCATTCCCCTTGAAGCAGCGGACACTATCTGACCCTTCTGGGAGCTGAGTAGGGCTGGTGACGGGGTGTGTGTGGGGCTCGAAGGCTGGACCTGACTCCTGCCCCAAACCCCTTGGGTCTGGTGGGGCCCAGGAAGTGGCCCTGTGGTCATGGGCCCGGGAGATTGCCTGGATCTTCTCTGTGAGCCCTCATGGCCTTACAGCTGCAGCTCCCCTCCTGTGAGCTGTTGGGGCCTCCCGCCCTTTATCGGGGGTTCCAGGGGCCGGGCAGGCTGTGGTCAGCCAGGCCGGGAGAGCTAGCGCTGGTGGGCCTCTGACCTCAGGACAGAAGCTCCCCTCTGTGGCCCATAATCCCACCTGCATCGTGGAGCCGGGAGCTGGCCCTGGGAAGATGCCCCGGCCCCTCTGCTTGGGTTTGGGAGGGCGACCCCTGTGGTTTTCACTGGTTGCCCCGCCCTTGGGGTAATTGAGAACGCGGCTTCCTTTTAATTAAAGCCTTGCAAAGGGCCTGAGCTCCCCGGGAAAGGAAAAGTGTAGATGCGGAATAATTAGCCGGACAAAAGGCAAATCCTCTTAGCATCTCCCCGGGCGATTGCAGGTTAATTGGTTGATGCTCCGGCCTGCCCGCCCGGGCCAGACACCCCGGCTTTCCTCAGCCTCCCGCCGCTAGCTGACCCCGAGGCCACACCTGCCCCGCTGGCCGGCGTGGGAACCCAGCAGGGCCTCCAGCTGCCCTCTGATCCGCCCCTGCCCGCCAGGCCCTCGCTCATCATCCCCCAGAGCCAGGGGCAGCTCTGGCTCGTCTCCCTGGAGCGCCTGCGCCCTGGACGAGCGTTCTGGGACGGCCCCAAAGGCACGCTTTCCTGTGGCTATGTTCCAGCCATGGCACACCTCTGAACCTTTGCCCGGGGGGACCCTTCTGCCTGGCATGCCCTGCTCCCTGCCAACACCCCGGACTGGGAGAACTCCTCCTGCAGGGTCTCCCGCGAGGTGCCCGCCCACATGGCT
Organism: Diceros bicornis minor; assembly: GCF_020826845.1. NCBI lineage: Eukaryota > Metazoa > Chordata > Mammalia > Perissodactyla > Rhinocerotidae > Diceros > Diceros bicornis. The sequence goes on from NC_080764.1 coordinate 4,572,556, forward strand.
CTCATAGCAGGTCTCCATGCTAGCTACACATCTCATCTCTCCAACTCATCCCTGTCCTTGTCTGTCCCCAGGCAGAGTTGGAGTCGTCTCCAAGGACTCAGGGCGCAGCCCAGGCCCAGCACACAGACGGCACCTGGGGCCTGCCAGGCGCCCGGCAAAGCTTTGATGCAGGTTGTAACTAAGGAGCAGAAATGGCCAGTGTCACTCACCAGCCCCATCGTGGGCCAGGGAGAAAGGCTTCCTCCCTCCATAGGAGGGAGCTGGCTCTGAGAAACTGGAAGGTTATCAGTGGAAAAGAAGGAAGGAGGGAGGGAGGGAAGGATGGGGGAGGGAGGAAGGGGGGAAGATGGGAAGGAGGAGGGTGTTGGAGCCTGATGAGCAGACTGGCGCCATCAGGATCATCAGACCCCCCGCTGGGTGAGGCGCACGGGAGGCCCATTTTCATTTCCACCTTTGTTAAAAATCATCTGAAACGTCCATTTTCCTGCCCTGCTATGTGAGGCCTTTCACTGGATGGACCCCTGAGCCGCAGCCACGGTCATCACTGTCCACAAACGTGGACAGAGCCAGAGGTGTCCAGGCCTGCATCTGGCTCTGGCATGAGGCCACTGAGGCCGGGAGAGTTCTGGCCGACAATCACATGCTGAGCTGCGGGAGACAGGGGTGCAGGAAGATGGGCGAGCGCCCTGTCCTCCTGGCCCAGTGAAGAGCGTGGGGCCCAGATAGTGGCCTGGGGTCACTGCAGGGCTCCTCGGGGCAGCCCTGCGCCCCTTCTCTCTGCCCGCGCCCCTCCGGCGGACGGTGAGTCAGCCCCACAGCTCGGTCTGAGGCCTCGGGCTGCGGTGGTGTTTCCAGTCGCACAGAGGAGGACAGCTGTTTATTTTTCTTGCAGTTAAGGGGGGCGGGGTATGGGGGGTGGGGGCGGGGCCGGAGGGAGCTGACCCTGCTGGTTCTCACACTGGCGCAGGCTCCCCGGGAGCCCCCGAGGGGGAGGGGGCCTCAGGGACAGGCTGCTGGGGGGGCGTGGGGCCGGGGCCTCCCCGCCGCACTCCTGTGGCAGCGGGCCAAAGCCAATTCCACAGGCCAGTTCCTGGAGCGGGATGTTGGGGTTTCCGAGGTCGGGAAGGAACTGGCAAAGCTCAATTCATGATGTCACCGGCCCAGCCTCGGCCCTGGCCCGCGCCCCGGCCCTGCTACTGCCTCTCGAGGACAAGGGGCTCCCTGAGGTCTGCTCAGAGCCGCCACGATGGGGTCCCCAGGGAGGACTCAGGTGCCTGTCCCAGAGAGGCCCAGGCGTCCCTGCCCCTTGACACCCCGATCCTGACCACTGGGGCCACCAACTGGGGAGCCCCTCAGAGGTGGGGCCCAAGTTTCCCAGCTTCTGGGCCTGGCTGTGGTAGCATGGAGGGGGGGATGTTTCCCAAACCAAGAGAACGTCCTTCCAAGATGATGTGATTCACATGTCCTGGGAGGCCCTCCCGCGAGGACCGCTGACCCGGGCTCGGTCCCCAGTGAGGATGGAGACCCGTGCCCGGCCCAGGGCCCAACTTGCTGGGGAGTGGTGTCATCTGCAGCCTGGATGCCCCCTTCCTGAGCCTCCCAAGGTGAAGACTCTTCCCCGGGGGGAGGGTATGGATGAGAGGAGCTATCTTCCTTCTCCTTTTCTGGGATTTCCAGTTTTCTGCCCGCAAACACTATTTTTTCTGGAACTTTTTAATGAAATATAACCCACAGGAAAGTGGACACAGAAGTGTACAGCTCGACAAATTCTCACAAACCAAAGCCTGCACGTAACCGACACCAGATCAGGAGGAGGGCATGCAGCTCCCAGAAGCCCCTGGAGCCCCTCCTCCACCGTCCGACCTGGGGGCCATGCTCCTGGCCGCCAACACTGTGGACGCGTTTCCCGGTTTTATACTTCACATCAGTGGGTCACTCAGCTTGTCCTCTCGGCTGTCTGGCTTCTTTGTTCAACATTGTGTTTGTAAAAAAATAATGACTGTGCAAGGTGAGGGATATGTAATTTGTTTGATCCTGGTAATCATTTCACAAAGTGTACGTTATCAAAACTTCACGTGGCACATCTTAAATGCATATGCTTTTTTTGTGTCAGTTATACCTCAATAAAGTGGGAAAAAAAGAATGCATAAACAAACAAACAAACAAAAATTTTGTTTGTGAGATTCACCCACGCTGTTGATTGTGGTTGTAACTCATGTAATACTCTTATTTTAAAAAGATAGATTTATTTTTTAGAGAAGTTTGGGTTTATAAAAAAATTGAGAGGAAAGTACAGAGTTCTCCTATACCCCCCCCCAGTTTCTCCTATTATTAATATCTCCCGTTAGTGAGGTGCATTTGTTACAACTGATGAGCCAATACCGATACATTATTATCCATAAAGTCCATGGTTTACACTAGGGTTCACTCTTGGTGTTGTATATTCTATAGGATGTGACAAACGTAAAATGACACGTATCCCATTACAGTATTATACTGAGTATTTCCACTGTCCTAAAAATCCTCTGTGCCCTGCCTATTCATCTCTCCCCTCCAACCCTTGACAACCACTATCCTTTCATTGTCTGCATTGTTCTGCCTTTTCCAGAATGTCATAGAATTGGAATCTTATAGTAAGTAGCCTTTTCAGATTGGCTCCTTTCACTCAGTGATATGCATTTAAGTTTCCTCCATGTCTTTTCACGGCTTGATAGCTCATTTCTTTTTAATGTTGAATAATATTCCATTGTGTGGATATACCACAGTTTATTTATCAATTCATTTGCTGAAGAACATCTTGGTTCCTTCCAGGTTTTGGCAATTATGAATAAAGCTGCTAGGAACATCTGTGTGCAGGTTTTTATGTGGACATAAGTTTTCCACTCCTTTTGGTACATACCAAGGAGTGCAATTGCTGGATCGTATGGCAAGAGTACGTTTTGTTTTATAAGAAACCACCAAGTGTCTTCCAAAGTGGCTGGACCATTGCGCATTCCCACCAGCAACGACTGAGAGTTCCTGTGGCTCCACACCCTCACTAGCATCTGGTGTGGTCAGTGTTCTGGATCTTCACCATTCTAATAGGTGTGTAGTGAGATCTCATTGTTTCAATTTGCAATTCCCTGATGACATGTGATGCTGAATATCTTTTCATATGCTTATTTGCCATAAATGGGTTATGAAATAAGCCATTTCTTATGCTTATCTATCGTCTTTGGCAAGACATCTTTTCAGATCTTTTGCCTATTTTTTAATTGGATTGTTTGTTTTCTTATTGTTGAGTTTTAAGTGTTCGTTGTATATTGTGGATACCAGCCTTTTTTTTTTTTTAATAATTTTATTTATTTATTTTCCCCCAAAGCCCCAGTAGATAGTTGTATGGCATAGCTGCACATCCTTCTAGTTGCTGTATGTGGGACATGGCCTCAGCATGGCCGGAGAAGTGGTGTGTCAGTGCGCGCCCGGGATCTGAACCCGGGCCGCCAGCAGCGGAGCGCGCGCACTTAACCGCTAAGCCACGGGGCCGGCCTGTGGATACCAGCCTTTATCGAATATGTTTTACAAAGATTTTTCTCCCAGTCTGTGGCTTGTCTTTTCATTCTCTTGACACTGTCTTTCACAGAGCAGAAGTGTTTAATTTTAATGAAGTCCAGCTTATCAATTCTTTCTTTCATGGATCATGCCTTTGGTTTGTATGTAAAAAGTCATTGTCATACCCAAGGTCATGCAGGTTTTCTCCTATGTTATCTTCTAGGCGTTTCATAACTTTGCATTTTACATTTAGGTCTATGACCCACTTTGAGTTAATTTTTGTGAAGAGTGTAAGGTCTGCCCCTAGATTCATTGTTTTGCGTGTGGATGTCCAATTGTTCCAGATCTATTTGTTGAAGAGACTATCTTTGTTCCACTGTATTGCCTTTGCTCCTTTGTCAAGAATCAGTTGACTATATTTATGTGGGTCTATTTCTGGGCTCTCTATTCTGTTCTGTTGATCTCTTTGTCTATTCTTTCACCAATACCACACTGTCTTGACTATTGTAGCTTTACAGTCTTGTGCATGGTACTACTGCGGCTTTGTAGTAAGTCTTATGTGTTACTCTTTTTAATTAAGAAAAATGGCCAATGCTATTTTTAAGAGATGTTACGGCAGGAAGGGCTCTGCTGGCAGCTGGCCCGCTGTTTGGGGTGTCTCCTCTACTGGCCCCGTGGGCCCTGGCAGTGCCTTCTAGGCCCCAGCAGGCCTCTGGATGGCAGGGCAGACCGGGAGGGGGGTCATCCTCATCTCCCTGTCAGTGAGCTTGGTTTTGTTTTTCAGGTTTGTGGTGAGAGTGTGTATGTGGGGGAAGGGGGAGGTAGGAATTCCTTGCTGTGGTTTGAACATTAACCGTTTCATCAGCCAGACCAGGCCAGTGGTAGCCAGGGTGGGGATCCCCATTCCCCCAAGGTGGACATCTCCCACTGCTGGCTTCCCACAGCCATCCTAGAGAGAAATCACCACCGATGCTGTGATGCTACCACCAGCCGGCGGAGGAGAGGAGGGGAGCTGGGTCCCCGTGGGGGCTCGGGCAGGTCTCTCCCTTCTCTGAGCCTGTTTCCTCACCTGCAAACTGGGCCCCAGCCCTGCCTAGAGAGGGAACGAGGACAGGTCAGGCAATGGGCAGAAAGCCCCTTGCAAACTGTAAAGTGCCAGGCCGACCTGCGAATGTTAAGGCCAGCTGCAGCATGAGTGGGAGCCGGGCTGCCTGGGGCTCCTTGGGGCGGCCCAGGGAGGAAGAGGAGATGCGCTGGGAGGGAAGCTGTCCGGGCACCTCCATCCCTGGTTCACAGGTGAAGGGAGCAGGGTTCTAGGGTTGCAAGTTGTCAGGCACACGGGGCCTCAGACTCGGTTCTTCCCGCCTCCGGGCACCCTCTGGCTCGCAGGCCATCCAGACGAAAACAACAACCAGGCTGACCACTCGGAGCTCCACGTGGGCGCCGACCTGTCACGTCCCCTCTGCAGCCCTGTGTGGAGAGTTCTAGCATCGCCCACGGCGTGGGTGTCGGTGTGAAGCCGAGGGTGCTGAAGCAGGGTGCCAACCTGTCTGCCTGCCCCCCACGCCCCGTCCCGGCCCAGGAAGCCTCCTCTGGGAACGTGGAGCAGCCACAGTGACACAGGCTGACAAAGCGCCTCATGACTTCACCCCCTGGATTCTCTGCACAGGGTGGGCCCCATTGTTACCCCTGCCACAGAGGGGGAAACTGAGGCACGGAGAGCCTGGGAGTGAGTGGAGAAGTGACCCCACCCAGGCTCAGAACCCAGCACCTCACTCCTCTCACCCTCCTCAGCTCTTGTGACCTCCTGACCCCATGACTTTGTGTCACACCAGTGGAACATGTAGCCTGGACGCCCTGGGCAGCTTGGTCCCTGGATAGGCTGGAAAACCACTTCTTGTCTGCCTCCCATGGATTTTTTTTTGTTCATTCATTTCATTTAAGAACATTCTACGGGCCCTGTGGGAGTGGGAAGGGCGTTGTTCTCCCCATGTCTGGAGGGGAAACTGAGGCTCAAAGCTCTGTAGTCCTGGCCAGGGCCGCTCAGCCAGAAAGGGGTTGTGAAGGCTGGACTCAGAACCCTCTGACTCCAGGGTCCAGATCTGTCTGATGACTCTGACCCTGTGGGGACTGACGTGCCTCTGCCTGGCCACTCCCGGCTGAAGCCTGCAGTCCTCTCTCAGCCGGACCCTCTCTTCAGCCTCTGAGCCCCCATCCCTGCCCAATCTCTAGACAGTCGCCACTCTTAGCAGATGCACCCCGGCCTCTCACCCCCATGCTGGCCTGAGCACCCTGTGAGTCAAGTGCTCCCAGCCCTCCAGGGTGGGAGCCCAGGCAGCCTAGAGCCTGGAGCTCCAATAAGGACATCTTAGGGAATAAGACTGGAGAAGGAGGAAGGAGCGTATCCTGACACCCCCGGAACGGCATGCTGGGAGTTTGGACTCTGTTCTCTGGGCACTGGGGAGCCAAGGAAGGCTCCTGAGCAAGGAAGGGATAGTGGTTGGAGAGAGATCACCCTGGTGGGCCCTTCTGGTTCTTTACAATTTACAAGCCCCTCTCGGGACGTCCGTTCCCTTGACTAAGAGAACGTTAGCCCACCAGAGGCCAGAGTGAGGCTTCACCAAGCCAGAGGTGCTCGCTCCTTCTCCAGGAGTTGGCGCCAGGTCCTGTCCCTGGACGTTAGGATGGGCGGGGCTCTCAGGGACTGTGGACAACTCCTCATGTTACAGACCTGGAGACGAAGTCCAGGCCAGCTCATGACGAGCCCCCTCCCCTCTGAAGGGCAGGGCAGCGCACAGTAGGCCTGGCAGAATCCCTTGTCAGGTTGGTTGAGCCAACTCAGGTTCCCAGGAGGACATCAGAAACTGGCCAAACCGGTTGCAGATACGGGTTTACCGATCTGGCTGCTGTTCCTGCAGTTTTTACAAGACGCTGTGCCCTCCCTGCCTCTGGGGCTGGCAGCCAGGCGCAGCTCAGCGAGGGCAGCAGCCCCGAGGTGGTCTGGTCAGACACGGGCCTCCCTCTGTTGGAGACCCCAACTCACCTCCCCACCCCTCCGGTCTCCCGAACCTTGGGCTCCACTCATGAGAGAGAGCCACCATCAGGCCTCCTCCTAAGGAAGGTGGTCTCCAGAGACACCCCCACGCCCTGTGCTGGGGGACCTGGGTGCAGTCTGGTTAAGCAGCTGCCCTCCCTGTGGTTTCCAGCAAGCTAGGTGCTTCGCTCTCGGCCTCAGTTTCCCTCTTTGTAAAATGCAAAAGGGAGTTGGGAAAAAGCAGCTCATCCAGAATCCAGTCTGACAGGCGGTCCCCACCCTGGCCAGTCGTGCACCAGTGTCCCCAAGAGGCAGCGGGAGCTGCTCCACCCACTGATGGGCAAAGGGGGCATCCTGGGGTGAGGGCAGAGCCCCAGAGGACAGGAGCTCGTGACCCCTGGCTCAGTGCTCTCTCCCCCAGCCTGCAGCTCCAGGGCTACTCAGGCCCTGCTCTGGGGCCTCCGTGGCCCATCTGTAAGGCAAGGGCACACCGACCAGCCCTCACTCTGCCTGGCCTGCCCTGGGCTGTGTGGCCACAGGCCCTGCGCCCCTCTAGGGCTGGATAGGCTTTTTGCCCAGCCTCCCTCGCAGCCAGATCTGCAGCGTGGAAACCTCCCCTGGGCCTTGGGGGCTGAGCTCAGCATCCTGGGAGAGAAGGGTGGAGGCAGGACCGAGGCCAGCAGGAGGGCGGGGTCCTCTGGTGCCAGGTGGCTCCTCCCTCGTGGCCTTCAGAAGGTTCCCTTTCCTGGGCCTGCCCCTCCCAGGCCCACTGTAGGGAGAGGGCCGCTGACCTCAGTGCTGGGCAGACCAGAACCCTCCGCCCGCACCAAGCCCCCACCCTCCAGCTGCCCTGCCTGACCTCAGACTCCACCTGGCTCTTTGCCTCCCTTCTCTGCCAGGCAGATTCCTGCTTACCTTCCCAGACAAAGGTCCAGGCCCCCTCCTCCAGGGGAGGCCTCCTCCTCCCCTGCTTCCTTTGTGGGTGGGGGCCTGACGAGGGAGACCCAGGGGGCATAGGAGCCCTGCCTGGGGGTCAAGAGGGCTTCCTGGAGGAGGTGATGATGGAGCAGAGATTTAAGTCAAGAGGCAACGGGAAGGAGTTGAAGAGGGAGGGTCAGGTAGGCCTGTCGGAGGGCCCTTGTTGCCCCGAGGGGGTTTACTGGTTTATGTGGTTGCCCCTTCCCCTCATCTGGGGGGCCTTGAGGACAGGGGCTGGGCTGAATCCTTTCCAAGGGCCCGACGTGCACACAGTAGCTGCTTGACCTTGGTGGCTGCATGGACGAGAAAATAAGGAGGGGAAACTGAGTCAGGTGGTTTGGGAGCCCCTTGCCGGTGGCCCACGCCCTCTGGGAAGGGCCTGTGGGGCACAGGGGTCTGTCACGCATGCCACGGAAGGTGGGCCTGACACTGGTCACTCACGTCTCAGTGGTAGCAGGCACGGTAGCATAGTGGTCCAGAAAGTAAGCTCTGGAGCCCCCGGCTCCACCCCTCCCTCCCGCTGTGACCGTGACCTCAGACAGGTCACTCAACCTCTCTGTGCTCCTGTGCTGTGCCAGAGGAGGCAGTAAGCCCTGGGTGGGGCGGTGGGGACTAAATGAGTCCACATTCGGACAGCACTAGGTCAGGGCTGGCACAGTAAGTGCTGGTAACGCTGAGCTGGGAAAACCATGCTGTTCGATAATATCACAGGAGGCTTGTGCATGGGAGGTGACCCTGCTCCACGACAGTGCTGTCCAGGGGATTATGAGACCCCAAGGCCTGTTTTGGGGCGACGCCGGGAACAGATCCAGACAGCGGTGTTGCTGCGTCCAACGCTGGAAGCAGGCTCCAAACCCTTCAGTCCCGGGCGCTGCCCCAGGGGTGGGATGGGGACCACAGGAGAGGGACAGAGACCCCAGCATCCCATGGAGAAAGCAGGAGGAGGGTCTTTCCAGACTCTGCCAGCTGATGGCAGAGTGGGAATCGGGGCTAAGGAGGAACAGATGATTTATTGTCCAAACAAGGAGACTTTTTGAGAGTGAAAGGATCAGAGGCACTAAAAATCATTTAAATTATCAGTTTTATTTATTTATTCATTTATTGACCAACAAATTAGTTTTCTTATATTGGTGGACCTACAAAATAGTTATATTCAAAACCTGTTTAAAAACAATACAATTATTTCTGAAATAATTCAAATAAACTATATGCACGCACATTAAGGCACATTTAAAAAATAAGCCTCTCCCATATATTGATTGCCTGAAAGTTAAAAAATAACACGTGTAGAATGTTGATTCTTGGTCACACTATCTTTGTGCCTCATCTGTCTCTATTTGTCCTGGGTATTTCTCTGCACAGTGCATTTTTTTTATTATGGTCTTATTTTTAATGTTTATTTCTATCAATTTTCCTAATCTTCAAAGTTGCTTATAATGGCCCCAAATGTGAATGTGTTGGTATCTTCAATAGATGGTTCTCTGCAGATAACATTTTAACTGAAAAGGTCCTCTCTTGGCAGGTCAGGGTACCCGGTAAGCACAGAGCAAATTCTTTAAACAGAGGAGGTCCTCAACTCTAATATTTTGCATTGAAATGTGTAAATATTTCAGCCCAAATGTTCTTACAGGTCCTGTCTTTTGGCCTCCATTCAGGGTGTAAATATTCGACAATAAGAAACAGTAAAAGACAAATCTCGTCAAATAAGTTATCTCTCTTTGTGATTCTTTCCAAAGATTCTTCAAATTTAGATGCTGTATAACTGTGAGCTTTCTCAATTCTGTCCCATTTCAATCCAGAATATAAATTTACTCCATCAATCATAGGCATTCCCTCAACAGACGCTTCCTGCATGTCAGGCTGTGCCAGAGGGCAATTGGACAATTTCAAAATGAAATCGTGTCACCTTTTGCTCTCTCACCAGTTAATGTGATCAGCCCCTCCCTGGCTTTTGTGAGGATGAATTTCAGTGTCTTCCAGTTTGCAAGCTGTGTTTTCAATCCTTGCAATTTTGTAAAGGCTTCCAACGCTGAATGGTGCTCTATTTGTTGAAATATGTGATCGAGTATTTCTAACTGATTTTTTTTTTAATGAATTGCAAGCCAGAGTTAGACAACTCATTTACCGAACGCTCGTGAGCATCGTGGGTCTTGGGTTGATTCGCAAAGCAGCGATCCAGAGGCTCCGGAGCCGCAGGGCCAGAGGGGACAGTGGGCAGCCTGTGCTCTGCAGGCTGGGGCGCTTCTTTGTATGTGACGCCGTGTCATCGCAGAAATGTGGCGTTCAGCCCCTGCCTTGGGCACCTATGAGAACAGTGGCGGAGGCTGCTCACCGCAGCTCCTGATCTGCAGCTTGCGATTATGAATTCTGTGTGCATCGCAACCCAGCACATCTCGACACCATTGGTTTGTGAATGTAAAAGGAACGTCGCTTTCACCACCGAATCTGCATCGCTGTCATCCCTGCAAAAACAAATCATTTTGTCTTTGTGAATTTCTAGCTGAATTCACAAGAGTGTTCACCATCATGTCACCTGAGTCGCCTTGGCGGAATCGACTTCTGGCAGCTTTGCCTTGATCACATAAAAGGGGTAGAAACCCCTGCCGTTGAACTTAGTGCATCATTGGCCGCATCCCGGGGGTGGGGATGGTCAGCCCCCAGGCGTCTGATCAGGGCGATGGCAGCCCTTGCCCCAGGATCCTCTCCCAGCTGCCCCACCGTGCCCGGCTTCCTCAAGTGCAGGCCGCTGCTGCCCAGGGCTCCAGTGCCCTGCCCAGGGCCTGTGGGCTCTGGGGGACCAGAGGCTGAGAGGTGGGCCCCACAGCTGCCCAGGGCCAGGCCCAGACAGGGAGGCTCAGGAGCAGGCAGGAGAATAGCCCCCAGGCCACTTAGAGAGGCTGCCCTGGGCACCGGCAGCTCCAGGCTGCAACTACCAATAGGCAGAGGGCCACCGCAGAGAGCCACAGAGGCACTGCATGCAGAGGGCCAGCCAGAGGGCCAGCAGCCGTTGTCTTGGAGGCCTGCTTTGTGTGGCTGAGTGGTCTCTGGGGTGTTCAGGTCTTGGGGCCTCAGTCTCTCCACCCAGAAACAGGAGCTGCCAAGGGCTGTCTGGATGGCCCCGAGGATGGGATGGCCACACCCAGAGGTGCAGTGACAGGGGCTTTAAAGTGCCCAGGTTCCAGGTTGTGACTGAGGAGGCGGAGGGGTCAGTGCCCACTTCACAGATGGGGAAACTGCAGTCAAGAGAGTAGGGGAGGGGCCTGGGGCCAGAGCAGGCCTGGAGGCTTTACGTGTCCCAAGTCCCCCGCTGGAGGAGGTGCTCACTTCCCAACATCCCTCGGCCCCATGTGGGAGCTGTGTGCCAGGCACTGGGGGCACAGCAGTGAGCAAGACAGACCAGTGAGAGGGGTCCCCCAGCCCTGCCGCTCCAGTGCAGAGACAGACGGGGATGAGCAAGGAGGAAGGGACTGAGAGGAGCTATGGTCAGGGGCCCGTGGGGCAGATGAGTCAGGAGGGAGGGCTGTCCATTCCAGTGTGAGGGGCCCCGTGTGAGGGTTGTGAGCGTCGCCTGTGGGCAGAGTCTGGGGGTTGAGGGGCTGAGGGTGCCAGGAGGAAGTGAGGAGCGGACAGGAGACATCGGGAGAGGGAGGACGGTGCCTGGGAGCCGGTGGTGGGGCACGAGGGCGGGAGTGTCCGATTCTAGACACCTCTAGAAGGGAGAACCAACAGGACTTGCTGATGGCTGGACTGTGGGGTTGAGAGAAACAGGAGGCAAGGGAGGTCCAGGGTTTTGGTCTGAGCCCTTGGGCTGTTTCCTGGGACAGGGAGGGCTGGGGTCAGAGCAGGGGCAGGTGGTGAGTTCAGGGACGAGGTCTTTGCTGGAACAATAGTAGTCTTGGGCAGTTGGTCTGATGGGATCACGAGGGAGGGAGTGACGGATCTAACCTCTTGGGCCTATTGGGTGCCTCCCTTTCTCTATATAGCAGCCTGACTACTGCACATGTCCCAACACATCTCCTCTGCTCCCTGGCACACACGCCAGGCACTCTCGTGCTGTCTGCTGGGCAGAGAGAGCCTTGTGGGTGGGGGAGGATGGGCCTACATCTTCGAACTGGCACTGTGTGTTGGATGCTGGGTTTGGTGATCTGACCCAGACCTCGCAACCCCCGGGGATGCAAACATGGTTTAGCCCAGATTTTTGCAGATGAGAAACTAAGCTAAGGCCAGAAGGAGGGAGTGACTTGCCCAAAGTCCCACCTTGGTTAACAGGGAGAACACCGACCGCTGCACTGCGGCCCCTCATCTGGGGTGGAAGCCCCCAAACCCGTTTTCCAGATGGGGAATCGGAGCTCGGAGCAGCGGTCACAGGCCAGGGGCCTCAGCACCAGTGCCGGATTCAGACAAGGGCTGTCGGAGGCCACGGCCGCTGTTTTTCCAGGGCTCATGCCAGCCTCTGGGCCTGTGGGAATTTTCTCTCCAGAGACCCTGAAAGGCCGTAGAGGGGCGGGGTGCTGAGTCCGGCTGATGGAGGTGAAAGGGCCACACGCTTTTTGTGGTCGAATTATCCAAACACTGACCCGCTCCGTCCGCCGGGCGGCTGTGACCGGCCGCCTTTGTCCGGGCCTGAGAACGGCGGCAGCGCGGGGCCAGACAAAGCCGGGCGCTGACGCGGCCTTTTCCATGGTCCGGCAGAGAAAGAAAGGCCGGCGGACAAAGCCCGGGAGTCACCGCGGCGGGGGCGCGGGCTCTAGTCACGGCGGGGTGGGCAGCGGGCGGGGGCCCACCACAGCTTCCAACCAGCCGGCCGTCGGAGCAGTCAGGATGGGAACGCAATGGCAGGAGCCGACTTGCCAATGGCCCTCTGCAGCCCGGGACACATCCCCACGGTGCCCCCCGGAGGAGCTCTGACTGGGACACCGAGAGACCACCCAGGTTCCCACCGCCGCCAGCACCCACCCAGTCTGGCCCCAAGGCCCGGCCGCGCATCCCAGACAGCGCACAGCGGGTCTCCCCACGGCTGGGTGGGCAAGGCCTCGCAGCCCAACAGCCAGAGATCCCTCAGAGGGGCCCAGCCAGCAAGAGGCTGAAGCTGGCCTCTTAGAAGGAGCGTGTGTCAGTGGGGGCAGGGTGGGAGGGAGTCGGCAGTCTTCAGGGGCTACAGCCCCAGGGGCAGGCACACCGAGACTGGGGCTGGGAGCCCCCTCGTCCTCACTGCTCTGTTCACTGGGCAGCTCTGCCCCAAGCACGGGTATCCAAGGAGTGACCACAGGCCGAATGCCAGACTTGCCAGGGATGAGAGGCAGGGAAGGGCAGAGTGGAGGGAGTGCCCAGAAGAGGAGGACCCAGTGGGAAAGAAGGGCAGAGCCAGGCCCTGCTTGGCCACTGGAGCTGGACCAGAGCGGGCCACCTCCGGCCGCGGCTCCTGAAGGTTGTCTGAGAGTCTGAGCTGAGCCTTGGGCCCCTCAGCGGGCAGGCAGCTCCCACATCTGTGCCCTAGCCCGGGGGCTGCAGGGGGCCTCAGGCCAAGCACAGGAAGCAGGCAGGGCAAGGAGGGGGTTCCTCCTCAGGCCAAGGGCTTTGAGGGAAGGAGGAGCAGATGGGGTTAGAAGGAAGGAGGGGTTCTTGGAGGCGGATCTGCATTAACATCGGCATGGGCTGGGGGTGCCCCACAAACACTGAGGTCACAGAAGCAGGAGGGTGGTGTTTTGACTAGAAAGCAGCACACACAGGTGAGGGGCTCATTCCTGCGTTTTAGAGAACTTTCTCAAGGTTGCCTTGAGAATGAGCTGGAATGGGGAGGCCAAGCCCTACTCCGGGAGGGCCAGTGGGGGGCTGCTGGGGACAGTTCTGGACTGCGTTGAGTCGAGGTGAGGGGTGGCGGGGGCGGTGGCTGGAAGCCAGGGTTCCCCTGGGTGAGCTGGAAGGAGAGTCGGGTCTGGGGCCAGTAGGAGGGCTGCCCTGGGGGTCCAGATGCCACAAGAGGAAGCCCTGGAAAGGAGGCCTGACCTGCCAGGCCTGGGACAGCCTCTTCACACCATAATTACATCGTTGAGTCCTCAAAACTGCTGGGGTGGGGTGGGGTGTTATCTCATTTACACCCAGGGAAACCGAGGCTTGAAGGGACTGGGACTATCAGAGATAGGCCGCAGATGGTGGGGGTGAAGGGTCTCTACCTTCCACGCCAGGCCACTGCCTTGACTGATCCCAGCCCACAGCCGCCCCTGAGAGCCCTTGTGCCATCCAGAGGGAGCACTTGTGCTGGCCCACAGGTGAGGCCGGCTTGCCCCAACACAGAGCCCACCTGGGGACCCATGGAGCACACCTGGGCGCCCAGGTCTGGCCCTCTAGGGAGGCACTTGGGCCTTGGCCAGGGGCGGTGTCATCCTGTCTCAGGCAGAGCGGGGCCCCTGAGCCAGGAGGTGGAGCCCCCAGCCTCACTCTGGCCCCACCGCCCCCTGAGGCCTGCCCCAGCTCCCATCTGGGTCCCATCAGCTTTGCTCTCGGCCAAGAGCATGTGGCCTCCGTGGGAGCACGAAAAACAGCCACAGGGGCCCGGCCTGCTGCCGACAGGCCTGGCTTCGCCCCAGTGGGGAGGGCGCATTTCTGATGAGGAAGCAACTTGGTGGATCCATCCCCCATCAGGTGGTGCCCGAGGAGGTTGCTCAGGCCCCCACCCAGCTCCGGCCACCAGGCTCTGGCCACGATCTTCCGCCAGGATGTGACTAAAGGCCTGGCCGAGGTCCGTGAGGCCGCCTGGAGGGCAGCACAGGGGCCCGGAGGGCACTCGGGGAGTCAGGAGTGAATGTGTGTGAGAGTGTGTGTGTGCGCGCACGTGTGAGGGTGCTTGCACTGTGTGTGTGCGCGGCTCTGCGCTTAGGTCCCAGCCCCAGCAGGAGGAGAAGGGGGCCAGCCTGCCGCCTCGAGCGCAGGACGGGTCCTGCGAGGCCTGTCTGGGCTCCAGCCCCACCCAGAGCCTGGCGTGCCGCCCACAGCAGGCAGTCCCGGGTTCAGGTCTCTGCTCTCGCAGTTTATGTGTCACTTGGCAGCTGCTCCTCCCTCCTGTCTGAGCCTCCATTTCCCCGACTAGGCAGTGGCGACAAGGATGCTCCACCAGCCTGTCGTGAGCAGCAAGAAATGAGGTCACTGACACAAATGCCCTCGCACATCCCCCCAGCCTGTAGCAGGTGCTCAGTGAATAGTAACTCGCCCTCGAAACAGTCCAGAACCTTCAGGGACCTGCCTGGGAGCCGGGAGACCGTCCATGAGAAGGCAGGGAGGACACCTCGACATGCATCACGCCTCCTTACAGGCTCCGGAGACTCCGCAGGGACTCAGCAAACATTCCCGGAGGTCCTAGAAAGGCCAGGCCGTGAGTCCAGGGCTAAGGATCCCGAGACAACCAAAACATGGTCCCTGCCCTTGGGGAGCTCAGACCAGTGGGGGAGATGGAAACCGCCCCTGAGTGACGGCTGTGGGACTCCAGCCTTGAAGTCTGACCGGCCCCCAGCACCTGCCTCCCTGGACTGGGGTGCAGCCAGGGAGGGCTTAATGGTGGGAGCATTTGAGTTAAATGTGTAGAATAAGCACATGTTGGCCATACTGATGGAGAGGGGGAAGAGTATACCGGGAGCAGGACCAGCACGGGCAAAGGCCTGGAGGAGGGACTGCACATCTTGTCCACGTGTGGGATCGAGTGACATGCAGGGAGGCGGCAGGAACGAGGATGGCAGTGTGGTGGGCAAGGCCAGAGGACGCACCTGAGCAGGGGCACAGATTACCCAAGGCCCGTGGGGGAGGTGGGCTCCGGAGTCCTCTGTGCCCACTTCCTTCTTTTCAACCCTGGGTGCCCAGTGTGGACCGCCTGTGGCAGACCCCCAGCCTGACGTGTGGTGGCCGGGGCCCCTCTGTGGGTGGCAAGGGCAGATGTGTCAGTCCACGCATGTTGGGGGGCAGGCAGGAGTGGAGCCGCCCTGGACGAGGAGGCGGCTGGACCTGCACGCCTTTCAGTGAGTGGGCCCTCTCTGCCCCCTTGGAGCTGGGGGAGCGGCAATTGCTCCCCCATTCTGCAGATGGCAGCGTGGGCTCCCTGGGGATTAGACCTGCCCTAGGGGCACTCAGCCAAGCCTGCCTGATCCGAAGCCGCCTGGGAATGGCATTTGTGTCGGGATGATGAGGGCGGAGGGTGCGTAAATCTCCGAAAACCCTCTAATGTGTTTGGAGAGAGCAAGCGAGCGGCCTGGAATGCTCAGTCACCACTGGTCATTGCTGGGCCCAGCCTTTGTTCCCTGGCCTCTGGGCCTGGAGTCTGAAGATCACAGGGCCTCATCACAGTCAGCAGAATCGGGCAGGTCCTGTTCAGACTCACGGCCGGGGTCACCACGGGCTCCCCCTCCCCCACCCTGAGCACAGGGAGAGGGCGCCTGTCCCGGCCCCCCGAGTTCACGTCGGGTGCGGGCAGGCAGGCAAGGAGACCTCCACGGTGGTCACGAGGCAGGCGGTGGTGGCCGTGGGGACAGTCGGGGACAGAGAGGACACCCTGAAGGATAAGCATGAGAAGCAGGGGGGCCAGGAGGCCAAGGAGCTTGGGGTGCAGGGCTGTGGACAGTGATGCCCGTCCCTCTGCCTCATGCTGTCCTCAGCCGTGTCCCCAGGTCCAGAATCTCCCTCAATGGGGACCAGGGACCCTTCTCAGCCTCCTCAGAAGGGGGGCTCCACCGGGGGTTGTTCAGAGACGTGCATCCCAAGCAGGATCCCCCCTCCTGGGCGGGATTGGGGGGCTCAGGTCGCAGGAGCCTGCTTGGCCTGCTGCTGGCCTCCCAGCGACTCTCCTGTCCAGCCCCATCGGCACCCACAGGACCCACTGAGCAGACCGGGTCAGCGCAGGATCCTGTGTGGGGATAGGTGCCGCAGGCTGGGTCCAGGAAGGCGGGGGGTGGGGGTGGCGGTGCTGGGACCTAACCTTGGATGAAGCCTGGGGTTGGGGTTGATGGGGAAACCAAGGCAGGGTGCTCCAGGGAGAGGGGAGGGAGGTTGGGAGGGGAAGCTGGGGCCGGGGAGGGGAGGCTTCCATGTCGCCACAGTTGGAGCAGGGCCAGGACCGAGGATTGGGTCCTGACTCCCAAACAGGGGTTCTTGGCACTAAATCACCTTTCCAGAAATTGCTAAGCACCCACCGCCCTGCTCACAGCCGGGCCGTTCTCTCCAGGGTGTCAGTGACAGGGGCAGTGATAGCCACCTCCTGGTAGCCTCTTGGGGATGGCCCTGTGCCGGGGACTCAG
This sequence comes from Diceros bicornis minor, assembly GCF_020826845.1. Taxonomy (NCBI): domain Eukaryota; kingdom Metazoa; phylum Chordata; class Mammalia; order Perissodactyla; family Rhinocerotidae; genus Diceros; species Diceros bicornis. The sequence goes on from NC_080764.1 coordinate 4,589,377, forward strand.
CCTGAGCCTCTCTCTTCCTGGCTCTAGGCAGCCGTCCTCCCCTCACTCAACTCGAGGCCATTCCCGTGGACAGGCACTACCTCACTGCCCGTCACAACGGCTTGGAGCAGGTGCCACCATCACTCCCTTGTACAGAGAACACCCAAGAGGCCATCGAGGTGCCATGGCTTGCCCAGGGTCTTCTGGGTGAGGGGCAGTATGGCTCAGGAGCCATGCCCTTGACTTCTACACATGAGGTAACTATGGGAACACCCTTGTAAGCTGCTGGGGTTTATAGGTTGTTTTCACTTTTCCTCAAATACATTCTACTCCCTCAAACACCTCCCATAGCTCCCCATTGCCCACAGAGTGTAGCTGACATGAGCCCAGCGTCTGCTTTCTCACAGGGCTCCTGAACAGGCGCGGCTGTTCCTGCAGCGTGGGGGCCTGCCACCATGTCCCCCCTCAGGACCCTGAGCTCTCTCGAAGGCTTAGCTTGCAGCCAAGCCATCCATAGGCCTCCCCAGCCGCCAGGTTCAATACACACTCATTTGAGCCTTTAATAGAGAGGGCCGTTGGGCATCTCCCTCTTCCCAGCTCATCAAGGATGGAGGCCACACTGCCCCTGTGTCCAGCGTCTGGCCCCAGTGACCCAGTCTTGGCCTAGGCACTGCTCTCGAAGCTGCACGTTGGGAGCCCCGCTGGACCCTGCTGTAAGGAAGTGTGGGCTGGACCCAGGGCTCCCGAGGGACGAGAGAGGTAGCCGCTGTCAAACCCAAGCACGTGGAGGGACCGGTTAGCGGTCATGATGCCACGCTCCCTGTCCGCCTCCAGTGAGGCCTCCAAGCTTGGAATTATGGTTCCCAAGTATGTACTTACTGGGTTGTACTTTCGAAAAGGTTGAGATTTAAGTATCACCCGGTAACACACACATGCCCGGCTACATCCGAAATTACAGAGTGGCTGGTCTGTCTCAGGGTCTGGCATGTGCCCACGATGCGGGGAGGAAATGCCCACTCTGCCCAGGGAGGGGCGGGTCCAAGCAGTGCCACATACCTGGGCAATCGAAAGGGGGCTCTAGGGTATCGCTCACAGGGGCAAAGGAGGGGCTTCAGGGCACCCCGAGGACAGAGGGAGCTCCTGGCGGGCTGCGCTCACACGTTCCGACGGCCGGTCCGCAGTACCTGAGGTCGGGCACAGGGCTCATGGCCCCAGCCTGGCGCCTGGCAGAGGAGGTGCCCCTAAGACCTCTCTCAGGAGTTTGGGTCTCTGATGCTGGCTGGCACTGGGGCCCTGGCCAGTTTCATATCTCTCTGTGCCCCGGTTTATCATCTGTAAAATAGGGATAGGGCTGCTGCAAGTGGAGAAAATGTGTGAAAATTCCGACCCCAGTGCCCACTCGGAGCAACAGCCAGGATCTTCGGGGGTGAGACCCTCACGGAGCAGGGCAGAAGTCAGCGAGCCCAGGTGTGCACACCCCAGCAGAGGGCCCAGCGTGTCCCACGTGCCCAATAATGGCGGCGATGACTATTTTCATCAACGACATTATTACTCTCAGCCACGTGAAGACCACCGGCAGCAGTGAGGGAGGTAGGGTGAGGTGGGCGATGTCAGGGGAGCTCTCTGCAGGCCGTGAAGGTAAATCCTGCAGGAGTGCGGAGCAGGCTCTGGGGAGGAGCCCAGCGTGACGAGGTCCCGTGCTTGGAACACGTGCAGAACACGTGGGCGCCCTGAGTCAGGATGCTAGGGAAACGTGCTAAGAGAGGCTGTGGCCGGGTCTCCCCTGGCTCTCCCTGACTAGCCGCCCTGGGTAGGCTCCTCTCCTAGGCTTCTGGGCTCCACAAAGTGCAATACACAAGCTGGCCTGGGGTTGTCACTGACGCCTGATCTCCCCCCACATCCGCCCGTCCCCCCAACCCCACGGCCACCAGGGTGCAGCTCACCAGGAGGATGGCAGCCTTCTCTCTGGGACCTGCCTGTCCGCTCTGCACCTCTGGGTTTGGAGCAACGGGCTAAGAGACCCAGAGAAGGAGCCATGCCCAGCCCCGCAGTTGGCTCACGCAGAGCTGCACGTTCCTTCCGTGGTGCTCTGAGGTACACATCCCTTCCTCTCTCTCTATCTAGAGAACGGGGCCTCCATTCTGCAGCTGGAAAGCCAGGCTCCCCAGTTCGAGGGCTCAGGGCCCCTGCATCGGCTCCCGCACCCACAAGAACCAGCTGCCTTCCTCCCAGCTCTGAGCCTTATCTCCTGGGCCTCCCTCCCTGTCCTCATCCCCTAGTATCCTCTCTCCCTTCATCCATCTGCTGTAGGGAGCCTGGCAGGTGTGGGGTTGAGTCTGCTCTTTCCTTTTAAGCTGTGTGACCTTGGGAAAGTTAGTTAACCTCTCTGTCCCCAGGTTCCTCTCTGTCAATAACAGTAATGGTGTCCCCCCAGGGGGAAGGGGCTCAGCAACATCACAGATGCTCAGCCTAGTGCTGACAAATGCTAGTCAGGTTGGCACTGGGGACGATGCCTGAACGCCCAGGCCAGAGTTGGGGCCTCTACCCCACCATCCAGGCCCCCTGGGCCGCCTTGGCCACTGCACTTAACACAGAAACATACTGGACGGCCTGAGGGTCACTGGACTGCGAGCTGCCCCAGGGCAGGGACGTGGACAAGAGGTCGCCCTGGGACGGTGCTCCTCACCATCCTCAGCAGACAGAGCACATGGCCCCTCCCCGGATCAGGAATGTGGCCCGTAGGGCCCGGCCCCGTGGCTTAGCGGTTAAGTGCTCACGCTCCGCTGCTGGCGGCCCGGGTTCAGATCCCGGGTGTGCACCGAGGCACCGCTTGTCAAGCCATGCTGTGGCGGCATTCCATATAAAGTGGAGGAAGATGGGCACAGATGTTAGCCCAGGGCCAGTCTTCCTCAGCAAAAAGAGGAGGATTAGCATGGATGTTAGCTCAGGGCTGATCTTCCTCACAAAAAAAAAAAAAAAAAGGAATGTGGCCCGTGTCGGGAGGGGGGTTTGCCGGCTTCCAGGGTGCGATGTTTCCTCGTGTTCATTAAACCTCTGGGAGCAGCCTGACCAGGAGGGCAGTGAGATATGGGGCGTGGGGGAGAAGTCAGATGCGTCTGCAGTAGGCTTACCCTGGGCTCGTCAGGGCAGCAAGTCGGTGTGGAGCTATTGTCCACGTGGGTTCACCCTCCTGTTGTGAGCAATTTTGGTCACAGATAAAGTCTTCAATGCACATATCCCCACAAGGTGTAACAGACACCAGGGAGGTCTGGCCTGGAGGTGGGAGGTGTTCGCCGGCCACAGGCCCCTGGGAGGATGGGCCTGGCCTGAGCCTCAGCAGCTGGGCGGTCCAGGCCCCTCACCCTGAGGGATGTGCCAGTGTGGGGCTGGGCACAGGAACACACGAGAGACAAGTGTTGGGGGGCATGTTGAGGGAGGTGGTGCACAAAGCCAGGGCAGCAGAGAGGCCTGCATTCAAATCCCAGCCAGACCCCGTGGGGCCTCAGCCTCCCTAAGCCTCAGTTTCCTCGTCTGTAACGCAAATGAGAAAAGCCCCCTGGTAGAGCTGCTGTGAGGAGAGACCGTGGTTCCCAGGAAGAGCGGCGGCACAGGGACACAGGGCCACTTACTGCGAGCCATCTTGGGACCGGCTGCCAGGGCTCGCTGGGAGCCACCAGGCGGTCAAGTTTAAGCAGAGGCCTCCCTCGCTTCACTGGCTTCGGCGCAGGAGAACCCCAAACCCAAACAAAACGCAGCCCCAGCCCCCACAGCGCCTTTGTGTCTGCAGAGTCTTCCACCGCACTGGGACATCTGTGGCCGCCCCGGCAGGGGACAGGGAGAGAACAAGGGCCACACTCTGAATAGATTCTCCTTGGCGTCTGCATTCAGCAGGGGTCCTGGTGCCCGGGTGGCTTCCTTTGGGCCCCGCCCCCAGGACCCTGGGCTGCCTCCAGCATTCTCTCCCTGGGGTGGTCCCCAGCCCTCCCCATCCCCAGTGCTGCCAGTGCCCCTGAAGGATGCCCAGGGGGCCTGTGGGTATTGTCCCCAGGCCACCTGTCCTGTCCCGGGCTGGCTGGCCTTGCACATGGGGTCACGGCTGCTCCGGCTCATTCACACGGGCCTGAAAGGAAGCCCTCACAGGGATTGCCCTTCCCTCCTTGGCCGGGACTGAACTGTGCAGGGGGAGGGGCTGGCAGAGTCAAACAGTATTTTTTCTGTTCTCTCCTGCACAAATGGAATTCAGGGAGGAAAGAAGAAACCCAAGCCCAGCCAAACAGTGATTTAAAAAAACCTCGCAGCAGAGAAACATCTTCCCACATCCTTAGCGAATCAATGAGATCAATGGTCCCTGTGCATTTTCCTTCCCAAACACATAGGGAGCAGCCAGAATGCTCTCTCCTGCACTCAAGGGGTAGGGAATCTGATGAATACAAATGGAATTCCTCCAGCCCCCGACCCCGTCCCTGCTGCACAAACCGTGGGGTGAAAGCAAGACGGTCCCCCAGAGAAGGGGCAGCCAGCAAACCAGGACAACTCTGCTGCCTCCCTGTGCCAGACCCTGGGCAGGGCCTAGGGTGTCACCCGGCTCTGTGTGAAGAAAGCTTATCTCCACTGCCCAGCCGCTCTCTCTGCCCTTCCTCCGGGACTTGGCCACAGCCCAGAGCAGCCAGGACAGCCTGGGTCCTGGACACAGGAAGTCACTGCAGGTGGCTGGGTCCGTGGGACCTCCCGCCGCCCCCTGGCCTCTGTCACTAGGTCCCCGCCAGACTGTTTCCAGGGCCCCAAGAAGCCATCACTCCTAAGCAGTCACCACAGGGGCAGGAGGTGGCACACCTGTCCCCCTGCTTCACAAGGAGCAGCCCCCTCCCAAGGGAACGATCCGGAGGCTTCCCAGCATGTCCTGACGGCCGAGCCCCCCTTGCCTGTGCGCGGCCTTCTTTGGAAGAGAATGGAGGGTTTGTAGAAATGTCTTGTCTCATCTCTAGATGCTATATCGTCTCCAGAGACTTACTCTGCCCATAGAGCCAACTATTTTCAGGATATCAATATAAAATCAAAAGAGAAATGTATCAGGCTTTAAAAAAAAAAAAAAAAGAGGGCCGGCCCCGTGGCTTAGCGGTTAAATGCGCATGCTCCGCTACTGGCGGCCGGGTTCGGATCCCGGGCGCGAACTGATGCACTGCTTCTCCAGCCATGCCGAGGCCGCGTCCCACATACAGCAACTAGAAGGATGTGCAACTATGACGTACAACTATCTATTGGGGGACTTTGGGGGGGAAAAAAAAGGAAGAGGATTGGCAATAGATGTTAGCTCAGAGCCAGTCTTCCTCAGCAAAAAGAAGAGGATTAGCATGGATGTTAGCTCAGGGCTGATCTTCCTCACAAAAATAAATAAATAAATAAATAAAAATAAAAATAAAAAAATTAAAAAAAAAAGAGCATCCTCTGACCCTGGGCCAAGGCGGAGGCCATTAGCAGCCTAGTCTCGGGTGAAGACCACAGAGCCAGGGTCCAGGCCTCTGGCCTCTGGTCACGGCACCCCCAGGCCCCAGGCTCAATGCAATTCGGGCAGATCCTTGTTGCTGAGTTTCCCTCTCTAGGAAAGGGGCAGGCTGGGCCCAGGACTCAGAGCACTTGAGGGAAGGTGGGGGCCAGTTTTCAGCTGTGGGAGACAGCTCCTTTCTCACCCGCTGGTGGCAGAGGCATAGTGAGAATGCCATCTGCTCTGGACTTTGCACGTGCTCTTCCCTCCCCGTGGGGGAACCTGCCCATCTCCCCACCCCCTCTGCTGTCTCTTCTTCCAGAAGTGCTGGGGCCTATTCTGTCCCAAGACCCCTGGCACCCTGACCTGCCCCCGGCTATGAGCTCCCCGAGGGTGGCTGCCCCTCTCTTGTACCACCCATGGGCCCCCAGCCCCAGCACAGAACCGGCACGTGGAAGGGACAGGATGAACCTTAGCTCCTGCCCTACAGCAGCCTTGTCTTCTCGGCTGCATGGTGGAGTGCCCTCAAGAAGGGACCACAGGCCTCCCCTCTGTTTGCCTCTGTCCTGCTGCCCCATGGACGCCTTGTGTGCGATGCACCCTTGTTGAGGTGGAGTCTTCCTGGGAAGAGCAGTGGACAGGACAGCTGGCTGGGGACCAGGACCCCGCTGACCAAGAGCACCTGGCCCTGTGCAGTGAAGCACCACCTCCTCCACCCCTCCCAACAGCCCATTCTGCAGATGAGAACGGTCCAAGTCTGCACAGCAGGAAGGGGCAGAAAATACTGGTGGATTTCAGTGGAGCATCGGCTTAGGTTCAGTTCCCTTTGATGCTCTGAACCAATGGGAACCATTTCAATTCTTTAGAGGGCGACTTGGCTACAGGTGACTTGTCTCGCAGATTGCCGAAGCTCTAATTAGTGCTAATTAGAATCTGATCAACTCGCCAAGGCAATCTGTCCTGCTGGGGCAGGCGAGATCCCAGAAGCACGTCTGATCTGGAAGAGAGTGGAGCCTTGTATGCAGAGGGCCCCGTGGGTAGCTTTGGGGGGTGGGTGTCTTTGGGCCTCAGTGCCAGCTTTGAGGACGTCGCTGTTAGAAGCAATTCTGTTCAAACGTGTTTGACATATTCTGAGGTGAGAAAAGACAAATGCACGCCTTTGAGAGACGGGTGAGGAGGGACAGCGGCAAGGCCAGCCAAGTGTCACCTCTATCATTTTGTGCAGAGGCACCAAAGAGTCTTCAAAGGCCAAGATGAGGCCCCAGCGGGGTTGCCATGGGAACGCTGTCTGATTGGAAGGGGAAGGCAGCACCCTGAATCTTCCTCCCTCCACCTGGGTCCCACTCCAGAGCAGGGTGGCCGCGGACACCTGCCTGGGTGCTTGCAAGGCTGAGCGAGGGAGCTGGAGTTGGCAGAAAGAGGTTCCCTGAAGCCTGGTCTCTGGCAGAGGGCAAACAGCCAGGCGACAGCCTTGGCTTTAGTCCTGCCAGGCACTGTAACAGGCGACTGAGACACACGATCCCACCCAACCTTCCCAGCAGGTCCCAGGGGTCAGCGCTATCATCTGGATTTGACAGATAGGGAAACTGAGGCTCCAAGAGGTTAAAGAAATGTGCTCAGAGTCACAGGCAGGCCAGGAAGAGGCAGGGCTAATGATGAACCAGGGAAAGGGACTCGCGCAAGAGCCCAGAGCTGCATCTGATCACCGTGGGTGAGCAGAGGTGAATACCAAAATCACGCTGAGAATTGGTGGATAATGGCTACTGCCCTCAGCCTCCATCACACTGGCTGCATTTCTTTAGTGTTGTTGGAGTCCAATACCACCTCCATTTTATAAGTGGAAGATCGAGGTTATTCTGATATTTTTCTCATATTTTCATAGAATTCTGATATTTTTATAGAAAACACCCACCTGCACGTGTGTCCTGCTTTTCTCAGCTGACAGGCGGTGAGCGCGTTGGCCACGGGCATGGAGCCCGGGATTGCAGGCCGAGCGTGGAGGGAAGCGTTCACGTCAGTGAGCAGAGCCTCAGTGGGGCGCAGGGCACGCCGTGTATCAGGTTGGTTGGCCCACAGATGGGCAGAAGCACAGCTTCTGAGCTGCTTCTCTAGGAACACCAGGTAGCCTCTCTCCCTGGACCCACGTGCTCTGTGTGGGCATGTGGGGTGGGGTGGGGGTCCTACTGTGCTGGCTTTGCCAGCAACAGGCAGACCCTCCTGGGGTCAGGGAAGATTCCACCCGACAAATCCCTGACGGTGGCCAATTTGCAGAAGGAGGAGAGTGAAAGGTCAGAGCCTTGGTTTCTGATGAGCCCCCAGGACAGTGATTCAGATTCTGGGTCAGCTATCCATTATCCACACCTCCATGTTGTGGCCGTGGGCAGGAAGGGGGCCTCACTTTTGGATTGTTCTTCTTGGTGTTTTTTTTTTTTTTCTGTGAGGAAGATTAGCCCCGACATAACATCCGATGCCAATCCTTCTCTTTTTGCTGAGGAAGACTGGCCCTGGGCTAACATCCGTGCCCATCTTCCTCTATTTTATGTGGGACGCCGCCACAGCATGGCCTGACAAGCGGTGCATCAGTGCATGCCCGGGATCCGGACCTACGAACCCCAGGCCACTGAAGCGGAGCATGCGCACTTAACCGCTACGCCACCCGGCCGGCCCCTTGCTCTTTTTTTAAAAGCAGCTTTATTGAGGTATAACTGTCAGACAATTAACTGCACATGTTTAAAGTGTACAGTTCGATAAGTTTTGACATACGTGTGCATCTGTGAAACCACCACCACAAAATCAAGATAATGAACAAACCCATTATTCCCCAAAGTGCCCCTTTGTAATCAATCCTTCCTCTGCCTCTTCTCGCCCCCACCCTGTCCCCAGGCGACCACTGATCTGCGTTCTGCCACTATAATCTAGTTTGTATTTCCTGGAATTTTAGACAGATGGAGTCATACAGTATGTTCTCTTCTTGTCTGGGTTCTGACACTTGGTTTGATGATTTCAAGATGCACCCACGTTGTCAGGCGGGTCGACAGTGTGTCTCTTTTATTGCTCAGTGCACAGACCACAGTTTGTTTTCCATTCATTTGTCAATAGAAGTTTAGGTTATGCCCAATTTGGGGTTACAAATAAAGCTGCCATGAACATTCACACACAAGTCTCTGTGTGGACTCGCGTTTTCATTTCCCTCGGGTAAAGACGAGGGCAATGACTGGATCATCTGGTAGGTGTGTGATTAGCTTTCTAAGAAATCGCTGAACTGGTTTCCAAAGGGCGTGTCCCGTTTCACACTCACTGCCACCAGCAGTGGATGAGAGTTCCAGTCCCTCCACATCCTTGATAAGACTTGATATCGTCAGTCTTTCTAATTGTAGCCATTCAAATAGACGTATAGGGTATCTTACTGTGACATCAGTTTGCATTTCTCTACTGAAGAATGACATTGAGCATCTTTCCATGTGCTTATTTGCTTTTCATATATCTTCTCTGGTGAAATGTTCAAATCTTTTGTCTATTTAAGAAAATTGAGTTGTTTTCTTATGATTGGGTTTTGAGAATTCTTTTTTATTCTAGATACAAATCCTTTCTCAGATGTATGCTTTGAAATTATTTTTTCCCAGTCTGTGGCCTGTTTTTTAATTCTCTTAATGTCCTTCAAAGAGAAAAAAACCAATTTTTATGAAGTCCAATTTATCAATTTGTCCCTTTATGAATCATGCTTTTGGTGTCATATCTAAGAAATTTTTGTCTAATCCAAGATCACAAAGGTCTTCTTCCAAAGTTTCATAGTTCTAGGCTTTCCATTGAGGTCTATGGTCCATTTCGATTTAATTTTTGTAGATGGGGCCAGGCATGGGTTGACATTTGCTCTTCACTTTTCTGTTTTTGTTTTTGCATACAAATATTCAAATGTTCCAACACTGTTTTTTAAAAAGACTATCATATGATCATTTCTCCACCGAATTGCCTTTGCACTTTGTCAAAAATAAGTTGCCCATGTATGTGTGGGTCTATATCCAGACTCTCTATCTTGTTCCTTTGATGTATTTATCTGTCTTCACGCCAATATCACATGCTCTTGATTATAGTGGCTTTATAATAAGTCTTAAAATGATATAGTGTGAGTCCTCCAGCTGTGTTCTTGTTTTCAAAGTTGTTTTGGTTCTTCTAGATTCCATACATTTCTATATGAACGTTAGAGTCAGTTTGTCAGTTTCTACAAAAAAAATTCCTGCTAGAATTTTGACTGTGATTGCATTGAATCTACAGATCACTTCAGGAGGCAGATGACATCTCAACAATATTGAGTCTTCTAACCCATGAACACAGTCTACCTCTCCATTTATGTAGATCTTTAATTTCTCTCTACAATGTTTTATAGATTTCAGGGTATAGGTTTTTCACATCTTTTGTTAGATTTATCCTTAGGTATTTCATATTTTTTGATATTATTGTAAATAGAAACTTAAAGTTTTAATTTCTGATTATTTGTTGCTAGTATATAGAAACACAATTGATTAATGTATATTGATCTTGGTCCTGCAACCTTGTTAAATTCAATTATTAGTTCTGGTAGCTTTATTGTAGATTCAATGGATTTTCTACATAGATGATCATGTCATCTTTTTTATTGAAATATATTTGACATATAACATGGTGTAAATTTAAGGTGTATCACATGTTAATATGATACATTTATATATTGTAATATGATTGCGATGATCATGTCATCTGCGAATAAAGACAGTTTTACTTCTTCCTTTCCAATCTGGATGTCTTTTATTTATTTTTATTGCCTGATTTCCCTGACTAGAACCTCCAGGTCAACGTTGAATGAAAGTTGTCCTTGTCTTGTTCCCAATCTTGGGGGGAAAAACATTCAGTCTTCCATCAAGTATCTTGTTAGCTGTAGGTTTTCTGTCGATGCCTTTTCTCAGGTTGAGGAAGTTCCCTTCTATTTCTAGTGTGCTGAGAGTTCTTATCAGGAATGGATGTAGATTTTGTCAAATCCTTTTCCTGCATCTATTGAGACGATCATATGGTTTTTTTCCTAAGTTTGTTAATATGGTAAATTACATTGATTAACTTTCTAATATTAAACCAACCTTGCATTCCTTAGATAAACCTCACTTGGTCAAACCTCACTTTCTATATATTGTGTTCAACTTGCTAAAGAATTTAGAATTTTTGCATCTATGTTCATGAGAGAGATTTTTCTGTAGTTTTCTTGTCATGTCTTTGTCTGGTTTTTGCATCACGGAATAAGTTGGGAAATACATTCTCTTCTTTAATATTTTGAGAGTTTATGTAGAATTTCTTTAGTGTTTCATAGAATTCACTAGTGAAGGTATCTGGCTCTGGAGTTTTCTTTGTGCAACTTCAATTTCTTTAATAGATATAAGGATATTCAGGTTATCTATTTCTTCTTGAGTGAGCTTTGGAAGTTCGTGTCTTTCAAAGAATTTAATCATTTTATCTAAGCTGTTGAATTTATAGGCACAAAGTTCTTCATAATATTTCCTTATTATCCTCTTAATATCCGTAGAATTTGTAGAAATCCCACCTTTCTCGTTCCTGATTTTAGTAATTAGTATCTTCTTTTCTTCCTGGTTAGCCTGGCTAGAGTTTTATTGATCTTCCCAAAGAGACAGACTTTGGTTTCATTTCTTTCCTTTATTATTTTTCTCTTTTTTATTTCATTGTAGCATCTAAACCTAAGCTAAGCTCTGCTTTAGCATCATCTCACAAATTATGATATATTGTGTATTGTGTTTTCTTTTTCATTCAATATAAAATACTTTCTAATTTTACTTTTGATTTCTTCTTTGACTCATGGAATATAAATTGTTTCATTCATTTCCAAATATTTGAGGATTGTCCAGATAGCTTTATGTTACTGATATCCATTATGGTCAGAGAACATATTTTGTATAACTTGAATCCTTTTATATTTTATGAACCAGAATATGGTCTATCTTGGTAAATGTTCCACATGCACTTGAAAAGAATGTTTATTTTGCTGCTGTTGATTGGAGCATTCTATAAATTATAATCAGGTCAAGTTGGCTACTACTTCGCTCAAATCTTCCATATGTATACTGATTTTCTGTCTACTTGTTCTATCAGTTACTGAGAGAGGGGTATTGAAATCTCTGTCTACAATTGTGATCTACTTTTCCCTTCAGTTCTATCAATTTTTGCTTCATGTATTTTGAAGCTTTGTTATTAGGTAGATAAACATTTAAGATCATCATATCCTCTTGATTAATTGACATCTTTACAATTATGAAGTGACCTTCTTTATCCCTGGTAATATTCTTTCCTCTGAAATTTACTTTGATGGTATAGTCAATCTGGCTTTCTTTTGACTACTGTTATCATGGTATATCTTTTTCTATCCTTTTGCTTTTAACCTATTTGTGTCTTTATATTTAGGGCAGATTTCTTGTAGGCAGTACATAATTGGACTTTGATTTTTTATCCAATCTGATCATCTTTGATCTTTAGTTGGGGTGTTGAGACTATTTATATTTAATGTAATTATTGATATATTAGGTCTCTTTATTTTCTATGTTTTTTCCTATCTGTTCTTTGTTCTTTTTTTCCTCTTTTACTGCCATCTTTTGGATTGAGTATTTTGTATTATTCCATCTTATCTCCTTAGTTGTGTCTCTCTGTTCTATTATTTTAGTGGTTGCTTTCGGGGTTATAGAATAATCTTCAATGTATCAGAGTCTACCTTCAAGTGATATTATGCCACTTCACCCAGGATAGTATAAAAGCCTTAGAATAGTATACTTCCATTTGTCCCCTACTTATCTTTATACTATTACCATATATTTTACTTATAAATACGTTTGAACAGTCAATTATCTTTTTTTAAATTGAGGTGAAATTCACATAACAAAATTAACCATTTCTAAGTGAACAACTCAGTAGCATTTAGTACATTCACAAGGTTGAGCAACCACTACCTCTACTGAGTTCCAAGACATTTCCATCACTTCAAAATAAAACCCCATACCCATTAAGAAGTTACACCCCATTCCTATTCCCCCTCTTGACAACCACCAATCTGCCTTCTGTTTCTACAGATCTACCTAATCTGGACAATTCATGTAAATGGAATCATACAATATGTGATTTTTTTGTGTCTGACTTCTTCACTTAGTATAAGGTTTTTGAGGCTCATCCACTTTGTAGCATGTATCAGTACTTCATTCGTTTTTATGGATGAATAGTATTCCATTGTATGTATCTACCATGATTTGCATTTCCTTTAATGATTAATGATGTTGAGCATCTTTTCATGTGTTTGTTGGCCATTTGTATATCTTCTTTGGAGAAATGTCTTTTCAAGTCCATTGGCCATTTTATTAAGTGGGCTGTTTGTTTTTTGTTGTTGAATTGTAAGAGTTCTTTATATATTCTGGATACTAGACCCTTATTAGGTAGTTGATTGGCAAATATTTTCTCTTATTCTGTAGGTTTTCTCTTCACTATCTTGATAATGTCCTTTGATGCACAAAAGTGTTTAATTTTGATGAAGTCCTATTTATCTGTTTTTTTCTTTTGTTGATCATGGTTTTGGAGTGATATTTAAGAATCAATTACCAAATCCAAGGCCATGAAGATTCAATGCTATGTTTTCTTCTAAGAGTTTTATAGTTTTAGCTTTTATATTTAGGTAATTGATCCATTTAAGTTAATTTTTGTATATGGTGTGAGGTAGGGGGTCCCACTTCATTCTTTTGCATGTTGATAAGAGTTGTTCCAGCACTTGTTGAAGAGATTGATCTTTCTCCATTGAATGGTCTTGGCATGCTTGTTGAAAATCAATCAGCCATAGATGTATAAGTTTATTTCTGGACTCTCAAATTTATTCTATTGATCTATATGTCTATCTTCATGCCAGCACCACACTGTTTTGATTAGTGTAGCTTTGTACTAGGTTATGAAATTGGGAAGTATGAGTCCTCCAACTTTGTTCTTCTTCTTCAAGATTGTCTTGGCTATTCAGGGTCCCTTGCAATTCCATATGAAACTGAGTATTTACTTTTCCGTTTCTGTAAAGAAGGCTGTTGGAATTTGGTAGGGATTGTATTGAATCTGTAGATTACTTTGAGTAGTATTTCCATCTTAACAATATTGTCTTCCAATCCATGAACATGGGATATCATTGCATTTATTTAGGTCTTTTTTTCAATCATCTTTAAAGAGACTTAAATTTCAAAAAAAAGTTACATACTTACTCAATACTTACTCACATAGGAACCGTTTCTGGTGTTCTTAATTCCTCTGTGTAGATTCATATGTCCAGCTCATATTATTTTTCCTCTGCATGAAGGACTTTCTTTAACATTTCTGTAGTGCACGTGTGTTGCTGATGAATTTTTTCCTGCTTTTGTGTGCTTGAACATGTCATTATTTCACTTTTGCTTTTTTTTTTTTTTGCTGAGGAAGATTCAGCCTGAGCTAACATCTGTTGCCAATCTTCCTCTTTTTTTTTTTTTTTGCTTGAGGAGGATTAGCCCTGAGCTAACATCTGTGCCAATCTTCCTCTATTTTGTATGGGGGTTGCTGCCTCAGCATGGCTGATGTGTGGTGTAGGTCCACACCTGGGATCCAAACCCACGAATCCGGGTTGCCAAAGTGGAGTGTGCCAAACTTAACCACTATGCCATGGGGCCAGCCCCTCATTTTTGCTTTTGAAAGATATTTCACTGGGTATGTATTTGCTGAAATTATCTTTTGAAAGATACTTTCATTTTAAAGATAGGTATAGGTTGACAGTTTTTTCTTCCATTATTTTAAAGATGTTGCTCCACTGTCTTCTCACTTCATTGTTTCTGACAAGAAATCTGCTGTCATTCTTCTTTTCTTCCTCTATGTAGTATTTCTTTTTCTCTGGATGCTTAAACATTTTCTCTTTATCACCGTTTTTGAGCAATTTGATCATGACGTGCCTTGGTATAGTTTTCTCCATGCTTCTTGTGCTTCCAGTTTGTTGAGCTCTTGGTCTGTGGGTTTACAGCATTCATCATTGTAGAAAAATTTTGGCCATTACTTCTTCAGATATTTTTTCTATTCCCCACCTCCTCTCCTTCAGGAACTCTAATTACACATATATTAGGCTGCTTGAAGTTGACCCACAGCTCACTTCTCATTTGGGGAAATTCTTTTTCCTCTGTGTATTTCATTGTGGATAGTTTCTATTGCTATGTCTTCAAGTTCACTAATCTTATCTTCTGCAATGTCTAATTTTCTGTTAATTCTATCCACTGTATTTTTCATCTCATGAATTATAGTTTTTTATGAAGTTTGATTTGAGTTTTTTTAATCCTCCATGTCTCTACTTTATTATTTGAACTTGTGGAATACAGTTAGGATGTCTTTCTCTGCTAATTCTAACATTTGTGTCGATTCTGGGTCAGCTTTGATGGATTAATTACTTTCTTATTATGGATCATGCTTCCTGCTTCTTTGCATGCCTCACAATCTTTGGTTGCATGCTGGACATTTGTAAAATTTTACCTTATTGAGCAATGGATATTATTGTATTCCAATAAATTATTCTTGGCTTTGTTCTGGGAAGCAGTTAAGATACTTGGAGTCAGTTTGCTCCTTCTAGGTCTTGCTTTCATGATATATTAGACAGGTCTCGGGAAGTACTCAGCCTAGCACTAATTATTCTCCACTACTGAGGCAAGACCTTTCTGAGTACTCAACCCCCTCCCCCAAGCGTCCCACCAGAATTATGAATTTTCCCATCTAGCTGGTGGAAACAGGCATTGTTCCCAGCCCTGTGAGAGTGCTGGGCACTGCTTCCTTTATCCTTTAGGATGATTCTCTCACAGACCTCGAGTAGCTTCCTCACATGCAGACACTGACCAGTACTCTGGGAAATATGTGAGGGGAACCCTCTGCACATCTCCAGGGTTCTCTGTCCATGCAGCTCTCTTCTCTGATACTATGTTGTGAGCCACCTCGGTCTTCCTGGACTTTGGCTCCATCTTTGCAACTCGGGGAGTCTTCTGGGATCTGCCTGGGTTCTCCTTCCCTGCACTGTGGCCTGGGAGCTCTCTCAAGGCAGAAAGCTGAGGCAGTTGTAGGGCACACCCTGTTTCCTGTTCCTCAGGGATCATTTCATTGCTGATGTCCAGTGTCTTGAAAACTGCTATTTCACACATGCTGTCTGGTTCTTTTGGTTGTTTCAGGTGGGGGTAAAAATGGCCTGTTACTCTGTCTCGGCCAGAAGCAGAAGCACGCCCTCTTTTTAAACCGAGTATTGGCCACATCCTACTTGCTGGGTGTGTCATTCCATGCTAAGTTGGACAAATCGCCAGCCCTCTCCTGACTACACGTCCTCCCCACAACCTGCCAAGGGATAACAAAGTCAGGAGGGGCAGGGGCAGGGAAACTTATAGACAGCGTCGTCAGCAGAGAGATTGAAAGGTGATTTGACACAGGTTGTTGGGCACCTGGGCTGGTCAGTGCAGGCTAGAGGCAAGCCAGCCAGAAACAATCTCCTGGTCAGGGACTTTGGGGGACTTTGTTCACGCAGACCAGAGCCTGGTGTTTACTGTCCTAGTGATGCCAACATGGAGAGAGCCTAGAACCCCAAGTTATGGTTCAGGTTGGTGTTCAGAGAGCAGTTTTCCCCTGAATTGAAGAAACAGACTGATGACCCAGCAAGAAAGGTTTGAGGTGTGACAGGTCAGGAAGGAGGGCAAGAACCAGTCTACCTAGGTGGGGGCAAAATAGAACAATGGCCAGTGGAGGGGCTTATTGCAATGCAGGCTGCAGCAAGCTGAGCCTAGAATTATGGTAACGATGGCCACAGTCACCACCATCCGGTTCCTGGGAGCCCCTACGCTTTGGGCATTTCCCATTGGTTGTCTTGTTTGGTCCACACAGTGGCTGGTGGGGACGCTTTTATCCATTCCCATTGTGGGGAGGTGATTACTGAGGTTGGTGCTTGTCCAGGGAGGTGGCATTCTGCCTCATCATGTCCAAGCACGGCATGGCGGAGCCAACACTGCCCTTGGAGTTGGGAGAAAAAGATGGTGCAAACCACATCCTCTCTCTGGGCAGAGTCCCTGCCTGTGAAATAAGATGCTAGACAAGACGGTCTTGACAGGAAGGGCCCACCAGCACTGACTTTCTGGGGTACAGGCTGATGCCGTGGCTGCAATGGGTTATTAGCAAAGTTGAGGACCCGTAGCTCCCTAACCAGCAGCAGTGCCAGCAAGTGGGTGCACGTGTGCGTGTGTGTGAGTGTGTGTGTGTGTGTGTGTCTGAGCATGTGTGTGTGCATGTGTGGTAGCAGGGACTCCCAGAGGTTTGAGTCCAATCTGAGACTGGTGCCACTGAATCTCCCCAGCCTACAACTGTCACAAGAATGTGGTAGCTGGGGTTAAGCTGGGCAGCTAATCTGGCTTTGATGCTGACCCCCTGAGCATCCAGGACACTGGGATCAGGACCACCCGCTCTGGCCCTGGATGAAACACCAAGCATGAATTGAACCCACTCAACCTGACCCGAAGCCCCTTGAAGGCTGAAGGGCGGGGGCCAGGGCTGCCCTGAAACAGGAGAGAACTTGCCCCTGGCACCCTCCTGTTGGGATTCCTGGTTCTGAGCAAGGGGCAAAGGCCCTTCCTGTGCTGTTCCCTCGGTGGACGTTCACTGGGCACTCGCCATGTGCCAGTGCTGTTCTGGGCACAGGGGATGCAGCAGTGAGCAGAGAGGTCGAAATCCCTGCCCAAGTGAACCAGACAATACATGAAATAGACAGTGGGTTGGCTTGCTGGCTGTAAGTAGGAAACAAGTACAAAGCAAGGGAGGGGAGGCGGGGCTGCTGCGGGGAGGAGGTTGCAGTTTAGGTCTTGCTGAGAATGTGAGAGTTTAGCAAAGACCAAGAGGAGGTGAATGAGCCAGGCAGAGAGCTGAGGGAAGAGTGTTTAGGCAAAGGGAACGTCAGGTGCAAAGGCCCTGAGGCAGGAGAGAGCCTAGCTTGCTTAAGGAGCATCTAGGAGGCTGTAGGGCTGAAGGAGAGCTGTAGGAGGGAAGCCAGAGCAGGGCAGTCCTGTAGACCCCAGTAACGCTGGGCGACACTGAGCAAGATGAGACTCTCTGGAGGGATTTGGCAGAAGAACGATATGAGGAAGCAATTATAACAATCCCGAAGAACAACAGCGGTTCACAGTGACTTAGACTAGGAGGTGGTGAGAAATGGCCACGTTTGGGACATATTTGGGAGGCAGGGCCACAGGATTTGCTAACAGATTTAATGTGGGGTTTGAGGGAAAGAGGGGACCAAAGGATGACTCTGAAGATTTTGGTCTGAGCAACTGGAAGGACGGAGTTGTCATTTTCCGAGTTTGGGAAGACTAGGGGTGGGATCTGGGACTGGGGCGGTCAGGAGCTATTGTGGATGTGTTTACCTGGGAGACGCCTACCAGCCACCTGAGTGGCAACATCCAGTAGGGAGTGGGGTGCAGGGTCTGGAGCTCGGGGTGGTTCGGGCTGGGGATAGTTGGGGGTTGTTAGGGTATTATTGGTGTTCAAAGCTTGAAACTGGATAGATTTCCAAGGAGTGAGTAGATGTAGAACAGAGAAACTCCACTAACCACACTGTGGAGAACTCCAGGGTTTAGAAACTGAGAGATGAGAATAAGCCAGCCAAGGGGGCAAACAGGCGCAGCAGTGCGGGATGAGGAGACAGGGCTGGGAGGAGGTCTGTCGGAGCCAAGACGCTGAGCGCCGCGTCCACGGAGATCTGAGCGCCAACCATCAGACTGAGGGACGTGAAGGTCTTCGGTGGCCTTGAAGTGGGCAGAGCGGAGCAGCGGTGGGTGAGCACTGTCCGGGAGGCTCACTGGAGAAGGGGGAATGATCAGAGACGGCAAGTGGATGACTGTGGAGGGCCTTTGCTTTCAAAAAGAGCAGAGACATGATGGTAGCTGGAGGGAAGGTGGGGTCAATAAAAGGGTTTTTAAGACGGCAGAAATCACAGCGTGCGGGATGCCATGGGAAGGGGGCACAGACTGTGGTGGTGGAGGGGGCAGCACAGCTCAGGACAGCGGGGAGGAGGGGTGGATGTGGCTGCCCGGCCCTGACAGGTGTCTTCTGGTTGCTGCTGTTTCCAGAGCTGGGAAGAAAGACCCTGAGCTGAGAGAGGGTGGTGTGCAGGGCGGAGGCTGGGCTCAGAGGTGAGCTGGTGGCAGGGGTGCAGCCTGTGGCAGAGGCGCTAAGGGCGTCAGGGGGCCACGGTCACGCCTGTGCCACCCGGCTGCATGGCGAGCGCTTCCTCCAGGCAAGCTACAGCCATGGGATGGACAAGAGGTTGGACGTAACCAGGGTTGGATTGTGCCAGACAAGAACTCCAAGTGGGAGAGGGGCCAGGGCGTTGAGGGTGTGTGGGGAGCGTGATGGAAAGGAAGAACACTCTGAGTCGGATGTGGACAGAGGTGAGGAGGGGAGGCTGCAGAAGGTTCTGGGTGAGCAGGAGGACTGTGGGGAGCAGGCGGGAGGCAGTGGGCTTCTTGGGGGCACTCAAAACAGGATGCAGTTGTTGGCAATGACAAGTTCCAGGCCATGCCATGGAAGGGAAAGGCTGAGAGTGGGTCACTGGAATCACTCTCTGTGCCTCAGTTTCCTCATCTGTAAAATGGAGATAACAACAGCACCAACCTCAGCACTATTGAGAGTTCGATGTGATGTGTATGCAAAGTCCTCAGAACGATGCCCAGCGAACGAGCACTGGGTGGATGGATGTGAGCTCTTGTTGCTCTCACAATCACCGGAGGAGGGGGTGCCGAGGAACCAAGGGCCAGGGTTGCCAGGACCATCTCTTTGGGTGGGACCATCTCCAAGAACTGTTGCGGAAGTAGCAGGAGCACGTGGTGAGCTGAGGATGCCATGGGAAGGAAGGAGGGGCAGCCGGTGACCCCATGGACTCTTCCCCACGGGGCAGGCCGGAGGGCACAGGGACGGCCTGGGTGCCCGGGGCTCCCTGCAGGCCACGTCCTCCTCATTCCTGTGAGGCCATCCCCCAGAGGGCAGTGCAGGATCACCTCTCGGCCACACACAGTCTCCCCACAGCTGGGAAGCCGGCCTTCTGGAATCTCTGCAAACGGGCCAACCTGCCTGGATTGGACTCTACTCTGAAAGCTCCTATTTTTCTTCTTCCCAGGCCTCTGCCCCTGAATTTAACGCAGTCATGGGCCCAGAGCTGCTCTGAGCTGCTCTGTGCACGTATCTCACTGAACTTTCAGTCAGCCACTAAAGGAGTCACAATTATCATCTCCATGTTATAGAGAAGGCAACTGAAGCCTTGAGAGGTCAAGCAACTTGCCCAAAGCCACACAGCTAGGAAGGAAGGGGCTGAAGTTCAAATTGGGGAGGATGTGGTGCCAGAGCCGTGCTCTGATCCCTCCACTCTGCTGCGGGGGTGCACGTGCTTCCGGACATTGCACATTGGGTCTCTGTCCTCCCTCCCACCCACCATATCACAGTCTGTAATCTTGTAACTTGCATCGGTCTTTAGAGTCGCCCCCGCCTGCATACGCCAGCTCCAGGAGAGCAGGGACCCCGTCTGGCTGCACAGGGCCTGGCACGTCCTGGGCACTCAGTGACCACTGCTGCCCGTGGTTGAGATCCACCCCGAGACTGGCTGACAGTGCGTGTTCACAGGAGGAAAGGTGGGAAGATGAGAGAGGGGCGCTCTCGTCCTCCTGCAACTCGCCCTTTGGATCTGCCCCTCCTGCCTGCCATGCAGCACTGCAGCCACATGAGCAAGCGGGTTGGAGGTTGGAGCTGTGGTGATTCCACTGGAGAGGGCAGTTCTCACACCTTTTCAAGCCCGTGTTCCGTGGCGCTCAGCTCTTGGCAAACGGTGGAGGGCCACAGGGGCTCTAGGCTGCTCGTGGCACTCTGTGTCCTGGGTTCTGTCTCTGTGCTCCCCTAGGACCTGCCCTTCCCCTGAGTCTCGGCTTGTCCCCTCCACGTTCCAGCTTCCAGCAGGGCCCTGCGCCCGGTGAAGGCAGGAAACGAGTGTGCTTAGCACCTCACAGCACCCAAGGCCCAAGAGCCAGCCAGGGAGAGAGGGCAGAGGGAGGCTGGGACCCCTGGGAGAGAGAGCAGGGGAGGAGCAGGAGGGAGCGTGGGCAACAGGAGGGGGAGAGAGCAGAGAAGGGGAAGCCGCCCGAGGGACTGAGGGGAAGGGGAGAGAGGCAAGGAGAAGCGGAGGGTCTCAGCAGCTCGGCTCCTGAGAGGATTTATCAGTTACAGGATGTTAATTGCTGGGAACAGATTGCAGCTGGCAACCCTCTAAGTGCCAGCTAAATGCCTCAAAGAAAACTCTATCCATGTAGGACTCTGGGAACAAAGGCTCCACGTAAACATCTCCCGAGGTGTGGAATCTCTGGGTGACTCAAGGGCCTCACATTCAGACACCGAAGTTGTGAAACCTGAATACCTGATTAGGCTGTTTAACCGTCTCCTGTGCTGGATGACAGGGGAATGTTGACTTACCAAGCATGAGTCATCAGCAGCAGTACCTAGGAAAATACCCAAGTCACCCCAATTACAGCATTATCAATCGCTGCCATCGCTCTGTAACCCAACCCAATGAAACTGGAGAAAATGCCAGCTGGGCCGGGCCAGGAGGAATCCAGCCCTTGGCGAAGGCCACCTTCCTGGCAGCAGCCTCTGTGGTCAAGCCAAGCCACAAGCCCTGTGTGGTCGAAGTGTGCAGAGGTGTTGGCCCCATTTCACAGTCAAGGAAACTAAGGCCCACCAGGGTTGAGGCTCGTCCTGCAGCTCAAACCCACAGCACAGAACCCAGATAGAGCAAGGCTACCTGGAAGAGGTGGTGGCCCTAGGTGGCCAAGGGCGGGGTGGGGGAGGCAGGGTGAGAGTGTCTCAGTCAGCCACGTGCCACCATCTTGGCCACTGGAATGGTTACCCTTCATGGAGCATTTTTTCTGTGTGGGTACGAGCCAATGGCTGCACTTGCATTATCTCATCAACCTCAAAGGAGGTGCCATTATCCCTGTTTTATAGATGGTGAAACTAAGGCTCAAAGAGTTTGTCACTTGCCCGGGGTCACTCAGCTAAGAAGTGGCAACACTGGGTTAAACCCAGCCCTAGCTGACTCCACGGTGACCTGCTGCCTTTCTGTCACTCTGATGTGACGAGAAACAAGCTGAGTGAAGGAACCCGCCTTGTCTGAATGGATCGCTTTTAAAGCCCTGAGTGTGGACGCTGCACGCACACACAGCCATGCCGTCGGCAAAGATGTGCACTGTGGAGTGGTCGCACTGCCTCCTGCCTCCGACATTCTGTGGGCGGGAGCCTGGCCTGGCCTTGCAGAGCGGGGAGGCCAACTACAGCTGGCCCACCCACGAGCCGGGAGCTCTCCATGCTCTTAATCAGTAAGATATGTTTCGGGAATAAAAACCACATCAGCATTTTTATTTTCAAGTTCAGACAAGGTTTTTTTTTTTTTTCTTCCCAATTTTCCCTTCACATGGGTGAGGCTAATCCTCTTGCTTGACTGACAGGTCTTTAGACTCAGCCATACATGTAAAGAAGCAAAGAATCAATGACAACAGTACAGAGAAGACGGCTCCTCTTCCTTGAGTTTTTCAGATTTCAATAAGCCCACAACCCGTAATTACCAATGCACGATGTTTAACAAGTGACACCGAACCTGCAGTGGGCCCTGTCTTAACCACGAGTCCGGCAAAGACAGATGGGAAGTGCTGCAGGATGGCGCTTGCCCTTCCCGTTTAGGGTACAGATTCTCACCTTCTTTCCCGAGGGTCTGCCCTGCAGGGTGGCGAGTGGTGGTCCACAGGTAGAGGGGCTCCCGGACTGGGAGCAGGGCTCGACCAAAGCTCGACCTTGGGAGGAAGATGAACTAGAATAATAAAAGGCAGAGGTGACTGGGGATGAGGAAGGGGGAAGTAGGAAGGAGACGAGATGGGCCATTCAGGGAAGGCGCAGGTGTGAGCCAGAGCTCCCAGAGAAACCACTTACAATCAAGGAAAATGGAGATCAGGAAAAAGCCTCTCTTTCAAGAATGGGGAGGATTTACCATGGTTACAGAGTAAATATTAGAATTTCCTTTTTTCCCCCTTCTTAGTCTTTTTCAGAACATATTCAAGTTAAAAGTCTCTGCTCCTGGAATTGAACATGACTTCTATTTAATAAAAGGGGTGTAGGGGGAAGGGAGGCAAATTCAACGCAGTGAATTTGTTGGGCATATGTTTGGGAAGGTCTCCAAGAAGTAACATGTAAGCGGAGCCCCAGAGGCTGAGTCAGAATGAGCCAGGCGAAGAAGTGGGGAAAGACAGCTACACGCAGCGCCAATAGAATGTCTAATTCCCAGAGGCAAAAGAGAGAAATTTCAGTTAGGCAAGATTCTGGGGTTCTTCTGGCATTCTCAGTGGGGCAGTTCTTCATCGTGGGGCTTGTTCCACGCATGGCTGAATGTCTGACACCCCGGCCTCTGCCCACTAAATGTCAGGTGACATCCCATAGTGGTTGGGACGACTCACACTCCCACACATTCCCAAACGCCCCCTGGTGGGGGCAGAGGGTACTGCCACCAGAGAACTACTAGGAATCAGGTGTGTGCGCACACACTCCAGCCTGCGTGCATGCGTGTGTGTGGGGGGGAGGGTAGCACGCAGTGGGGAAGGATGATGGGGACGCTGGTTAGAGATGAGGGTGTTGAGGGTGTCCAGAGGCAGGCAGCACCCGGGTCACGTTTCCTTGAATGACATATTGGGGAGTAAGTCACTGGTGCATCTTGGGTAGGGGAATGACATCACAGATTTGCGCTCGAGAGAGATTACTCTGGCTGCCAGGTGAGACACGCTTTAGAGGGTGTTAAGATCGAAGGTAGAGGCCTGGGATTTTTCTTGTGGAAAGACTGATCGTAAATTCAATTTCTTTAACAGAGATAGGGCATTTGGATTTTCTATTTTTTTGTGTCCATTTTGGTAATTCATGTCTTTCACAGAAATAATTCATCTAAGTTTTCAATTTTTTGGTACAAAGTTGTTCATATTTCTCTCATTTTCCTTTTAATGTCTGTAGGATTTGTAGCGATCTCCCAACGTTCACTGTTGATATAATTTGTGGGTTGTTTCTTTTCCTGTGTGTGTGCGCGCGCGCGCGCGCGCGCATGTGTGAGGAAGACCAGCCACGAGCTAACATCTAATGCCAATTCTCCTCTTTTTTGCTGAGGAAGTCTGGCCCTGGGCTAACATCTGTGACCACCTTCCTCCACCTTACATGAGACGCCGCCACAGCATGGCTTTCCAAGCGGTGCGTCAGTCCGCACCCGGGATCCGAACTGGCGAACCCCGGGCCACAGCAGCGCAGCGCGAGCACCTAACCGCTTTCACTACCAGGCCGGCCCCCTGTAGGTTGTTTCTTGAGTAGTCTGACCGGGGGTTTATCAACTTTATTGATCTTTCCAAAGAACCAGCTTTTGGTTTCACTGATTTTCTCTATTGTTTGCCCATTTTTTATTTCACTGATTTCTGCTTTTATTGGTATTGTTTCCTTCCTTCTACTTACGTTGTGTTTGACTTGCACTTTTAGCTTCTTATGGTGGAAACTTTCCAGTCAGGTAACCACACCACCTGTCTGTTGGTTGTCATACTGTGCGGCTGCGTGTTGCTGTGATGCTGAAAGCTACGCCACCAAGATTTCGAATACCAGCTCCCAGACTAGGACAGACTTGGAAGAAGGACCTGGCCACCCACTTCTGAAAAAGTTTGCCATGAAAACTCTATGAACAGCAGTGTAGCATTGTCTGACACAGCGCCAGAAGGTGAGGGGATGGTGCAAAAAGATCAGGCGGGGCTCAGCTCTGCTGCCCACAGGGTCACTAAGAATCAGAATCCACTCAACAGCACTAACAACAATGATGGAAACTTAGATCCCTGATTTTAAATCTTTCTTTTCTAACAAAGCATTTTAAAGCTCTAAATTTCCCTTAAACACTGCTTTAGCTGCATTCTAAGAATTTTCATATAGTGTTTTCCTTATCATTCAGATAAACATTTTTATTTTATAATTTCTTTTTTGACCCATAGGTTGCGTCAAAGTGTGCTTTTTAATTTCAAAATATTCAGGTATTTCCCAGGTATCTTTTTGTTATAGACTTTAATTTTATTATGGCCAGAATTCAATTCTGTATGTGAATTCATATTCTCTATGATTTCAAACACAAAAATACTATATCAGGATAAAATTCTGTGAGTGAAATGAAATGGAACTACAGGTTCCAGAAGAAAAAGTAAGATTATTTCCAACCATTTAAAGAAAGCACTTCATTTTTAAAATGGATCATGGTGGGTACCACATTTTTCTATATTTCAATTCTACCACATTTAAAGGACCAATGTACTAGTTCTATTTTAAAGTATCTCTACTATTTGTTGTGAATTACATTATTTGCAACTATAAAGACTTAAGATGAAAACATTTATATATCAAATTGAAATGTTGGTATAGACTGTTTTCAAAGTTATTTTAGGGAGATGTGAACAGAAAATTTGAAGACAGCTGGGCTAAATAATGAAAGAGTATCTGGAACTGGGGGATTTTCCTTTGCTTTGAAGATGGGTGAGACTTGGGAGAGGCTGAAAATACAGGAGAGAAAGGATTGCCTACTAGTGAGGTCCCGGGAAGTGGAACGGATGGTATCCACTGCACGTGTGGACGCACCAGCCTTGAAAGGTGGGGTTATTTCACTGTAACAGGAGGGATGGAGGAACAGGTGGGTGCAGACGCAGGCAGGCTGGAAGGTGCGGTGGTGAGAAATGAGGGGAGACCCTGTTCCAAGGCCCTGGTGAAGGAGGTGGGGGAGGTGGTGGGCCCGACGTTGGGGGAGAATTGAGGTTCTACCTGGCCCCTGTGGAGTTCCAGGGGTGCTGACGGGTACTGTTCTACACTCCCACGGGCCCAGGTGTCTCTTTGGGCACTTATGACAGTTGTAATTGCACTTTTTTTTGATGACTGGATTAACGTTTGTCTCCCTCAGCAAACTGGCAGTGGCACAAGGGCCATGTCTGTCCAGTCCCAGCACCTAGACAGTGCCGGGCAGTTGCTATTTGTTGGATGGATGGTTGGCCAGGTGTCATCAAAGCACAGCTGAGTGAAAGGCACGTTGAGCTGGTGTGGTGACCATTTCCAAGACTGCAGCGACCTGCTGTTTCCTAAAAGCGTCAAACTCACCTTCCTCCCCCAGTACCTCTTCTGAGTTGGTGTTTCTGACACATGAAACAATGGCAGTGGCTACATAACCCAGGCATTAGTGGAAGGCGCAGATCAAGGTGGACCCAAGTCCTTGGAAGACTTCCTGGAGGAGGGCATTGTGGCAGGGCTTCAAGGAATAAGCAGGACTTAGAACCGCGAGAGGAGGGACTGACATGGATCTGTGGATGGAAGCAGGGTAGGGCTGGTGCCAACTCTGAGCCCAGCCCTGGCTCTGCCCTCTGCTGCCAGAGTAGGATTCTCTTTGGGTTCTGTTTTCCCCACCCCCACCCTGCAAGAGCCCCAGCAGAACAGCTGCCATTTGCCAAGCCTCTTCTAAGAGCAAGGGCCCTTACATAAACCATCATATGTAATCTTCACCTTAATTCTTGCTTGATGGATAAGAGGTAGACTGACCCTTGGAGATGCCCAATAACTTGCCAAGCTCATGGAATTTGGTCTTCGGTTTGCATCCCTCCACTCTGCCAGGTTGCCTCTTGCCTGGCCTCCACACCATCAGTTCTGCCACACCCAACACATCTGCAGCCACTAGAGAATCTCCTGCTGGGGGCTCCCCACTGTCTCAGGCAGAGGCCCAAACTCCTTAGGAAGGCACCTGAGGAGCCCCCAACAGGTGACCCTTCAGCACCAGCGAAGTACTGAGGGGTTCCCCGAGGTGGCTATTCTTCCTCGGCTCCGGGCTGATGCACACGCTGGCTCCCTGCCTGGAATGCCATACTTAGTAAGCCCGTATCTACCACGTGAGCCACTACTAGAAGTCTCCTCCACGCAGCCTCTTCTGAACGCCCTCCTGCTCGCATGATGGCTTTGGGGCCCAGTGCCGTAGCTTCTTTGCCTACGTGTCGTCTCCCTACATTACAAAGGGAGCTAACTGAGGGCAGAGGCGAAAGTGTTTTCTTGATTCAATCTTCAGTAAATACCGAGCACCGTGTACTTCTGTTCATTTGCTAGGGCTGCCGTAACAAAATGCTGCAGACTGGGGGCCTAAACAACAGAAATCCACTCTCTCTCAGTCTGGAGGCCAGAAGTCTGAGATCAAGGTGCTACAGGGGGCTTCCTCTGAGGCCTCCCTCCTTGCGGTGCAGATGGTCGCCCTCTCGCTGCCTCTTCACATGATTGTTCCTCTGTGCACACACCCCCGTTTCTGTGTCAGAGGGTTCACCAGTCAGATTGGATTAGAACCCACCCTAACAGCCTCATGTTAGTTTAATCACCTCTTTAAAGGATCCATCTCCAGAAACAGTCACATTCTGAGGTTCTGGGGGGTTAGGACTTCAACACATGAATTTGGGGGGGGGGTGACATGATTCAGCCCCTAACAGTACTAAAAATGCACAAGGGACATCAGACACACAACCCTTGCTCTTACTAGCCTCCTGGCCCAGTGGGGACACAGATGGCCCAACAAGCAGCTGACATGGGGCCTGGGTGGGCAGTAGCCAGGGGAGGGTCCCTTTCCCTGAGGACCCAGCTGCAGCAGAGCCTCTCCTCCCCCTGCTCCCTCCTCCTTTTCGTTCTCCTCCACCGTCCCCTGGGCCCTTGAAGGTGTGATGGTTCATTTTGTGTCTACTTGGCTGGGCTGCGGGGGTACCCATACAATTGGTCAAACGTGATTCTGGGTGTGTCTGGGAGGGTGATTCTGGATGAGATTAACATTGGGATTGGACGACTGAGTAAAGCAGATTGCCCTCCCCAATGTGGGTGGGCCCCATTCAATCAGCTGAAGGCCTTTATAAACAAAACAAAAAGGCTGACACTCCCCTACAAAAAGAGGAATTTCCTCCTGCCTTCAGACTCAAACTGTAACAGCGGCTCTCCTGGGTCTCAGGTCCCCACACTCAGACCAGAACCACATCATCAGCTCTCCTGGGTCTCCAGCTTGCTGACCGCAGATTTTGGTTTTGGTCAGCCTCCATAATTGTGTGAGCCACCTCCTCAAAATAAATCTTTCTGTAGGTATATACATCCCATAGGTTCTGTTTTTCTGGAAAACCCTAAGACAAAGGTGCTGTGCCATCCTCACCATTTTACAGACAGGGAAACCGAGGCTCCCAGGGACCTA
The DNA here is from genome assembly GCF_020826845.1 of Diceros bicornis minor. Taxonomy (NCBI): domain Eukaryota; kingdom Metazoa; phylum Chordata; class Mammalia; order Perissodactyla; family Rhinocerotidae; genus Diceros; species Diceros bicornis. The sequence continues at coordinate 4,617,201 of NC_080764.1, forward strand.
GAAACCAGCCTTCCTCCAGGGGATGGAAGCTCCATCACTCCTTTTCTGAGCTCCAAGGGCCTTCACTCCCCGCTTCCTCCTGGCCCCAGGAGAGAAAGCTGCTCACTGGATAAATTCGTACCTGCCAGTCCGTGACCACAGCCAGGTCACACGCACATTTCAACCAAGGACTTGCAAAGCTCCCTTTCCTGCCCATGGTGACTCAATTGGGGGGACCTTCTGATCCCAGCTGCCCAGGGCCCTGGTCTGACTGAAATACAGAAAGGAAGGCGAGGTTTCACCCACTAACGTCTTCTGTGTGACATTTCCCAGGCAGCGCGTGGGATAACATCACAGGGTCTTTTATTGAAGAGGTGCTACGGACCTCACAGCCCATCTGCACCTCTCCCCTCCAGGGCCCATCTCCCGGTCTCCTGCCCTGCTCCCTGGCTTCTCCTTCATTCTTGAATTGACCTGGCCTTCGTTGCCTTCACCTCCTATTCCCATATCATGACCAGCTCTAGAATCCAGAGATGGGTTGGCTCCTTCAGGTCTAACCCCTGGCACTTTCTCCAGGCATACTATTGCATGCATCCTCAAGCTTCCTTACCTTTTTGACCATTCAAGCCAAAAAACATCTGCTGAAAACAGCCCTTGATCTGCACAAAAAGGGGGCAGCAAGGTTGTCTACACAACGGCTGGGAACACTGGAAAGGAGGGGCAATGAGATTAAATCCCTCCCCTCGTAGCAACCAGGCAGAGCTTGATGATCACAGCTCTCTGGGTGTTGTGACAGATCCTGCTAACTGTCCCCACTACCCACTCTCCCTCCTTCCTGTGGTCAGGGACTACTCGCACCGAGTGGGGCACATGGCCACCCAACTAGAGACTGCACAGCCCAGTTTCATTTAGGACTAGAATTGGCTCTGGGGCTAAATTCTCACCAACACAATGTAAGAGATACGCGCCAAGTCCAGACCACTTCCTTCAAAGGAAAATGCTTGCCCTTCGCTCTCTTTCCTTCTTCCCAAAGGCAAGAAAATAGAAAACTTCAACTGTGCAAAGGTGACACCGTAGGAGACGGCAGAGCAACAAGACAGAGAGGAACCAGGCTCCTGCTGACCCTGAGGGCTCTCGGTACTCACCCTAGCTTGCCCGTCTGCCTCTAGTAACAGACCAGAGGGTCTTATGTGAAAAAGAGTAAGCTTCACTCTTGTTGGGCCACTATATTTTGGGGTGTCTTTGTATAGCTGCCCAACCTGCATCCAGGTGAGCTGAGAATTTTTGTTATTTTACATTTAGTGTGAAATATAAAACACATACAGAAAAGGACACAAAATACATGTGTACTGCTCACAGAGCCGAACACAGTGAATTATCAGAGTGCACACACCCACATAACCACCACCTCCCTCCACCCCAAAGATAACCAATATCTTACTTCTAGTTTAATCTGTTTATGAACTTGATAGTCATATAGTAACCATTTGTGTGTAGCTTCCTCCGTTCAACACTGTGACCCTCACCCCTGTTGAGCATGGCTGTAGTCATTGCCGTAGTCTCACACTCCATGAGTAGATCGCCATTTACTCATCACTGCACTGTTGATGACTCTTGGGTTGTTTTCATTTCCTGGCTATCACAAATAATGCTGCTATAAACATTTATGTCTCATCTGTGTCTCTGGGTTCACCCATGCATATATTTTTGTTAGGTAGAAACCTTGCAGTGGAATTGCTGGGTCGTACTATATACTTACCTTCAAATTTAGCAGATAATGCCAAATTGTTTCCCAAAGTGGTTATAGGGTTGTGCCAATTTACACTTCCACCAGCAGTTTGAGTTTTGTCTGCTCCACATCCTCACCAACAACAAACACATGGTATTGTTGGTCTTTTTATTTTTAGGTATTCTGGTGGGTAGTAGTGGCATTTCCTTGTGGTTTTAATTTGCATTTCCTTGATTACTAATGAGGTTAAGTATCTTTTCATATGTCTACTGATGAAATGGATATCTTTTGCATGAAGTGCCTGTTCAAGTCTTGTGCCCATTTTTTCCAAGTTTTTAATTGATATGTAGGCATTCTCTCTATATACACACTTGGGATATGAACCTTCTGTCAACTATGTTTCCAATATCTTCTCCCATTGCCTTTTCACTCTCTTTAATGGTGACTCAATTTTTAATAAAGTCCATTTTAACAGTTTTTGTAACATAGGTGAGAAATCTTACCCTATCTAAGGTCGTGAGACCATTTTCTACAAGTTTTAGCATTTCGCTTTTCATATTCAGATTTATAATCCACCTAGGAATTGATACTTCTACATGGTTCAAGGTCCAGTTTCCTTTATTGTCTACAGATATCCCATGGTCTCAGCAAGATGTGTTGAAAAGATCATCCTTCCCAACACTCGTGCCACCTTTTAAAATATAGCAAGTATCCACGTAGGAGGGTCTGTCTCTGGACTCGACTCTGCTTCTTTGGTCTATGTATCCATCCTTGTGCCCAGACAATACTGTTCTAACTGATCTTGCTCTTACTAGCTTTGACACACATCTTGCTCTGCTTACAGAGCATCTTGGCTATTCTTGGTTTTGCATTTTGTTATACATTTTAGAATTTAAAAATTTTATTTTCTAAATTTTCATTGCCGGTATATAGAAATTCAATGAACCTTTGTTTGTTAACCTTGTACTCAGTAACCTGGCTATATTAATTTATTCACTCTAACATTTCCTGCATTAGCTATATAAACAATCCTATTGTCTGAGTTCTTTTCCAATTATTACCCTTCCATCTCCTTCTTTGGATATACTTCACTGGCTATTTCACCTTTCCAATATACGAGTGAATGTTAAGTGCTGAATTGTGACTAACGTTGCCTTATTCTTAATGTCAAAAGGAAAATTTTCAACATTTCTTCATCAAGTCCGATAGGACTTTTTGTAGACACTCTTTATCAGAATAAGGAACTTCCCTCCTATTCCTCATTTGCTAAGAGTTTCTATTAATATCATGATTGGATGTTGAATTTTATTGTCAAATTTTTTTTTCTGCATAAATTGATCATGATTTTGTTAATGCGGTGACGTGTATTAATTGACTTTTAAAAAATGTTATACCAATCTTGCATCCCTAAAACCTACAGTTTGTTAATAATGTGTTTAGGATCTTTGGATCTATGTTTACACATGAGACTGGCCTTTACTTTTCCTTTCTTCTAAGAAACCTTTGAGGTTTTGACAGCAAGGTCATGCTGGCCTCATAAAGTGAGTTGTGAAGTGTTCCCTCTTTCTGTGGGAGAGTTTGTGTGGGATTAGCAGTATTTCTTCCTAAAATGTTGGTAGAATTTGTTGCTGAAGCTATCTGAGCCTGGAGTTTTCTTTGTGGAAGTTTCAAAGATTAAATATTTAAAATATAAACTTTTATTTCATTTTGTGTCCGTTTTGCTTTTTGTTCCCTCAAGGAATTTGTCCATGTCATCTAAAAGTTCAAATTTATTAGCATAAAATATTCACAATATTCTTTCATGGACTTTTAATGTCCACAAGAACTGTAGTGATAATGACTTTCTGGGTGTTTTTTGTTTTTTTGGTGAGGAAGATTAGCCCTGAGCTAACAACTGTTGCCAATCCTCCTCTTTTTGCTGAGGAAGATTGACCCTGGGCTAACATCCGTGCCCATCTTCCTCTACTTTATATGTGGGTCACCTGACACAGCATGGCTTGATAAGCGGTGCGTAGGTCTGTGCCTGGGATCTGAACCTGCGAACCCTGGGCCGCAGAAGCAGAGTGAGAGAAGTTAACCACTGTGCCAGCCCCTCGGTGCTCTTTTTTATTTATTAACCTTACCATGGGTGCTCTTTTTTATTTATTAACCTCACCACAGCTTTATCAATTTCAAAGAACCAATTTTTGGCTTTATCTTTTTGTATGTTTCCTGTTTAATTATGTTCTGCTCTCATCTTTATTCCTTCTTTTATTTTCCCTTGGTTGTGGGTTTCTTTCTGTAACTACTTAAGATGAATCCTTAGGTTGTCAGTTTTCTGCCTTTTTTTCTCACATGTGCATTTAAGGTAATAAATCTCCATCTAAGAATAGCTTTAGCTGCAGCCCACAAACTTTGATATGTAGTATTTCATTAACATTCTGTTAGAAATATTTTCTAATTTCCATTTCTTCATTTTGACCCTTAGGTAATTAAGAAATACACTGTTTAATTTCTAAAATTGTGGGGATTTTCTGGTTATCTTTTTGGTATTGATATGTAGCTTAATTGTACTAGGGTCAGAATATACTATGTATGATTTCAATCCTTTGGAATTTGTTGAGATGTGTCTTATGGCACAGCAAAAGGATTAATGTTGGTACCTGGTTCCATGTATACTTTGAAAGAATGTGTATTCTGCAGTTGTTGGGTGCAATGTTCTATACATGTCAAATAGGGTCAAACCCTACTAATTGCATTGATCAAATCTTTAATATCCTTATTGATTACTTTTTTCTGCTTATTTTATCATTCAAGACAGAGTACTGCATGCTGACCATATGATGACCAGAACCCTTGTGCAGACCGGGGCAAGAACATCCTCAAGTGGTGGTCACCAGACACACCACACTACATCCAGCACTGTGGCAACAGCAGAAGACAGCAGGAGACAATGCAGTTTCCACATTCTTCCCTCAGATATCCTCACAATCAAGTTATCAAGGGCTTAAAAATGCATGTCCTACAAACAACAACTAGCACTGGTGAGCACTTACCACTCCTGTAGGTTGGTGGTATTACAAGCCGCATTTTAGTGATGAGGAAGTGGAGGCACAGAGCTTACAGAATCTGCCCAAAGTTACACAGGTGAAAGAAGGGGAACCGGAACGCAGGCACCTGCTTCAGAGTTTACTCTCAACCACCACGCTCTACGAAGCGGGGGCAAAATTCTACCCACGCTATGAAACATCACGTAAGTTCTTGCTTAACTGATGAAAATAAGCAAGATACAACTTTGTGTGTAAATGAAGAATGTATACTACGCTGTTTAAACAAAAAGAAACATTTAACATAATGTTTCTAATTTAAGGTTTCAATTTAAGCAAGAATAAACAATTACCAAAACCTTCAAAAAGTCTTCATTACATAATTGTCTCTGGTTGAGGAAAGTGGTGAATAAGTTAATACTATAACCACTACATTTACAGAAAAAGCTTACCTTTAAAATTCACATATATTGTAGATGATAAATCAAATTCATATTGTAAAATATCACCTAAATAATATTTGACCTAAAAAATCCAAATATAATATATAAAAATGTGTAGGGAAGAATAAAACAGATATTGTATCATACAAACACAAGGAAAAAAATACAAATTTTGAAAACAAGGCTTTTAATTGATTTTCCATATACGGGCCACTGCAGCTGAAATTATCAGAACCTTGGACAGCACTGAGAGGACTTTTTCCTCTAAAGGACTGGTTTTGTATTACATTTTAAATGTTAAAAGTTTCTTCCTCAACTTTTCTGCATTTTAAAATTCTGTCTTAATTTTACTGCCTCTCATGTAAAAACTGATTCCTTTACGTGCATAACTTACCAATGATGGAACATATATTTTTAAAAAGTCTTCCTCCTGCAAAGTCGGGCATTTTTGTTCTAACATCTTTGTCTATTCATTAAAGGATAGTAAAGAATCATTTAAATAACATTTAAATCCCAGGTGTTGTTATAAGAGCAACATAATCAGTGCCTTCAGAAGATAATGGACGTAAGATATACATATACAAAATACTAATTTTTGATTTAAAATTTACTAATTGGTAGCCCAAATGACCTCAATCATTTCTCTATATCCCACTTTGCAAAATGGACATCTTCTAGTAGTTTCCAAACCCCTGTTAGATTCAGAAGTTACTAAACAAAAATGCATCTCAATATTAGCTTCCAAAAAAAAAAATCCCACGAGATATATTAATAGGAACATATATATTTGTCCATTAATATGGACAAATTCTAATAGTATATTACTAAAATTATAAAAGTAAATATTTTTGAAATACTAACATCCATTGTTAAAGTATTAAAAAAAAATCATTCTGCAAATACTTGGACTCAATGTCAAGCAGAAAAGCCTTTCCCACTATCTTTTAAAATGAAGCAGCCTAAAAAAATTGAACCGCTTTGAGAGCCTGCTCTTGAAAGCAATAATATGGTCATAAAACTTGCCGTGACCATTCTGTCTCTTTATAAATTTTGTAAGGCTGGCCTGTCTTTTTTTTTTTCTTCTTCTAAATGATGATTGAGGTGGTGATTTAATCCTCTGCAGCATGTAAAATAAGGTTCTCAGAAGCTCCAAGTCCGCTGGTAGAGGACAGGGAAGCTGTTGTGCTCAAGAATTAATCTACCCAAGGGCATCAAAAGCAGCCACAATGCAGCCATCAGCATGTTTTCACTATGCGAGCCCCACATTTCCTATTTAGAAAACACATAACCATTACCCTATTCTGTATTCTCACAAGGCTCCCTTTTATTTATTTGTGTTTGTTATTATATGGCTTATACCAGCATGTTTGTGTGATTCCACTGGTGTGCATACATCCATTGAGAAAGGAAAAAAAAAAGAAGTGTCTATTGCAAACTTGTTAAAAGGAAAAAGGGACTCCCACTGGTTTTTTCCTTTGGCCTGGCTTCTATTTAGAGAATAGGATTTTAACTCTTTGTGTCCCAGAAGAGAATGACTTCTTTGTGCAGTTTAAATTTTGCAATGGCTTCTTTACTGATGGAATGTCATAAGAGAAAAAATGTTATTCATAGATTACCACAATCCTAGAAGCTGACAATTCTTCAGAGTTATACAGAGTATGTTGGTTAGCACATGGGAAAACTTTTATTTCTTTCTTAGCATGCTTAAGCTGTTTTCACAAAGCAATTGAAGTAAGCTACAAAAAACCTAGAAGCACTTTACTTTGGAACAATCAGTATTTCTGGAAAACTTCTGGTTTGGTTTTTGTTGTTTTTATTTTGGAAGGTTCAACATCAACTGTGCAAAATCTCCAGATATTTTAGTTTAGTGACATGGCTGTTCAAGAAGATAGTGTTTTAAAGCATTCACAACACGACCTCCCACTAGAGTTTTTCTTGATTATATTAATCATCTGGGTGGTTACAAAGACTTTAGTGCTCCTTAATCCAGTTCTACCTCTAATGAGTGAGTATATATATATAGAGAGAGAGAGAGACAGACAGACAGACAGATGTAGATCAAATTAACTCCCGTTCCCCAAAGCTACTTTTGTAATTCCAGTGAAGCCATGGCCAAAACTGAGCAGTGCACCTTCAGAGAACTGGTACTTTGTAAACTGAAGAAGACACAAATGTACCTTTAATACTGTGGCCCTGCAACCAGAGACGACCTTAAATTATTCCTTCTCCCTTCACAGAGGCCTGAAGGTGGGTAAGACGCAGGCATCAGCTGTTAAACAGAATGGGTTTGAGAAGTCTAGTTCCAGGACGATTTGGAATGAGAAGAGTTAACGGCCCACATGTTCTCTCCATCTCACTCCCTGAGACATTCCAAAGGGACAGGGCTCAGTGACAACACAGCCCAGGACCTAAAATGAAGAGGGAGAGCTCCCTATTCTTCACCATCTCTCGAATTAATTAACTGGAAATGAGTCTTGTCAATGTTTTGGAAAGGCAGAAGGGGTGAAAAGAAGATTGCTAGAATTAATCACAGTGAGAAACTACTTCAACTGCCTGCCAGAGTTCAGAAAACCCAATGAGAAGAGGAAAATAAAAGGAATGAAGCTGACTTGCCATCTGAAGGAACAAATGGAATCCAAGCAAACGTCCAAGTCTTTGCCAAATAAGGGATGTGCCCTCAACGAGAAGAATTTATTATCTGCTGCCACAGTAAGTACAATATATGACTTAAATGCATATCGTATCCATAGGGACAAAGGCAAACCAGACAGTTACGCTTTTAAAGCAAAGAAACAACAGAATACTCACGTACTTTCACTTTTAAGCTTATACGCATTTAACTCTATTATCTAAAAGATTCATGTTTTCCTGAATTTGTACTTAATAAATCTTCAAACACTTGCAACTTCACATACTGCAGAAGATGAAAAATCCATGAAACAGATTCCAAAAATTCAGATATTTGTCTGGAGAGTTCATTCACTAAGAAGAAAAAAGAAACAAAATTGCAGATATAACAGATCTATTTACAAGAATCATCAAAGGAAAAAAAATACAGAGGATTTTGGTCAATGATGAGAAATAACTGAGAGAAACCTGAAACAACTCATTCAATATTACACAAGGAGTTTTCTGTTATTTTTATTGTAGTCAACATTAGCTATCTTTAAAGAAAATCTAATTCCTGTCAGAAACTTTCAGACCACGTAAAAATTTTGATATGCTTTTTATATTTCTCCCTTAGAACAAGTTTGAAATTTTAACTCTTCTTAGAAAATGGCAGCATAAAGCCTGAACAAAAAATTATTTGCAATTAAATTTAGGGCTTTCTTTGCCATGTTCTTATGAAGGAACCTTGTCCTGGCCAAGGTAATGGGGCCGGTGGAACCGCTGTCTGCACAATGAAAGGGAATTAAAGCTCACTCCAGCATACTCACCAGCGGAGGGGTGTCACTAGTAGATTTCAGGATCAGCTTGTCGCCCCTCTTTTCAACTTCAAAACCCATCTTTTTAAGCAGGGATGCGTCTGCCAGCCCCTGCTCCTCCATCTTTGCAATCAAATCTTGGTTTTGACTGTTGTCTTCTGTAAGGTTTCGGATGGCATACACCACCCACTGGGTCAGAACTGGAGTCAAAGTGAAGGAATCTGCCAACATACTCCCCTGTTTTAGAACTTCCCATGAGCATTACTGGAGAGAGAGGAGAGGAGCACAGCAACACTGGAAGTCCAGAGTCAACTAACAAGTGTTCTTGACAACGTGCTATGACTATGCATCCAAAGCGGGAAATAATTAAAAAGATAAAATACATAGACATGCACGTGTATGTCCAACGTTTGTGTGTGTGTGTCTGTGTGTGTCATGTCCAGCAACTGGCACACAGAGGAACTTAATCAGGATTTGCTGAATGGGTGAACGAGGAAGCAAAGGCTTAGAGTAGCCACATCTGAAGTTTATGAACACAAGTGTACACATGCATGCACACACGCGCACACACACACACACGTTGGATAATTATGTTACTGAGTCACTAGGGAAAGAATAACAGCTTGATAGAGTTAGTCACAAAGATACCAGGTTAGAATCAGACAAAGAAATCATCCTGTTTAAAGTAAGCCCAGTTATAAATAAGAATTGTTTCCTAGGAGTCACCATGGAATTCCCCTCATTCCCCTCATTTAAGATACATTCCGTATCTTAAAGGTGAAGCTGGGAAGCCTCTGAAGGATTTGCTGTGTTCTAACTATTCAATACTTGTGCTCTCCAGAAGGCATCTCATCCTCACTGCCTTCCTGTGCCCTGGCCCTAATTTTAAATGTTCTGCACAGCGTCCTTCACAGCAGACAGAAGACGACTTATGAAGAAGACAGAATCACTGTGTTATTTACTGAGGACTCTTATTTAGTTACCAAGAGGTGTGTAAACCTCATGAAAGCATTCAATTGCTACTATATGTCATTCTAAAAAAGACTGTATAAAAACTGCTGTAGGGATCAGTCTTCAGCGTTGGATCCAGGAACACATAAAAGAAGCCAAGAACAGTGGGCCTGGCACCCTCTGTTGGTCCAGAGGGAACAACAAAGTGGAATAAACACCTCTTCCAAAGAAAAGAGGCCTCCCTGCCCACGATCAAATAGAAGACAGAAGGCAAAACAAGTCCTTCTCCTGATTACCAGGTGTTTCCCACACAGGCATTTCCAATGCCAGAATTGGGGCATTTGTGTCCCCAAAAGGAATCAGGCCCTTAGCTGAAGAGTCAATGCTTCTGATCCTGTCCCAGTTCCCAGCCAGCGGTAAGGCCGGTGCTGAGACATTTCTAGCTCCCTCAACCTGACGCAGGAAGCCACAGAGAAAGGCTTCAATATGCATAAAGTCTGTGGTTCTTTCTTATAGTGTTTGGGAAAGAAAGTGAATCAAACTATTTTCCTAGCTCGATAACCTCAAGGGAAAATAGTAGAAAATGAGCCTGTCCACTAAAGTTAGGACAACTGAAACGTAGAAAATACAGGCAGTTTTATGTTCAGGATGTGTTTTCTGGGGTTTTAAAACGTTGCTCTGAGTCCCTCCAATATACCTCCAGCTGGTTTGAAATCCTGACAAGCCCTCCCTGGCTCACCGCGGCAGGTCGGGGTCCCTCACTGGCCCTCTGTGCTTCCCCGATCACAGACCTAACCCCACACTGGACCTGGCTGTTGGCTGGCCTGCCTCTCCCAGCTCCTCCAGGACGGGGGCCATGGGCCGAGACTCAGAAGAGGACAGGCAAACATTCGTTGAGTGAATGACCCAGCGGTCTTTGGAAGTTTATCATCAAAACCACTGGTGGGTAAAAATGACTAACCTTTTCCAGATGGCACAGAATAAGAATTGCTGTTGCCCAGCTGATGTTGATTCTATAATCAGTTGTCCCCCTTTGGTGGGAAAAAAAGGTTCTCATTTTGCCATTTATCTGTCTTCCTTTCATGATAAAGCCAGGTCCTTTATAAGGCTGTATTTCTTTTCTGGAAACAGAATCCACACAAATATTCAAATGAATAAAACCTAAATTTGAGTTTCTCCCTCTTTTCCACAATCACCGAACCCCTACTTTGTGCCAGTATAGAGAATAAAAATAATGATCCCAGGTTGACAAAAACTTGCAACACATTAGTGAATTTCTGAACAATGAATCATTTGCTGCAACTAATTTCTCATCCAGAATGACATCATCATTACACAAATTTATTTCCTCACTTTTTGTAGGAAAAGAGGGAGGCAGTGATCTCGAGAACTGACTGAAGGAGCAAACATTTGAGGAGTAAATTTAGGCAAGAAAATGTATAAGATTGGAGAATTTGAATTCATGTGTACAACTTCCTAATGCTAAACGACAGAAGCAAAACACTTCTTTCTGAAGCTTCCTGGTTATTCATTTAAATATAATCGAAAGTAGGAAAACAGAAATTCCCATAAATGCATCGAGAGCTCCTGAAAATTGGAAAGCTGGTTGGCTCGGTAATCAAGGAATCCGATGCCAGCCTTGTCACTGCCAGTTACAAATGCAGAGCGTCTCTGGAGGAAAGAATCATCAGCCAGAGCTTCTAATTATCAAACTTTCTCAGTTACAGGGCAAACAGGGCCCCCACCAAATGGTTCCTGCGTACATCTCCTGCCAGGCGCCCTTCACATCTTAGGCTCTAGCAACACCACAATACTAGGGTGACTGGCACCTCTGTCTTTCCCCATGTGAGTCCCTGACCTGGGACATGCTTCACCCTCACCTGCCCCTTCCCTTCTCATGGGGCACACTTATTCGTCAAGACTCAGCTAAGCTCCACCTTCTCCTGGACGACTTCCCTCACTGGCCTAGCTACCCCTTGCCACCGGCTTAAGTTAGGAGTGCCTGCTATATGTTTCCAAAACGTTCTTTCTCTTTTTGTAACAGTTCTCATCACACTGTACTTATCTGTTTATGTGCCTGTGACCTTCTCAAGGGCAGGAACTGTGCCTAATTCATCTCTACATCCCTAGCACCCAGTCTAGTTCCTGACACAAAGTGGATTATGGATATGTGTTTGTTGACATTATGTAAGCTATAGATTATCTGTTTATATTTCTGTCTGCCCTAATACCCTGTGAACTCCTCATAAGCAAGTCTGATGTCTTATTCACTTCTCTGTCCTCTGTTCCTAAGCATGGTGCTAGGAAGTGTTTGCTGGATGTCCAAACGAGTCAATGCTATCTCCCAGCCACTGTGTGGGTGGGGCCGTGGCAGCACTGCAGTGACCCACACAGGGCATGCTCTTCCTTCTTGCTCTCGGTGTGGTTTCCTGACTCAGGGCTTTGCAGAGTTGAGAGATTAGATGAAAGTAAACCAGTATAAATGCAACCCAGGCAAGGAAGCTGGACCGTGTAAATAAAAGGTCCATGACAACAAAACACCAGGAGAATTCCCATGTGGATGGATGAAAGGGCGGATTTTAATCATGTTCATCTAGGGGAGGCAACTATCACATTTTGTGAAAATACCGTTATGGTATTTTAATAGCATTTCACCCTTACAGTGTTTGGTAGCTAATTTCTGTAGAAAAACTTATACGATCCCCATTGTATATATAGGAAAAGAGAAACACAGAAGAGAATGAGATTAATGAGGATTCCCTTGATGATCAGACCCCCAAGAGCCCAAGCCCCTCACCCAGGCATGGGCGTTGTTCCCAACTGGGCCAGCACGACTTCACGAACAAAACGTGATAGTCAAGAATTTCATGAGTAGACTCTTGGCATAGCCACCAAACGGACAACCTAATAGAAGCATTGAAGCCCAAAGCAGAAAAGGCATTTTTGTCTCCTTCCAAAATTGGTATTCTAAGGGCAAAAAGACGTGTAAATGGAGGGAGTGGGAAGGGGCTGGGAGAAGGAGGGCCGCACGACCACATCGGAGTCAACTTCTTTTCAGTACCTTGAAAATCAGAAATAACAAATGAACAGCAGCAAAGCTCCTCATACTTTTCAGTAAAACGTGTATTTCACATTCAGATATATTATAAGTGAAAATAATCTTATTGCCTCTTTAAGGAAGATTTCATGAAGTTAGAATACTGTGTGCTGCTATACACTTTTCTTGGGCAGATATGAAAGGTTTGCTTTACATCTCTACCCTAAGTGAGCACCAACCTTTTGGGGTTTGTGTTGTCTATCTATAAATTAAATACTACACAAAGGACCTCTAATTTGTCCCTATTTCTAGTGAGAATATTTTAGCACTACTGTTTAAGGTCTCTAGACAGTAATAATTATTATTAATAATTAAAAAACCAAATTTTAATAGTTGTTCCTTTCATAAAATTTGAATTGAAAAGAGAAACACTGAGATACAGCCCTGATGAACTGTGTCTAACGCACAGGTCTGGCTCATGAATATGCATGACTTTCCTTGTTAGTGAGCTGTGAAAGGCTGAGAGCCCTGGGTAGCCTGTGCAGACCTAGACAGCCTTAAGCGTCACAAGGGAGATTAAAGCGAGTCCCAGTTAATATTCACACTGCCCTCTTGTTCCCTCTCTAAAGAGACAGAAAGAAAGAAAGAGTGGGGGAGAAGATTAAACATCTTCTAAAGTCTCTAATCCTACCAACACTTCAAGTGCTTTATTGTATGCTTAGCTTTAGAAAGAGCGCTTCTAAAGTTTCCATAGCTACTACAAATAGAAGGCGTGAGCCTGTTTGCTACAAAACTGCCTTGAAAGAACTCTGCAACTGGCACTCGAGTGAGGACTCGACAGGGCTAGCTGGCTCTTCAACAGAGCACTCTGGTGTCTTGAAACAGGCAAGCTGCCGTGCCTGGGAAGGTGAAAGTGAGAAGCTGCTCCTGGACTCAGCACTTGTGCCGCAGCAGCAGCCGTGCACTGGGATTTAAAGACGTGGGCTCAATACCGCACCCTAACGCCTTGTACAGTTAGGGGACAAGATAGCGGCAGGGCAGAAAAATGAGGGCTGGGAGACGACACAATACAGAAAAACAGTTCATGACCAGGATATTACTAATCAGCAGATATGTCCCAAATTCACTTTTAAGTCAAGTGAGTTGAAACATTAAAATTGGAACTGTCTGGTGAAAAAGATTCCATCTAACTAAGAAAGGCAATATTCTTTCATTTATCAGAATCAGTGATACTTAAAGACCTGCAGATTATTAGAACGCAGGCCCCGTGGTGACAGGGACTGTGTTCTGGTCATTGCTCTATCTTTGTGTCTAGAAGACTGCTGAGAACAGGGGTTGGCAAATTATGGTCCGTGTTTTTGTATAGCCATGAGTTAAAAATGGTTGTTTTATTTTTAAATGGTTCGGGGAAAGAAAAAATCAAAAGAAGAATACCAATTTGTGACACATGAAAATTAACTAAAATTCAAATTTCAGTATCCATAATAAATAAAGTGTTACTGGCACACAGCCACGCCCGTTCGTTTACGCATTGCCTGCTGCTGCTTTCACGCTGTGAAGGCTGAGTGAGGTGGTTGCGACAGAAACAGTACCACCAGTAAAGCCAAAAATCTTTACTAAATTTAAACCTTTATAGAAAAGGTTTCCCAGCCTCTGGCCCAGAACATGGAAGGCACCAATAAATATTTGTCAAATGAATAAATGAGTTTTTAAAAGTACTGGCATTGAAAAACATACATTATTTAAATTAAAACAATTAAAATATGTTAAAAATTTTACTGACCTTTCAGGATATATGTGTGTATATATATACTTTACATGTAATATCTATATATAATGTTTTATATATTATATATCTATAGATGTATAATTTTTTATATATTATATATCTATAGATGTATAATGTATATATATTTAATACCATATATATAATATGTACACAACTAATCTATGTACTATATATAATACCTATATTTAATTTTTGCTTCCAGGATATATTTTTAAAAATTATTTTTAGACAACAAACCCATTTTACTGCGTAACTTTCCAAAGTATACCATTTAGCAGGGCACAGAGCATACATCAGAAACCTTTTTACAAAGTTGGTCTGAGAATAGGACGTTCGATATAGGCAAGCCTATTTCATTAGGCTTTCACAAAACCGTGTAATTATCTGCCATGTTATATAACAAGGTTTTCCTAAAGATGAGGATGCTTAATAAATAACTTCCATATCTAAACTAATATTTTCTCAGACTATGGTAAAATTGCAGAATTTTTCAGAGTGCCTAAAGAAGTAGGTCAGTTTTAAAACTGTTCTGAAAATGCTTTACATTGCTAAACACCAAAATACTTCTAAATCTGCCAATCTCTGTCAGCAAAGAAGAAAAAAGCACTGGACGTGGCACTGACAGAACGACTTCTCTTTCTGCAGCAACAGCATACTTCTGCCTTAACCTAGCACGCGAGTCAGAGAGATGGCACACGCTGGGGAGCGTGTCCCCCAGTGCGCCCAGCTCTCCGACCCCAACTGCAGGAGTCCTGACCAACCTCGGTCCTGCTCTTGAAGTACTCACTGTCTGAGGGAAAAAAAGGGCATTTCCCAAACTCCTGCCCAGGGACCCCTGGGCTTCAGTGAGGCGTCTGCTGCCGGAGGAGGAGGAACCTGTCCAAACCACAGAGGCCGTCACAGTGGAGATGGGGAAGGAGGAAGAGCTTATAACTCGGAGGGTATTCAGAGGGCAAGAAAGCGCTGAGCTGCGGGCAGAGGAGGGATGGCAACTTACCTATGAAAATGAAGGGAGAGGCGGTCAGACAAGAGAGAGGTCCTTGTGGAGGAAATAATCCTGAAAAATACCGAGACTATTCCTTTATAAAGTGCCACACATTTTCCCTGCATCTGTTAAATCCATCTCCAAATGTGAAGAGAGATGTTCTTGCTTTCATTGTAAAGTTCATTTTACTTCTGCCTTCATCTATTATAATCATCTTTTGCTCTCAATTCTCATTTATGTCATTCAGTTAAACTACATACTCTTCTCCTTCAGAAAATTAAAGTGGAAGTCTTTATTGTGCAGATTGTATACAGGGTCTCCCCACATGATGCTGGAAACCAGCGCGTGTTCAATAACCACCACAAACCACCCATTTTGACTTCCTCTTCTTTCTCCAAGTTGTTGGTCTATCTGGTATCTAATTTCCCTCCGCATTTTTGGATTTTAATGTGAGGGAACATCTGCGGTTCAAGTGTTTCAGTGTCGTGCTGATATGTACTGTTCCAGGTTTTGTACTATGTTATATCTTATCAGCATTTACAAATAAATGTATGTGTACTCTCTAATTTCCTAATTAACGGCTAATTGCCAATACTGAAAGTGGTAAAAAAAAAAAAAAAAAGGAAAAAAACAACAATAGAAGAGGGTGGAGGAGCAAACAGTTGCCAGATTTGTAGATTACAGATCACACTCTCAAGAATATAAATAATGCCTATGTTCAATATGTGCTACGAGGAAGGAGCAAAGAGTTTCAGTCTTTACTGAGGGAAAAAGCCATCTCAGAAACACCACTGCTTTGGAAGCTGAGGCTGCTTCTCTGGCCTCTAACTCCCTAGGGAACTGGAACATCAAAGGAAGTGGTAGAAAGGCCCAATAGAACACACTGCTGAATTCTGACAGAACTACGTAACAGACAAGTGTTAACCAGAAAAATGCTGTCTCTGTGCATAACCCAAATCAGCACTTTCTTAATGATTTTGAAACGAAGGCCACATTCACTGTCCTTGGTATATACACAATTTACTGTCCATAAATTGACCTTTCAAAGGGAGAGATTAGATATTCATGACTTCACAGTCCTCCTCCCCTCTCAGAAGTCGGAAACATCTTTCCATTTTACAACGCTCCCTTTTCCTCAGGACCATCACGTGGGCACAGGCGAACCACCGCGGAAACACCGACCTCAGCCTGGACCCTGGCTGGGTTACGAGCCCTCAGTCCTTTACAAATCCCAGATGTAGAAAGCACAAGCATCCAAGATTAGCAAAGCAGAACATGCTGCAGTTCTCACCACGACTAGCGAGCCTGTCAGTCTGGCAGTGAAGCAATGGGAAGATGATACCCCTGCTCCCCATCCAGTCAGTCACCACATGCACTCCCCACTCTAAAAGCTCCTGTGGTCAAGCAAGGGCCGTGCTCACAGGTACCTCACATACACGGGGTTTTGGTGGTAAAGGATCCTATAGCACTGAAACTAATTTTGTACACTACATATTCTGGAATCATTTTACTAACCACTTAAAAGCACAGCGTGGTACGAAGCAGTCACAGTCTGGCATCCATGTCACACAACAGGTTTCAAGATCAGAAATAACCAATACCACTTCTAACTTAAACCACACGAAAGGGTTCTGAGGCCACGAAGTAGTTCCACTTGTATTTGGGGCAGCACTCCAATGTCACTTCTGAGACTCTCAATGAGCCACTGCATGTCATGTGTTTAGCAGAGTCCCTGGCACATGCCCGGCATGTAGCAGACGCTCACTAAATGGTGCAAGACTAATTCCTCCAGAGCCCGTCACATTGGGTGTCCCTCTTCTCCAGGCCCTCCCTCTCTTGTGCCACTTCTCACTCTACTGTCGTTGTGTAATTCTCTGACTCCTTCTACAGAATGTGCACTCACCTGCTTGCTGGGAATCCTGTCTGCGTTGTAGCTCCTACCACATACAGAAGTAGGATTGTTTCGAATATTTGCTGGATGAATGTCCCTTGATGCCTGGCTTCTATCTACTTATAAGGACATGGCACCCCCAGTTCTTCCATCAGATCTGGGCTATAAGTGAGATGTTATTTAATAAATGCATGCAGATACCCAGCGCTATACCACATCAGCCCTTATGTTGCAGGGGAGAGTTCATCAGGGAGAGGCATTCTGGATACAGAAACCTTCTAAAGAAAATACTGCCCCAGTGCTGCAATTCACATCCAGGGTCACTGCCAGTAAAGAGCTAGCTGAGCTTCACTGCTGAGCTGACAGAAGGAGCAAGTGTGACGTAACCGGAGATCACTGGGTCCTGACAGCTGAGGAATTTATGAATAGAAGGCTGTGGAAGCACAGTAGAGACACCTGGGAAGCGCAAGGTCCCTTCTGCCAGATAAACGGATGTTTATAAAGTACTCTGTGGGGCAGGCCCAGTGGCGCAGCAGTTAAGTGCATGCGCTCCGCTTTGGCGGCCCGAGGGTTCGCAGGTTCGGGCCCCGGGCGCACACTGATGCACCGCTTGTCAAGCCATGCTGTGGTGGTGCCCCATATAAAGTAGAGGAAGATGGGCACGGATGTTAGCCCAGGGCCAATCTTCCTCAGCAAAAAGAGGAAGATTGGCATCGGATGTTAGCTCAGGGCTGATCTTCCTCAATCAATCAATCAATCAATCAAGTACTCTGTACTCTCTGGGATAAAGGAATTACCAAATAATAAGCTGGCTCAAATGAACTTCTATTCATGGAGTACACTGCTACTTTCAATATAAGCAAAGCTTTGTAAGAGGAATTAAGTGTCTCTCACACAAGCCAAGACTGTCAGTTTATCTGCATAAAGTAGCAACCGTAATAATAATAAACGTAACAGCAGCAGCTATCACACCCCCAGGACACACAGTATGTGTCGGGGGCTGTTCTAGGCACGTGTAGAAAGTGTTCAATTCTCACAAACACTCTCTGGAGTCGGCATTATTATCCTCATCCTATTGATGAGTAACTAAGCCAGAGGAGACTAATGACTTGTCTAAGGTTACACAACCTGAAGTTGTCAAGCCGGGATTTGCACACAGACTCCAGCAACCATCTTCTTAACCACCATGCCACACTGCTTCTAAGCACTCTACAGGGCCCACAGTAGATGGGGAGAGACCTCTGTAGGAGGGGAAGAGCAGTTCTTCCTCCTGGTCAGTAGGACTACAAGCTTCTAAGCTATGCCTACAAATGAATTAAAGGAATGGTAGGTTTTATGATACTTGAAATAGAGATCCTTTCTCTTCAAAGAAATCCCGAAGGATAAAATAAGCTTACAGATACCAGTTAGAGTGACTACATCTGCAAAATACCTTTGGAAGTAGCTAATAAACAGTTCAAAATGAAATTAAAATTTGGAGTAAAAAAAGTAAGTAATCCCATCTAAATTATAGAAGATTAGTGTTGGTCTAGTGCTAATGATATTCAAAGTTAATAAAGCATAGCCAAGGGTCAAAAATAGTTCTAAGATACAAAGGCTTAAACGACCACCACAAACCGTGTGGAGCTCCTGGTGGATTTTAGACTAGACAAGACACAGCAGGCACCAAGGAATCAGGGAGCTTTCTCACACTGCATATGCTAGGTGCCTGAGCATCTGTTATCACCACCCTGGTCCAACTGTCACTAGTCACCTGGGGATGATCTGCTCTACGGGTCACCCGTGGCCATGCAGGCTTGCCCCTCTACCCCTCCTCCCCTCGTAGCAGCTCCCAGAAAAGTCAGCAGTCAGTCAAGAGCAAGTGGGCCTGCAGGTGTGAACAGGCACAGACGCGCCGATACGTGCATCTCCTGAGGACTCTCTTCTGTGCTGCAAAGTAAACACAGAAGAGTGTGATGGTGCTCATTCTGTGCTGTTTCCATTTCTATTAGTAATAGATGAGTTGAGAGTTGAATGCAGACCCATAACTCTCGCTTATCCTCATTAAGGAGGAGCACTGCCGTATCCAGTTAAAGTCAAGACACCCTTCAGCAGAAACTTACAACATGCAAATAACTCCAACATTAATTAGAAATAAATGCAAGTAACACTTCAGACTATTTAAAAGCCAAGTTGGTTGTAGTGATGACATTAAGTTCTAAAGCTCTTCCTTGAGACATCTCTTAAAACTTCTAAATACTAGATATCTCACTTTGGGGGGAAAAAACCTCATTCAGTTATAGAAATCTAATACTTTTAACGTGTTTTTCCTCCTCTCTATAAATAATAAGCTTCTTGATTCTTATACTGGAATTAGAGCAAGGGATTTAGCTGTAAACAAACTGTTAATCACACATCTGAATGCCTCTCAAGAATTTAATCATGACCCACCCACTCACTTGGCAAATATGAAGACATTGTGCTCCAGGCTGGGAATACAATAACTCACAGGACAGTCAAGGTCCCTGCCCTTGTGGCACTTACATGCTAGAGAAGGCAGGTACCAGACCAAAACCCCAGACCCGAATGAGGTGAGATCACAGGAGGACAGCGCATTGGACAAGGGTGGTCGGAGAAAGTCTCTCTGAGGAGGTACCACTGGGCTAAGGCCCACAAGATAAAGAGAAACTGGTCATCTGGTGAGCTGGGGAAGATGGCTGCAGGCAGTGGAGCAGGCTACGCAAAAGCCTCAAGACTAGAAGAAATGACGAGGGAAAATCTCTGTGGCTGGAATAGAACGTGTGTGGGAAGTGGTATGAAATAAGGCAGAGGGAGGTCGACGCCAGATCTTTTACAGATTTTAGGCTATAGGAAGGAGTCTATATTTTATTCTAATACAATGAGAACCCACTGAAAGAGCTGAAGTAGAAAAACTAAGAGCTCTCTGGCAGCTGCGTGGAAGGTGGTTTGGAGGGAGGCAGGAGT
This sequence comes from Diceros bicornis minor, assembly GCF_020826845.1. Classification (NCBI taxonomy): domain Eukaryota; kingdom Metazoa; phylum Chordata; class Mammalia; order Perissodactyla; family Rhinocerotidae; genus Diceros; species Diceros bicornis. The sequence continues at coordinate 4,637,420 of NC_080764.1, forward strand.
GGGAATGGGGACCAATCAGGAGTCAATAATGGCAAGAGAAAGACTGTGGAATAGAACAGACCTGGGCTCAAATTCCAACTCTGCCATTTCACAAGCCGTATGACTCTGGGCGATATATAACCTTGGTGATAGGTGCACCTGGACAGGCTGTATGTGAGGATGACAGGAGAGGACGTCTGTCATGTGCTTCGCCCAGCACCTGGCACACTACGCCCAGCACACCTGAGAGCCACAGGTGCTGCCCAGCTCCAGCACGGGGCCGGGCAGGCTGTGTAGAACCAGGCTCCTCTGCCGGGCATGTGCCTGCACTTCCCTTTGCCTCGGTTTCCTCGTCCATATAATAAGGGGGAGATAAAACAATTTCCCAATATGTCAAATGACAGCACAGGACAGAGACTAAGTTCTTGGGCCCTGAAGTCAGAAAGTCCAGGTTTGAACTGCCATTCCTGCTGCTCACGAGCTCATGGCTTTGGCCAGTTACAAAACCTTTTTTGCCTCAACTTCCTGTTCTATAAAATGGGGATAACAATAGTATGTGTCTCACAGAGTGAGTGGTCATTAAGTTTAAACAAAATCACAGTGCCTGGCATGAAAGAGGCATCTAATAAATGTCCAGTATTTTTGTTAAACACACAGATCTGTTATTACTGTTTTTGTTATAGGTATTTACCCTGAGGTCAATAAAGCTGAGCTACAGATCTTGGGTATCATAGAAAAAGCTAGATCAATCTATGTCTATAAAAATCCCTGTCTATTCAGTTATCAACTGTAGTCCTATAGCTGCCGCCATACAAAGATATGTGACCTATTTAATGCATCTTATAAGTCATTGTTTCCCAACCAGCATCTGATGCCACATGTAGTTTCTGCTAAACACGTTCAACACGACCACTTCTTAGCATTTCTTCATTCTTCCTTTGCCAGTTTTCAACTAGGGGATGAAAAGTAAAGGCAATCACCAAAGAGGGAGGAAGGCAGAGACAGTGGGTATGTGTACATTCATCTGTTTACTCAGGAAGTATCAATTAAGTGCCCATGACATGAAAGGCCTATCCCACAGTAGCATTTTGAACAGAGAATACAGAGCCAGAAACAGAATCTTGATCTTGGTTCAACGAAGAGAAATAAACACCTGATCACAAACTATTATAACAGCTATAATGTTAAATGACAGAATAGGACAAAACAATAAGAAGGGGCCTTATTTGAATTGTGATCATGAAAGACTTCTCTGGAATAAATAGCATTTAAATCAAACTGGAAGAATGAGTAGGGTTGGCCAGTGTGGACAGGGAAGGAGAACTTCAAGCAGAAGAACTGTATGTGCAAATCGGGGGGTAGAATGAGCTTAGGGTGCAAGTGGAAGAAAAGGGAGGCCAGTGTGCTAGAAGGGAAATTAGGAAGGGCTGACTGACACTGGGTGGGATGGGCAGGATGGAGAGAGTGGAGAAGGCCTAGGAAGATGCCCTCCTGTCCCCTCCTGTCCCTCAAGCCAGCACTTACTACACACCCTCTCTGTGCCAGGGACAACCAAAAAAGAGGTAAATCAGACATGGTCTGCCCTCAAGGAGCTCACAATCAAGTACAAGTGGCGGATGCAGCGAGGGCATGTCACAAGCTCCTGGGGGCACAGAGGAGAGGTTTCCTGAGGTCAAGGCCAGGGGTCCCTCTCCTAGGGAAGCCCAGTGCCTGTCCTCAAGCCTAGCGTGTGCTGTGCCTACCCCACCAGACTGCAGGATCCATGAGACCACAGATGTGTCTCCTTCTTGGTCACCACTGTATCCTCAGCACCTAGAACAGTGCCCAGCACATAACTCAGCAGACACTCAAGAAATGCCTGCTGAATGGATGAATGAAAGTAATGATAAAGACACTAGTGAACTGAATCCAGCAACATAAGAAAAGGATAATGTATGAAAGGTTGGTTAACATTCAAAATCTGCTCTACTTGATATCAAGATGATAATATCATACTAATTAAGATAGTATAGTATCATGCAGGGATAGAGAAAGAGATCAACATTTTGAACAGAGAATACAGAGCCAGAAACAGAATCATGCCTATAGGACAATGATATATGACAAGGCGGCCCTGCAGAGCCATGCCTGAAAGGAAAGTTTTCTCAATACTGAGTCAACTATATAACCACAGGAGGAAATAAAAACCAGAGCCCCTACTGTACACCATAGATAAGAATTAACTCTGATAGATTATAGATCTAAAAGGGAAAGGCAAAACTATAAAGGTTTTAGAGGAAAATACAGAAGAATATTCTTATAACCTCTAGGTCTTCAATAAGACACAAAACCCACTAACCATAGAGGGAAGAAAAAATTCAACAAAACACCAAAGAAGTAAGAATAGAGGTTAGCTCTGGGGATTGGTCCTGGGTGAGAAGGGGCACAAAGAAGACTTCCAAGGGATGGGAATGTTCTGTATTTTCATCTGGGTGATGGTTAAATGGGTATATACATATGCTGAGACATTCATTTATAAGTTTTGCATTTTACTATAGGTAAGTTACATCTCAATAATAAAAAAATACCATAAAGAAAATAAAACAAGTCACAGGATGGGAGAGTCTATTTCAATACACATAAATAATTTATATCCTGAATACAGAAAAAATTTGAGTCAATTAAAAAAAAGACAGAAAACATAAACAGAAGCAAAAAAATTTGAAGAGCTTCTTCATGACATAGGAAATCCAAATGGTCTATTAACATAAAAATATGCTTATTACTAATTAGAGAAATTAAAATAATATCACAATTACATATCTTACTCATCAGAATGGCAAAACTTTAAAAGTCTGACTGCATCAAGTGTTGGCAAGAATGTAGAGCAAAGGGAACTCGCATATATTGCTGATGGAAGTTCCAATTGTTAAAACCAATTTTGAAAAGAGTTGGCATCATCTAGAATAAAGCTGAAGACACACAAGCCACAAGACAGAAATTCCACACTTAGAAAAAAACTCATGCTAATGTGCCAGGATACACGTACTATACAAAAACGTTCATAGCAGCATTAACTGTAAGCCCCAAAGTGGAAATAAGCCAAACGCCCACCAACAGCTGAATGAATGAATAAATGTTAAATTTTCTTGCAATGGAATACTATAAACTATATGCAACAACGTGGATGAGTCTCACAATCACGATTTTGAATGACAGATGATAAAACAATGCAAGCCATGATTCCATTTACATAAAGTTCAAAAATGGCCAATCCAAAGCACGCTGTGCAGGAGCCACGCACAGGAGCTAACGAGAGAGGGGCAAGGAGGAGCTCTGATACACAAAACACAGCCAAGTCTGGCAGTGTTTTTTGTCTTGACCTGGGTGTTGGCTACACGTATGTCTGCTTTACAATTATTTGCAAGCAGTACATATATACTTTCCACATTTTGGTATGCACATTATATTTCAAAATAAATAGTTTTGAAATACTAGGATGATGAATAACTGAGACTTGAAGTGTGGGTTGGTTTGCCAAATGCAGTTCACATGTTTTGTCAACTAGACAGTGCTAAGAAATACTGTCCCCTAACACCCCCAATCTCTTCTGAATTCTGTGGATTACCCCGTCTTGGCGATTCACAAATGTTGCCCAGGATGTGCAGCCCAGGTGCCTGCCTGCCTGACTCTGCATCAGAAACATGATGGGAGGAGGAGGTTTGAGACTGGCACCATCATTTTTCTCTTGAAAACCCATTAGGATTTCCTTGTGCTTCCTAACTATGCCCAGAGGAAACACCTGAATAAGAGCTGTGCTAGTTTCTAAAAGTGCTTTAGGAGAGAAAGACAGCAGAAGTAGTTTTGATTTTGATATATTTTGGTTTCTCTCAAAAATTGGGAAAATGTTTTGATCTTTTATAGGCTTTTCCTATCCTTAACCAGAAAGTGCAGATCGCTACCTGCATTTGGCCAAGTCATCATTCTGTGAGCTTCTTTGAGAATGTTAATTAGGCCATTAACCAAAGATGAAGACAAGACTCCAGTGAAGGCAGGCTCATCAGACGCACGTGAAAGACCTCAAGTGCAGGCTTGGGTCCCTGTTGTAAAACTGCGATCCACCTCCTAATTTTTGCTTTTGCCTGGCCTCTGTCCACCAATAAGGCTTTTCCACAGCATGGGCCTGTTTTCAGCTGTACTCAGTTAACCCTGAAGAAAAGGTCTGTCCATTCCTCAAACAGCCTTTCCTGGCAGCTCACAGAAACCAACTGCCACGGTTGGGATGGGAGCAGGCAGATTTCTCGGGATGGCCAGGGCTCACAAGCCACAACAGCAATGCCTGCTGCCCTGGGGTCAAAAGCGCTTTGTCTCTCTACCTCAGAGAAGATGTTCAGACCAGAGAATGGTGAGAGTGGAAAAGCCAAGTATATCTGAAAGTTAGCTTTATTTTTATATTTTCTGGAGTTGTGACTATTATCCAAGTGAAGGGATGATGTGGATCCACAAAACCACGAGGATAAGAAAGCCCAAAGCAACCGGAGGCTTCCCTTTCCCTCTCGCCACCGCGTCCGTCTCACTCTTGTGAAGCGGTCAACTCCAGGCCGAAAGCAGGCCCCCGCATTTCCTCCAAGTTCCTCCGAATCCAAGTGGTTCGTCAGAAGACAAACAAAGGCGGGAGATGTGCAGGTCAGGGTTGGAGTGGTCTGCTCTCTTCCATCCCACCCCCTAGCACCCTGTCTTGCAAGTGGTATTTACACATGTTTCCCAACCAGCCTGTGAGCAGGCGTTTCATCTTCCTTCGCTCGGTGGCTCCAGGGCTCAGCACTCGGCCTTCTTATACGTATTCAACAGGGACTTAATGAGCGCCTGCTCACTCAGCTCATTCCTTCACAGACTCAAACACTCACCCGATACGGTGGGTTTTTTTTTCTTTTTTAAAATCTGTTGGTTCTAGAAAAATAAGTGGCATAGAGACTACAACACTTCCTGCTAAGAATGATGATCTCAAAACAAAACAGCCAGGGAGTTACTATTTACCAGTGCTGAAGTGGTTGTGGCACACCAATGTTTTGACCAGACCCTTCTCCGTCACTGCTAAATTTGACGGAGGTCATTTTAGGCAAAAATACTGACATTAGTCAGGGTTACCTGGAACATGTTTCTCTATGCCAAACTTCTGCAACCCAAGCTCTCAAGTGCCTTACAAAATACATGGTCTGTGTGGCATCGGTATTTAAGTATAGCAACTTTAGAAAGTTACTTAACATCCTAAACATATCCAAAAGTCACTGCTCTTTTTAGTAAAGAAAATGAATGCTAAAAGAAAAACTGGCAAACAATTAACTTTGTAAGAAAATATATAGGTCTAAATAATAATAATAATACTTATTAAGCATAGACCACGTGCCAGGAACTGCTCCAGCACTTTCCGTGCAGGTGGAGATACTTCTGTTCTTAAGTCAGCAGCTCTCCTGAAGGCAAATCTTCCTACTCAGGGACTGCTGTGCTCATGACCGTGGAAAGACTCTATGTCAAATACGATATGCCGAGTGACGCAGCTCAGTAATGCCATTAGGGGACAGAGGAAAGGTATAATTACCAAACGCTAAAAGGATTTCCTTGTGACTGATAAACTTTGTGTTGCATGTGCTTTCAAAAGGAGTTCAAAATGCTGTGTGAAGAGACAGGCTCTCTGGAATGGGAGTACGGCCCCATAAGAGGCAGAGTTTGAAGGAAACTCATGCATGTGAATTTTAGGCTATACGTTATGGTGTAATCTATACATCAGATATAAAATTTCTGAAATATAGAATTATAAAAGCTCTCTTTATACTATACTTTAGACTACAGAAAAACTGGGGAAGTGTGCGGAATGACTAGGATATAAACATACTGTTATAGAAAACAATTTCAAAAAACAAGTATTCAGTACATCCAGACAATGGAATCTTATTCAGTGCTAACAAGAAATGAGCTCTCAAGCCATGAAAAAACATGGAGGAACCTTAAATGCATATCACTAAGTGAAAGAAGCCAATCTGAAAAGGCTACATACCATATGATTCCAATTTTTATATGACATTCTGGAAAAGGCAAAAGTATGGAAACAATAAAAAGATCAGTGTTTGCAGGCGAGAGGGGATGAATAGGCAGAGCACAGAGGATTTTTAGGGCAGTTAAAATACTCTGTACAATATTACAAAGACGGATACATGTCATTATACATTTGTCCAAACACACAGAATGGATAACACCAAAAGTGGACTTTTTAACTATGGACTTTGGGTGATAATGATGTGTCAATGTAGGTTCAACCTTGGTTCAAAAAAATGTACCATTCTGGTAAGTGATGTTGATAATGCATGTGTGGGGGCAGGGGGTATATGGGAAATCTCTGTAGTATCCTCTCAATTTTGTTGTAAACCTGAAACTACTCTAAAAAACAGTCTTTAAAAAAATTTTAAAAACCACAAAGAATGATATAACAATAAATATTTCATGTAGTTCCTTGTAGTTTCAAAATTAAAAATACTTTCTTAGGCTAGCAAACTCACGACTGTTATGGAAGACTGTTAAGGTGAAATTATTTAGGCAAGTATTTCCAATCTGTTTTCCCAGCAACACTGTTCCCCTAAAATTCAGATTATGCTCCAAAACTACACTCATCAGGTGGCATCCTTAAATTAATCAGCCACAAGGAACAGATTCTTAAGAAAAAGAATTAATGGCAATAAATGTTTGCATAAAGTTTTGTTTCTGGTTTCAAATGAATTTTACATGGTGGCACTTTAAACATTAATAGTAACCATGGAGAAGTAAAATTAAGAAAATCCTGTGTCATCTCAAAGCCAAGTGGCTAAAGTGATAGGAAGTCCAAGGAAGCAGCTTCCAAGGCCACTTGCACATGAGTTCCGGTGTGAGGGCAGTCCTGCCCTGGTCCCTGCGCAGGCTGAGGGAGGCCAAGGGGGAAGCAGCCACCTGCAGACCACATGGTTCACACTGGGCACCTCACCTTGGGGAAGGACAGAGTCCCTTTTCCTAACTTAAGTGAGAATAAACCTCAAGCAACCTTGCTCTTAATGCAAGTAAAGAAGATAAAGCAGAACTTGATATATTCTGACCTCCGAGAGACAGGGAAATAGCTGAGCAAACCAGGCTCAGCAAGACAAAACCACAGGACAGCCATGAGTGCAGGACCGCGACGGCCCGGGGTTAGAGAGCAGGCGTGCACACCAGTGCATCCTCACCTCTAAGTGCAATTAGGAAGAAATGCCACGCTGCACGTCCTTTGTCACAATGCAAAGATCTTAGTGTGGTAACGAGACTTTTAATTTCTAGCCTCTATGATTTTGGAGAAGTAAGAAGATGAGAGGCACATAACTAAAAGCTAACTAGACACAATCTGAAGGAGTACAACATGAAGTATTTAATTTTAGTCTCATTTTAAAATAGTTTGACTATTTGCCAAGACACCTGAACAAGGAAACAGAGTCCACTTTTGTGAAAGCCTCATTCACTACATTACATCCAACTCCTCCAACTTTCAGCTTCAAGCCCTGGGGAACCAGTTGCTAGGATACCATAAAAGCTCTATAAAACAGGTCTTCTTCCCTCTTTCACTTTGAATGGGTCTACTTAGATGACGACTTCGCCTGCATCTGTGCCTGTGTGTGTGTGGGGGGGGGGTGCTTGGTGGCAGCGTGTTACACTCTTACTGGCCTGGGAGCGGCACCAGTGCATCGCCTGATCCTTAGCCCTACGCTCGACTCACTTCACACAACGTCCCAAGGAGGCCTCCGCTAACCTGGAAATTGTGTGCACACACTTGTTTGCTTTGGATGGGGAGAGAGATCTGGGTTGCACATCTTCGATCACACTAGGTGAGGGGGTAAGAGAATCAACTAATGGCTTTAAAAAACCCAGTTAAATCACTGGGAAGCCAAACCAAAAGTTTATCTTTTTTAAGCAAAACAGCATTAAGAAATTTTCTAGTTTTTAATTAATGTCAGCTCACCTAGTAAACAAATGATCACTGAATGTTTACCAGCTGTTCAATACCGGGGACACAGACATAAACAGAAGACAGTCCTTCCTCTCCAGAGGAGGAAGGACTGATTTCAGCAGAAAGATTTCCCAGCCATTCACTGCTTGGAACATTAGGATGGGCAAAATAAGATATTAAAAGCAGAAATGCATCATTTTGTAAATACAGTAAAAGCACTTCTCTAGTGTGGAAATTCACTGAGACCTTTTACAAACAACATCAGATCTAGCCAGTTGTGCCATCTTGACGTGTTGAAGACATTTCCCTGAACAGCCTTCCTCTGGCTGCTGCTTGGCAAGCCCAGTCACAAGCTAGATTCCCCATTAAGAACAGTATAGAACGGGCCGGCCCCGTGGCTTAGCGGTTAGGTGGCGCGCTCTGCTGCTGGCGGCCCAGGTTCGGTTCCCGGGCGCGCACCGACACACCGCTTCTCCGGCCATGCTGAGGCCACGTCCCACACACAGCAACTAGAAGGATGTGCAACTATGACATACAGCTATCTACTGGGGCTTTGGGGGGCGGCGGGGAAAGGAGGAGGATTGGCAATAGATGTTAGCTCACAGCCGGTCTTCCTCAGCAAAAAGAGGAGGATTAGCACGGACGTTAGCTCAGGGCTGATCTTCCTCACAAAAAATAAGAAAAAAAAAAAGTATAGAATGGAATGTGTTTCGATGTTTATTCTAAAATTCCTGCATTCCCCAAGATATGGCACTATAGTCCAGAATTTCCAAGATGCACATGAGAATAGTAAAGACTCTATGAAGACCTGCAAGAATGACAGTAGATTAACAAAGGTCCAATATATGTATGTATTTATTATTCAGAAGCCTTCTCTCATATAACAGCTATTTAAGAGACTACAGGAAAAAATATGCTTTTGAACACATTTTGTTAACACTCTCTCGGGTCTATGGAGTCCAATGTGGGGTGTGCACTTGGGGTACAGGAGCAAGATGACACAGATCTTGCCTAGGATAAATTTTTTGAGGGAAAGAGTTACATATCCAGGTATTTCCATGTGATATGTTCACAGAGCGGCAGAGCAATACAACTGAACCATAAAAGACCAAGTTGAGGCACTCAGCTTAGCTAAGGGGGATCATGGAAGAATTCCAGAGGAAGACACATAGGACTCAAGTCTTTAGAGGGGGAAGGAGTGGGAAATGGGAGAGGTACCTGTTTTCCATGCAGGCTGTCATCTCAGGGCTCAGGGATCTATCCTCATTGTTATCTAAGGTCAAAACAGAGCAGTTAGTGGGTACTATGTGCTAGATGCTCAACAGGATGAATTCAAGACTGTATCCAACACAGCTGAATACCCACATGTTCCCCAAGAGTGTACCCTTGAAAGAAACACTGAGGGAGTGAGTGAAGCTCCCACATAGAAGTCTAGACACTTGAATTAGGACCAAAGCCCAGGCCTTGGAGTCAGACAAACCTGGGCTTGCACCCTGACCCTGCCACTCACGAGGTGGGAGAACCTGGACCAGCTAGAGCCAGGGAACCAACTCTCTGAGCTTCAGTTTTCTCATTTGTAAAATGGAAATAACAGATCCCAACAAACAGGGATGTTAAAAAAACTGTGCAAGATAATGTATGTAAAGGGGATAGCACAGGATTTGGCATATAGAAATAACTCAATAAATGATCTAAAAAATTTTTAATGTGTGCAACAGAACACACTCATCTGAAGTGTCCATCTTGATGGGTTTTCTCATGTGTAAACATCCATGTAACTCCACCAAGATCAAGATTTAAAATGTGCCCAGCACCCTCGAAAGCCCCCTTGTGCCCCTTCCCTATGAATTTCCACCCTCCAATCCCCAAGGTAACCACTATTCTGACTTCTATCACCATAGACTAATTTCACCCGTTCTTGAACTTCACGTAAATGGAATCATACAGTACATACTCTTTTTGAATCTGGCTTCTTTAGCTAAATATTGTTAGTAAAATTCATCCATTTGTTACATATAGCAGTTCATTCTTCTTTACTGCTGTATAGTATTCCACGGTATGAACACACCACGATTTATTTATCTATCCTACTACGGATGAATATTTGGGATGTTTCCACTTTGGGGCTATTATAAATAATGCTACCATGAACAATCTTGCACATATCTTCTGACAGACATGTATGCATTTCTCTTGGGGATATACCTAAGAATAGAACTGCTGGCTCACAGGGTAGGTGTATGTTTAGTGTTAGCAGACATTGTCAGAAAGTTTTCCAAAGGGAGTATTCCAGTTTATATCTCCACCAGCAATGTATTAACGTTCAGGCTGCTCCACATCCTTGCCATCACTTGGTAGCCATTCTGGTGGGTTCCTTACTGGGGGTTAAATTTGCATTTCCCTGATGACTGATGCTGTTGAGCTCTTTCCATATGTTTACTGGCCATTTGGATTTTCTCTTTTGCGAAGTGCTATGAGTCTTTTGTTCATTTTTAAAAACTGAAATATCTGTTCCTTGTTTTGTAGGAGTCATTTATACATAATGGATATATATGTAATACAAATATATGTAATGCAAATATCTTTTCAAAGTCTTTCTCTTACAGTTAGCACTTTTCGTTTATAATTTTTATGTCTTGTTTTAGAAATCTTTGCCTACCCCAAGATCATAACCATATTCTCCTATGATTCCTTCTAGAAACTCTTTTGTTTTATCTTTCCCATGGAGGTCTATGATTCATCTTGAATTAATGTTTGTGAATGGTGTGAGGTAGGAGTGGTGGATTATTTTGTTTCCATTATGGATACTGAATTGGTCTAGCACCATTTATGGGAAAGACCATCCTTTTCTCACCAAACTGCAGTGGGCCTTTTGTGTATGTGTGAATCTGTTTCTGGATTCTCTGTTCTGTGATATTATTATTATATCTCTGTTCTGTGATATTATTATTATAATTATTATTTGGGTTTTACCACTAATTCACAGTGTAATCATAGATGAAAATTCACCTTTCTCATAGGGATTAACAACTGTAGTAGGATATTTATACAAGAACATCTATTTGCTGAGAAACTATACAGTGGGCACTTCACAAACATGATGACATTTCACATTCACCATAACTCTGTGGGGGCAGGTCCTATATTATAGACAAGAAGCTAAAACTCAGAGGTTAAGTGAAGAGCTTACAAGTTAAGAAGCGGCAGAATTGGGTCTGTCTGGCCCCAGAGCTGATGTTCTTGCCACTACGCCATGCTTCCTCAACATACCATCACTGGGGAAGATATTGTTTGGTTATTATTCCTATAAACTGTTACATTTCTATATGCAAGTGAAACTTAAAAATGAAGTCACTCAATAAAAGGAAGGAAAGAAAGAAGAGAAGGAAGAGAAGGAAGAGAAAAAGAAATAAAGAACAGAAAAAACTCTGTTTGGTCTCTCATTCTATCCCTGTCCCCTCCCCCTCCAATGAAAACAATATAAAAAAAAACCCACATCAAGGACAACTGATCAAAACACAGATCAAAAAAGAATAAAAGAAAAACATTTCAAATAAAGTTCAGCTGTTTCTATTTGGAAACAACAACAACAACAAAAAAATCCCACTTGCCACAATAAACTGACAAATAAGAAATTGACTCTGTGGTAGCGGAGCTGGAATTTTCCGATGGCATCTGCTACTATGTCATTACTGTGGGTGATCCACAAGTGAGCGGGGTGAGTGAACAGCTGGGCGCTGGCTGGGCTGTGTCCCTGAAGCAGCAGCAGCCGAGGGCAGTCCTTCAGAGTTAAGCACCCCTTTGAGATGCTGTCTTTTCCCTGGAACTGGAAATCCCCATGGCTTCTAGAAGCTCCCTCCAAGAAATGGGATAGTAAGCCTTCCAGCCTCCTTCCTAGCCTGGGGTCGTTTTCAGCTCTAGTTTGCTCTGATACGCCGGCCTGAAGTTCCTAATCCCTAAGGGTGATTGCGAAAGTGGAAGTCTTTCACAGGGTCCTAACCACAGATTTCCCTTTGGCTACCTGCTACCCAAATATATCACAAGTCCATCCCAATCCAGAGTGATCAGAGAATGGAGATATTTTTATTAACTCATATTTAACATCATCATTGATTCCTAGTCTAAATATATCCAAAATATCTACTGCTTTTTAACACAACATATTGAAATTAAAGTTCAATAAAAGCGTGGCTCGTGTTACTTATTAGAAGGGGTTAAACCAAATACATTTGAAATAGTATCACTGCCAAACCAAGTTTACTTAATTCACAAAAGAATCACAGAACCCATGGAAGAAATTTCTCTTGTGCTTAGAACTACTCTCCCCTCAAACACACACATACACACACACACACACAGAGACACACAGAGTTCGCCAGGTTGCTATCTGTTCTCTGTTTTATTCATTCATCTGTCCATCTAAGAAATATTTGCTGGACATTTACTATATGCCAGACAGTGGCATATTATATTGAGATGAAAAACAGAAAAAACGGTCCCTGCCCTCATGGAACTTGGTCTAGAGAATAATTAAGATGTAAACGCACAAATATTTAATTAAAGACTATGATAAGCTGAAGGAACAGAGCAGGTTCTAGGAGGGGTTGACAGGGCGACCTATCCTCGACTGGGGCTCCGGGAAAGTTTCGGTGAGGAAGAGACGAGGAAGGTGGACCTGAAGAGTGAGGAGGACTTGGCCAGGAGAGAGCAGTTCAGGCAGAGATCAGCATGGACGACTGCTTTGAGGTGAGAAATTAGATATATCTGAGGAACAAAAAAGAATGCTAACTAAACAGGAGAATGGCTCTGGAAAAAATGAGAGGCAGGCCGGGGCAAGATCATATAGGACGTTCTAGGATGTGCTGGAGACTTTGGTTTATTTGAAGTACAATGACCAGTCTTGGAGGTTTTGTAAATGAGAGCATGCTTATGAGAGATGGCGTGGGGGCAGGGAGAGTCAAGAGGCAGAGAGGGGTGATCTTGGCTTTAAAAGCTCACACTGAATGGAAAGAATCACAAATCACCAGGACACAACAAGAGCAGAAACTGAGAGATGAGCTAGGAAGCCCCTGCTGACACCCAGCCCAGAGGGGATGAGAGTGTGGACTAGATGGTCGCACTGGAGATGGAGGGAAGTGGGTGGAATTGGGACATATTCTGAAGAGAGAATCAACAAGACTTATTGATACTTTAGAGGCAGGAGAATGAAAAAGAAACAGCATTATGAGAGACTCCCAGGTTTCTACCTGAACAAGTGGATGGATGGACCAAGACATACCCTCATCTACTGAGAAAGAGAGGGGGCAGTTTGTGGAGAGATATTAACAGCTTAACTTTGGACATGCTAGGTTTGGAATGTCGGTTAAGACATACAAGTAAAATGTTAAGCAGGGTATTGGAGATCTAAGTCCGAGACTCAGAAGAGAGGTTTGTCTAGAGATTAAGTTTGAGAGCCACAGGTGAACAGATGAAATTTAAAGCCATGGGAATACGCATAACACAACTCCATCTCACTATCTCCATGGTTACCAGCCTGGCCAAAGCCACTGTCATCTCTTGCCTGGATGACTGCAACAGCCTCCCTACAGGATACCTTGTCATTCTATGGGCCCAGAGGAGTGTCTGGGGTATACAAGGTGTTCAATGAACAAAGGAATAAATGAGTGGGATTCCTTAGGGGGAAAATGTAGAGTGAGAAGAGAGCTCCTGAGCTCTGGTATGTCCATGAGTACTCCAACATTTAAAAGTTGTGTAGAAGAGGAAGCAACAAAGGAAACTGAGAAGTAGGAGCCAGAGACGTGAAGAAAACCAAGAGAAGGTACTATCATGAAAGCCAAGAAAAAGCAGTATGGTAAGGAGGAAGTGATTAATTCTGTTGAACTGAGGGTTTTTTTGTTTTGTTTTGTTTTTTCGGAGGAAGATTCACCCTCAGCTAACATCTGTTGCCAATCTTCCTCTTTTGGCTTGAGGAAGATTCACCCTGAGCAAACATCTGTACCAATTTTCCTCTATTTTGTATGTGGGTCGCCCCACAGCATGGCCGCCAACAAGTAGCGTAGGTCTGCGCCCGGAGAACTGAACCTGGGCTGCGCCAAACTTAACCACTAGGCCACAGGGTCAGCCCCCGAACTGAGTTTTAATATGATGAGAACTGCAAAGTGTCCATTGATTTTGGCAATACAGTGGTGACTGGTGACAACGGGCAAATAATGAAGCTTATGAACACTTTCATCTATCGACACTCCCTTTTGAAGCCCCACTGGATTTTTTAAAAAGGCACAAACCCACCAGAACAAAAAGAATTTCAGAAGCTAAAGGGAAGGCAGACAAGAAGCAAAAGACAGGGCTATGCCTTATGGCTGTATAAGGGGCTGTAGCAACTAAATCAGCAAACTCAAGAAAGTTGATCCTAAGCTAGCAATGAGAAAAACAAAGAAACAATTCAATTTGCCCTGCAGAATCCCCCAAAGCTCAGATGTTGGCGAGCCCATGTTATCTCTTTAATGGGAGGTAAAAGCGAAAATGAAAACAGAGGGTTGTCTGCAAATTTAAAAAGTGGTGGACTTCCCGTTCCCCTCCTCTACCTCATCAGAAGACTGGAAGCTTCATTAATTCAATGAAAAGGGTAAAATAGAGACGCCCTGGTATGGAGGATACCAGATACAGTTGAGGGTGCAGACACCACGCTAGGAATAAAGGAATTAATAGGAATTAAGTGAAAGCATACATATTAAAATGTTGGGATCCTGCAGCTATGCCAACACAATGCTGGTATCAGGGATATATTTTAAAAGAAACTCAATTACTTCCCCACCAATGAACCCACTTGAAAGGAAATTCTAAAAGAAGAACTTTAGGCAGAAAGAAAATAATCCCAGACAGACGAACAGAGATATAAGAAGGGGTGAAAGGCAGGAGAAATAGTAAATATCTGGACAGATCTAACTACCATTGACTTTATAGAACAACAACAATAATATTTTATGGGGTTTGAAAACTAGAATTAAAATATCCAACAATAAGAGCATATAAGTTGGGGGTTGCTAAATGGCCTGTGTTACCTGGGAAGGAGTAAAGGTTTGAGAAACATTAGACTCTTCTTGGGTAAGGATGCATGCTGTAATTTCCCAGGGAACTATTAACAGAATAGAAAAAAGAATAAAAAACTTTTAAACTAGAAAAAGACAAAAGTTGAATTATGCAATCAATCCAAAAGAAAGCAAGACGAGATAAAAATAAAATAAAATAAAAAAGGAAAGACAAATAACTAAATGCAATAGCTAAAAGGCAAAGCCTGTCAAACTAGATTAAGAAACAAACCAACTATATGCAGTTTATAAGAAACACCTCTGATACAGAAAGGTAGAAAACAAAAGTACTGAAAAAGTTATACCATGTAAATAGCAACCAAAAATGACCTAGAGTAGCTATATTAACATTAGGCAAAAAGCATTTTTAGAGATAAAGAGGGTCTCTTTATAATGATAACAGGGACATTTCTCAGGTATTATACACCTTCATCTAATAATATTGCCTCCAAACACAAAGAAGAAAATTTACATAACTAAAAGGAGAAATAGACAAATAACCATAGGCTATTTTAAAACATCTCTCTTGCAACCGAAGTGGACAAAAATATCAGTAAAAATATAAAACTTTTCCAAACTTGACCTAACGTATGTGTATAAAATACTGCACCCCAATCCTGGAGAAGAGACATGCTTTTCAAGCACACACAGAACATGTGCAAAAACTGACCATATACCGAGTCATAAAGCAAGTCTCATTAAAATGACAGAGAACATCAACTATGTGCTCTCTATTCATAATGCATTTATGCTAGAAATCAGTCTCCAAAAGATAACTAGAAAATTCCTATTTGTTTAGAAATTAAGAAATGTATTTCTAAATAATCCATAGGTCAAAAAAGAACCCATAATAGAAATTAGAAAACAACACTCTAAATGCATGGTAACAAAAATAATACATGACAAAATTAATGCAATGGACCTATAAAGAAACATAGAAAAGAATAAAAGCTGAAAATTAATAATCCTAAATAAATGGACAGATATACCATGTTCTTGGGTTGGAAGACTCAGTATTGATGAGATGTCAATTCTCATCAAATTGATTTTAGTCAATGCAATTTCAATGAATAACTGAACATGTGGGAATTTTAAATTGTTTTTGTTGGTGGTGACTTTGTGCGCACACGTGTGTGTAACTATGTGTGTGCACATGAGCACAGAGGCAAGAATGTGTAGAATTTGACAAGCTGGTTCTAAAACTTTTATGCAAAAATACAGATGACCAAAAATAGCCATAACATTCTCAAAAAAGAAGAGACGAGTTAGAAGGACTTATTTGACGGATATCAAGAAACATTACAAAGTAACAGTACTTTAAGACTGTGGTATTGGTGCAGGGATAGACAAAGAGATCAATGGAAAAGAAAACAAGAGTCCAAATACAGACCTACACAGACATGATAAAGGTGGCACTACAGTGGACAATACATGTTCTTCTCAATAACTGGACTGGGACAATTGTGTCCATATGGAAAAATATAGAAATAGACCCTTAACTCACACCATACACAAAAATCAACTCCAAATTAATTACAGTCCCAAATATATAAAAGGTAAAACTCTAAAGTATTCACAAGATAATATAGATTATCATCATGACCTGAAGGCAGGAAAATATTTCTTTAATAAGATACACACCCAAAAAACTAACCATAAAGGAAAAGTGATAAATCTGACTATAAGAACTTGTGTTGATCAAAAGAAACTACAAAGAGAATGACAAGACAAGTCACTGAATGGGAGAAAGAAAAGATTAGCAACACATGTAGCTGACAAAGAACTTCTATCTAGAATATATAAAGATCTATTACAAATGAATTATAAAAAGAGAACCCAACGAAAAAATGGGCAAAATGTTTGATCAAGCACATTTTACATTCACACACATACATAATCCAAATGGCAAATCAACCTTTTAGAAGATGCTCGGCCTTGTCAGTCATGCAGGCAATATTAAATGGGATCTGTGGTCTTAACTACAGTGGAAGCATGAGGGAGGGAGGAAAGGAGGTGGTACAAAGAGCTAAATCCTCATACCATAAAGTAAATAGATAACATCAAAATTTTATATATCAAGAAACAGCAGCAAAGCTTATTATTTAGATATACAAAAGCAACTACTAGAAGAAAGAGCTACGAAAAGTGAACTCAAAAGTGCAGAGGGTGAAGACAGATCTCATCCCCCTACTCAACACTTTCCGGCTTTTAAAAAAAGCCAATGTAGATGTATTATTTTGATGAATAAAAAATATAGGAAAGGAAAAAACATAAAAATGGGGGGAAAAAAGAGTGAATGAGAGGTGAGGAGGCAAGGTCAGGTTAATTAGATAATTCTTCAGAAAAACTGCCTGTGAGCAGGAGCAGAGAAACAGCATGAAAGAGCACAGTGTGGTTTTATTTTGTAATCTGTATTATGCCCCTCTGCTCTGGCTACTCAGAACACCGGGTTTTAATTTATGGCTCACATTAAAAATTGAATCCCTAGGCTATAATGCTTCTCCATTTCTGAAGATTCACCCGTCATTTTCACTATGCTCTGATATTTTACTATGTATCTCATATCTTATTATGCATATTTTATATGCCTTTAAAATCTAATAGGCCTTAATAAATAAAACTCCAAAGAATTACTGAATACACATAACACTAAACATGTAATATTTTATCTTTTCTTGACAATTTAGAGGAGATTCTGGGATCTTGCAATGCTTCATTAATTATCTTTATAAAAACCAGTTATCTTTACAGATTATCCACATAAATATTTTCAGTTTACACTTCTGAGTAATTTCTCCGTTACCAGAACACATCACTGTGGCTTCTCTGCACGTGTCTGTCCCCCGTGACCCGTCAGCAGGCAGTACAGGAAAGTGGCTGGGAGTCAGGCACGCACCCAGTTCACATTCTGGGTCTGACTTTTAGGACACGTCACTGAGACCCACTCAGTTTACTTCCTCAGCTACCAAACGGGGATGTGTGCTAACAGTGTCTGCTTCATGGTGCCGTTAGGGTTAACTAAGGTCATGCACGTGAACACACAGTAAGGACCCGATAAGTGGTTCCTAAGAGAAGAAGTGAATGAGCAAGTAAACACCTGGCACGGAAGGTGCCACAGCACAAGACTCAGTGAGCATGAACCACACGCGGCACATCTGCGGAGCTGTGCCGTGCTGTGTTGCAATACTCTTCTAATTTTTCGGTCTTTGCTAAAAGCCAAAGACTAGTGATAAAAGCCTTTTTTCACTAGAACATCAATCGAGGGAATATAAAAGTAAAACTGTGGGTGAATTTCTTTTTTCATAATAAATCATCTTTTTCATCAGGAAATGTGAGATCTGCAATTGCCCCTAAACGTCCTTTTACTGCTTTCCTGTGACAGAAAGCTTTCTTCTTTTTTTTGGGGGGGGCTAAAAAATTTCAAAACTCTCTATGTAACGAACACAGCCTATAGTGCTTGATTATAATGCGATGCAGCAAATCAACTTTGCTTCACCTTGAAGAGGAGTCTTCCGAGGCTGTCTGTCTTTCAACTGACTGAGATTTTCTTCTATCGCTAATTAGACAAATGATAGTCTCTTTAGCACAAATAATAAGCATTTCTCCATCTACTTACTTTGAAACACACGATTTTCATCAGCTCCTTTTCTCTTCTTGACAGAAACCACAGTGAGGGGAATTTTATTTTTAAAATGCCCCTCCTCCTCTGTCTCCTCCGTCCTAGGCTGGGCTCTTCACTGTCTCCCATGGGATTACACTCCCAAAGTCCTTATTCACACCGCCACACATGCAGTTAGCACATGGCCAGGCAGCAGCCAGGGCAAGGGACTGCGCTGAGTTTGGCTCTCACCAGGGAAGTTCTTGAAATTAAATAGATTATCTCTCAAACCTCAATAGGCTGTATCCGATCCCTGGTTACTCATCACTGTACTAGATCAGTTTCCTACAGTGCAACTACTGGGTAAAGTAGTAAGGGTAAATAAGTTCCCTGCAGAACACCCTCTGGCAAGGGTGGTCAACCCAGGTAAGGGCCAGAGCCAGAGCCCCCAACTTCAGTAACAGAGAGTCACATGATAGAACCCATCAAAAACGAGAATTTGGTGCCACTGAAATGTTTCTCCCTACTCCTGGGGGCTCAGAGTACTCCTCGTGCTTCTATGTCGCTAAACAATTGTTAAACATGGTTCTTCCTGGGGACTGGATACTTAGAATCGCTATAGCAAAAAACTAAAATTTTTTACATTTACTCCAAGGAACACACACAGTTTGGAAAAGTGACATTGGTGACGTGCAGCACACACAGGGGCCATGGATGAGCTGTCTCTGCCCCAGAGTTTTAAAGCACTTTTTAGTAGAAAGCTGGTTTAGAGTGTCCTATTCACCTTGAAAACTCTAGCTCACTACACTGCATAGGCTGCAGGAGTGATGGTCCAGCACCCTAACTGTGAGAAAGTGTTCTTAGGAACAAGCAAACAAGAATGCCAGCCAGCTCTGTAGGGAATGAACACCAGGAAAGGGACTAGTTATGCTAAGGCCCCTGATTGTGAACTAATGCTCAGTGATTCACATGCAAGGATACAGGGGTTACTGTCATCGATGCTGCAGCTGTCCAGGATCAGTGGAATGCCATCCAGCTCATTTACCTAGAGAGAACAGAGAAGACAAATTTATACACTGAAAACAGCCCGGGTAGGGTCAGTTATTACAGATGACTCGTTTCTCCTCTTTTATTTCTGTAATCACTGCTATAATATTGTCTGTGCAACTTATATCAACCCAGAAATATTTAAAAATTGCCATATAAACAACAAGTGATACATTATTTTGCTTTTCACCCTTCCTCAAAAATGTTGGGGAAATTGGGTAGCCATATAAAAAAGGGTAAAAGTGGATCTCTTCCTAACACTGCTCACCAGGATAAACTCCAAATGGATCTGAGTTTATTATAGTTTACTAGTACTACTAAGTGAATTCTTTTTATAAGCTAGGAGTAGGAAAAGCCTTTCTGTCTATGATTCAAAGTCCAAAAGCAACAGGGAAAAGGTTCTAAAATTTGACATATTTTAAAAAGGCAAATGAAAACTGGTAAAAATATTTGTAAGCTATCACAGGCAAAGGGTTAATATTTTAATATATAAAGAACCAGTAAAAATTGAGAAAAGACCAACAATCCAATAGAAAAACGAAGGAAATACATGAACAGAAATGGGACAGAAAAAAAAGAAATCAGATGGACTGTAGAGATAGCAGAATATGCTCAATCTTGTTCATAATAAGAGAAAGGCAAATTATTATTACCCTGAGATACCACTTCTCACCTGTCAGAATGGCAAATAACCAAGTTTGACAACATATGCTAGCAGCGCCCTCATACACTGCTAGTGAATGGTAAATGGTACAACCCTTGTGGAGAGGAACTGGGCAGTATGTAGCAAAATCACATGTGTCATTTACCCTTTGACCAACTACTCCCATTTCTAGGACTGTAGATCAAAAATACACTGTCACATGAAATGGTGTTTGCACAAGGTTATTCATTGCAGGACAGTTTATATTTTTATAACAGTTTTATGGAGATATAATTTACATACCAAAAAACTCTTTTAAAGTATACAATTCAGTGGATTTTAGTATATTCCCAAAGTTGTGTAACCATCACCACTACCTAATTTTAGAACATTTTCATCACCCAAAAAGAAACTCTATACCCATCAGTAGTCACTCCTCATTTCTTTCTCTCTCCAGCCGTTAGCAATTTCTAGTCTACTTTCTTTATCTATGGATTTGCCTATTCTGGACATTTCATACAAATGGAATCATTCAATATGTGCCCTTTTGTGACTGGCTTCTTTCACTGACCATTATGTTTTCAAGGTTCACCCATGTTGAAACGTGTGTCAGCACTTCATTCCTTTTTATGGCTGAATAATACTCCACTGTCTGGATAGACCACATTTTATTTATCCATATATCTGTTGACAGACATTTGAGTTGTTTTAACCTTTTGGCTATTATGATAATGCTATTACAATCATTTGTGTACATGTTTTTGAGTGATCTATGTATTCAATTCTCTTGGCTACATACCTAGAAGTGGAATTGCTTAGCCGTATGGTAACTCTGTATTTAATACTTTGAGGAACTGCCAGACTTCTTCTCAAAGTGGCTGCACCATTTACATACCACCAGCAATGTATGAGGGTTCCAATTTCTTCACATCCTCGTCAACACTTATTACTGTCTTTTATTTTAGCCATCCTAGTGGGTATGAAGTGGTATGTCATTGTGGTTTTGATTTGCATTTCTCTGATGACTAACGATGTTGAGTGCAGTACAATTTATAACAGAGATCCTGGAAACAACTCAAATGTCCACCAACACAGGCTGGTCAAATAAACTATGGCACAAATACAAAGACTTCAATGTAGATGTGAAAATGAATGGAGAAGATCGCTCTTGTTCTGCTATGGAGGGATCATCAGGATATAATGGTAAATGAAAAATGCAAAGTGCAGAACAGGCTCATATGTGAACATTTTGTGTAATAAAGGAGAAATATATATTTTTTCTTATATTTCCAAAAAGAAACAATGAAAGGTTAAATAAAAAACTAATGGTTATCCACAGGGCAAACAAGAGAACGAGGCAGAAGAGACTGGAATGGAGGCTAGAGGTCTGTGAATGTACCTGGTTGTACAATTCTGACTTTGGAATCCTGCATATATTTTACGTAATTTTTTAAAATTAAATTTATAATGGATGTTACCTAGACTTATTGCAGTGATTATTTCACAATATATATAAATAGAGTCATTACGTTATACACCTGAAACTAACATAATGTTATATGTCAATTATATCTCAAAAAATTAAATTTATAAAGTTATAAAAACAGAAACAAATTAATCTGATGACATGTAAAACAAAGAAAAAATATTTCACAGAATTAAAGGAGTATTTTGACTTTATATCCAAAGCTCATAGAGAACTGCATAGAAATCTTAAAACTGCATTCAATTGTCTCAGCATAATAATATTGGTATTGTTATTTTGAACTGTTATTTATATATTTAGTCTAAAACAAATGGGAATTACTATCTTTAGGAACCAAGATTTTCAGCATAAAAAAGTATCATATCAAAGAAGTTAATTTTACATTTAAATTAGAAATATTAGCATAAATTCATAATGTAATTTTCTCTTTCTAAAAAATATTTATTTCCTAGCTGTTCACTGAAAAGGCCTAGAAGACAAGCCAGTAGCAATGAGCATTCCCAGTGCGAGATGAACTATTCTAAATACCATGTTCCACTGAAAGAAAACAGATGTCCAATAGACTGATGCACAGACTTGCTGATGAATCACTATTACTGATCATTCTCAGCTTCACAAAGGCAGGGAAGAAAATAAATCTAATTTCTATAATTTTTTCTAGGCATGGGAGGTAGAGTGGGAAATGAACTACTATTTAATAGACATCTAGCATATATTAGACAATGATAGAGACTTTAATGATTTCATTTAATTCTGACAATGCCAGGCGAAGTATTACTGGTTCCCTTTTATAGACAAAGGAAGTAAGGCTCCCTATGGTCACTAACTCATAGGTGCTATTCACAGTGAGGTCTGGAGACCACTGTCAGTCTGCAAGAACAGACAGCAAGAGGGAAAAGTAAGAAACTGTGCTAGCAATTTAGCACAGTTACGCTATGCCTACTGAATCTTATAATAAAATTTAGGCTTGAAGTTTCTGTCTTTTTAAAATTTTTATTTTTCTAGTAATTCATTTATATTATATTTTATAAACATGTTGGTTCAGGATGGTTTAGAGGAAAGATAACTGGTTCTTCAGCAGAGACAGTTTGAGAAGCACTGGCATGGAGGGTTAGACCACTATAGAGGGTTGGACCTGGAAGGGATCATGTGTTTGAGAAGCACAGGGGGAAATTTTACAGCCAAATTGGTAGAGGCCTCACCTGAGATTGTACTCAGAGCTTCCCAATGCAACCCTCACAGCCCACCTCTCTTCTGATAAACTGCCATGCATCTACCAGCAGGATGGGGTGCTAACAACGAAGTCTCCATATGGGAAAGGAGAGCTGCTGCCACACGCATTTGCCTCGGGGTGAAGAGGAGAGATCCAGAAAAGGAGCAGAAAAGGAGCAAGGGCCTGGTGACTGGCACAGACAGGAAGGAATGTCAACTGATCTTCACCAGCTCTTTGCCAATATGTAATTGAAGCTCTTCTGGAACGTGGATGTGTCTCCATGCCAGAATGAGCATGGTGTTCCCGTTCATGGTTTGGGATATAGCATGGAACTCACAGGGAGGGCCTCCTTGAAGAAGTGACATTTAGCTGCAGATGAGATGAACGAACAGGAATTAAATGGACAAATAAAGGGGACTGTGAAGAATCTTTCGGGCAGGGGGAAGAGCATGTGCAAAAGCTGGGAGATCAGAAGGGACATGTAGGAATTGGGAGGCCACGTAATGCAGTGATTAAGAGTGAGTACTGTGGAGCCAGCCTGCTGGGTCAAAGCCTGGTTCTACAGCACTTCTGAGTTGTGTGGCTTTGGGCAGGTCATTTAACCTCTAAGACTTAAGTTTTCTCACCCGTAAAATGGGGATGATTGGGCCTACTTCAAAGGATGATTGTGAGAATGGAGTAGATTACTACGTATGGCCAGCAGAGAGTAAATGCTAAACAAAGGGCGGCAGGAGTGATGGCAATAGTTGGTAATATTCGTGCTGTTAACTGGAGGAAGTTCAGTTGGCTGGAGCAAGGAGTTCAACAGTAGCTCCTGAAGGCACGAGGGAACTGGAGGGTAACCTTCACATAGTCGAGTTTGCAATCCTACTCTGAATTAGGCAAAATTGTAAATTTATTTTCAAAAACAATTGTTTTTTTGGTGAGAAATAACAGTATTCAGGATCTATTATGCAACATAAGAAAAATATCTCATTTT
The DNA here is from genome assembly GCF_020826845.1 of Diceros bicornis minor. NCBI lineage: Eukaryota > Metazoa > Chordata > Mammalia > Perissodactyla > Rhinocerotidae > Diceros > Diceros bicornis. The sequence goes on from NC_080764.1 coordinate 4,661,434, forward strand.
TCTCGGGGGGGAAGTAGAATTCTCAGATATGCTAAATGGGTAAGATTTGCTTTGAAGTAAATGAAATCTCATACTAAAAATTGAAATTTAAGCAGGAAATAAGGGTGAATTAAAGAGTTCTTGAAAATCATGGTTACACTAGAGTCATGGCTGAATTGAGGGTATGCTTTCCTAGATAAATATTTCTCATTCATGCTGCTGCATTATGAAATGATACAAGATAAATTCTTATAGGAATTCATAAAATGTTTATACATAAATGAGCTATTCTAGACAAGGATGACAGTGGCATTATGACAAATACATAATTATACACTTAAGAATGAACACAGGTTAAGGTCACTAGGAAAAGAATATGTGGATGCAACCCCTTCAGGAGGAGTGACTGGCAGTACAATTGTGTTTTCACCAAGCTCAAGTTTACTGCTGCAGCCACATGTGCTGAGCTCATGTCTTGGGGCAGGGGAGAACAATTAGGAAATTAACAAGTTTTCCTCTGTTCGCACTTCATAAAACAAGGAAGTTGTTTGTTTTCTTACCTAACATGTTGGGAATTGATTCCAGACCCATAAAAAATGAGTCACAAGTTGTAGTCCATATCAAGGAGCCAAGCTCAGTCAACGCTTTCATGAGGTAGCACATCTTAACAAGACAGTACGTCTGGCTTAAACAAACTAACATTTGGCCTCGGGAAATAAAGTGTAAGCAGAAGGACAACTAATTGATATGCTAATTATTCTCTCCCACTTTAGCCAATAATCTCAGAGAATGCACTCTGCAAAGTGTGCAGGCCCAACTCTAATACCATCTAAGCTCCTTTGGGAAAATATATTAGGTTGACAGAAAACAGAGCCTCAATTATTCTGGCTGCTCTCACACTGAATGGTAAATACAAAAATCCAAAAACCTGAAGAAAGGCAAGAGTACAATATCAACATAGGGCTGAATCTCCTATTTAAATATATAGAGAATCAAGAGGCTGGCCCGGTGGCACAAGCGGTTAAGTGCGCGTGCTCCGCTTCGGCGGCCCAGGGTTCACCGGTTCGGATCCCGGGCACGCACCAACGCACCGCTTGTTAAGCCATGCTGTGGCAGCGTCCCATATAAAGTGGAGGAAGATGGGCACAGATGTTAGCCCAGGGCCAGTCTTCCTCAGCAAAAAAAAAAGGAGGATTGGCATTGGTTGTTAGCTCAGGGCTGGTTCTCCTCACAAAAAATGAATAAATAAATAGAGAATCAAGCCTAACTTACACTTGGTAAAAATGTGTTCATAACATAGCCCCTCGAAACAAATGCACACACACACAAACAAAAAGATCAAGAGTCCTCAAGCTGAAGTGAATCAATGACCAACATGGGTGTGGCAATGCTCAAATAAGGTTTCTATCTAGGGATGAAGCCATCCGCAGGCATGCTAACGGCCAACTCAGAAGGACCACAGCCCAGAGGCGGATGCTGGATGAAATGGACTATCTCCTTTTTGTTTTTGTTTTTGTTTTTATTTTATTTTATTTTATTTTATTTTTTGTTTATTGCAGTAACATTGGTTTATAACATTGTAAAAATTTCAGGTGTACATCATTGTACTTCTATTTCTGCATAGATTACATCATGTTCACCACCAAAATACTAATTACCTAAGTGCCCATCAAGGGATGAATGGATAAAGAAGATATGAAATGGGCTATCTTCTATGAGATGTGGATGCATCTGCCCACGGGATGAGGCTCAATTACCATCCCAACCACTCAGAGGGAAGAGGGATACTTTTGGAGGTAGACAGATCTATAAGAGAATTCCAGCTCAGCTGTTTTAGTTGTGTAACCTTGAGGAGGTTTTTAAACTTCATTAAGCTTCGATTTTCTTATGTGTAACTAGAGGGTCATAGCCACCTCACAGGGTTATAGTGAGGATGACATGAGAAAACATTCAGGGCCCGGCCCCGTGGCTTAGCGCTTACGTGTGCGTGCTCCGCTGCTGGCGGCCCGGGTTCAGATCCTGGGAGCGCACTCACGCACCGCTTGTCAGACCATGCTGAGGCTACGTCCCACATACAGCAACTAGGATGTGCAACTATGACATATAACTATCTACTGGAGCTTTGGGGAGAACAAGGGAAAAAAAGGAGGAGGATTGGCAATAGATGTTAGCTCAGGGCCAGTCTTCCTCAGCAAAAAGAGGAGGATTGGCAAGGATGTTAGCGCAGGGCTGATCTTCCTCACCAAAAAAAAAAAAAAAAAAAAAGTTAAAAAGAAAACATTCAGCATGGCACCCAGCACATAATAAGGACATAGCAAACAGCAGCTATTTGTAACATCATTTTCACTTCTGAGCTTCTAACAGTTTCCTTTACCACCCACTCTTGAAGGGGCTGGACATAGTAATCCTTCACCAACCACAAGTAGTCCTTTAGCAAAATTCCAATATATGAAGAGTTACTTCTACAATCACAGGAAATTTGTAGATATGGGTTACTCCAAGTTAGTACCATGTTTTTCTTGACTGTCTAATGAGCTGGGTGCACCTTTGGGTTACTCATTTCCATCCGTACTCCTCTGCTGGCTTTTGCCTTACACAATCAATTCTGTCTCGCAAAAATACAATATCATTTATCTCTATGTTGCATTTATTTCCATGATGTGTGTGCAGCTTAATACTGGGCATTTCATGATTGAGCTGCTGCTTCTGTTCCCAATGCCAGAGGAACAATTAATGGTGTTACTCAAGAAGCAACAAGAATGCACATAGCCTGCATTTTGCAGACAATCTTTCTCTAGGCCAGTGGTTCACAACCTTGGCTTCACATTAGAATCACTTGGGGAGGTTTCAAAAAGCACCAATGCTGTGGTCCCAATCCCAGAACAAATCAATCAGAATCTCTCAGGGAGAAGGCTGGACATCAGTGTCTTAGACCAACTCTTCAACGTGGTTCCGATATGCAGCTGAGTTGAGAACTCCTGATCTACACAAAATCCAAGAGCACCCACTGAGCCAAAGTTTTTGAGACCTGCCCCAAACCCTAAAAGAAACTCCTAAAATGGAACACACTGCCTTAACATTTTTCCCCTCTGGCACTTTGTTTTCTTTACTTCTAAAATGAACTTGGCTGAGATATAACTTACATACAGCAGACAGCACCTACACCTGTGTAACCAAAGACAAATCAAGACACAGAACATTTCCCTCGCCCCAAAAAGTTCCCTGTGCACCCGTGCCATCACTGCTGCTCATCCTCCAGCTTCAGTCAACTACTGATCTGCTTTCTGTCACTCCAGGTGTATTCTGTCTGTTCTACAACATAAAACAAATGAGACCATATCAAAAGAAGCCTTTTTTAATGTTTTTGAGATTCATCCACGTTGCGTTACATGTATCAGCAGTTTGTTTCTTTTTATTTCTGATTCTGAACACAGTCATGCACTGCATGATGACGTTTCGGTCAATGATGGACCACATATTCGAGAGTGGTCCCACAGGATTAGTTCCATACAGCCTAGATGTGTAGTAGGCTATACCATCCAGGTTTGTGCAAGTTCACTCCACGATGTTCACACGATGACAAAATTGCCTGACGACGCATTTCTCAGAACGTGTCCCTGTCGTTAAGTGACGCATGACTGTATACCACCATTTATTTATCCATTCAGATGTTGATAGACATTTCAGTTGTTTCCAGTTTTATCTGTGAAGAATAGAGGTGCTATGAACATGTGCGGTCATGTCTTTTTGCGGACACACGTTTTCACTTCTCTTGGGTCAATACCTGAGAGTGAAATTGCTGGGTCATATGTTAAGTGTATGTTCAACTTTATAAGAACCACCAAACTATTTTCCAATGTGATTGCTCCATTTTACATTCCTTCCAACAATGTAACTGAGTCACCCCAGATCCTTATCAACACTTGGTATCGTCAGACTTTTTAGGTGGCATCACATTGTGATTTTCATTTGCATTTCCCTGATGACTAAGGATGTGGAGCATCTTCTTAAGTGCTTATAGGCCATTCTTATATCTTCTTTTATGAAGTGTTGTTCAATTATTTTGCCCATTTTATTAATTGGGTTGTTCTTTCTTATTGAGTAGTAAGAGTTGTTCACATAGTTTAGAGATGAGTGAGTCCTATGCCAGATACATGTATTGCATATATTTTCTCCTAGCCTGTCTTTTCATTTTCTTAATAGTGTGTTTCAAAGAGTATAACTTCTTAATTTAGATGAAGAACAATTAACCAATTGTTTTTCACGATTAGTGCTTCTTGTGTCCTAGGAAACCATGGTTCACTCCAACACATCCACAATGTTTTCTTCTATGAGTTTTATAATTCTAGCTTTTATATTTCCATTTTAAATCAATTTTTGAGTTTGGTGTAAGATAAGGGTGAGGTTCTTTTTTTTCCCATAAGGATATACAATTGTTCTAGTGCCATTTGTTGAAAAGACTATCCTTTCCCCATTCAGTTTACTTCTGGACTCTCTATTCTGTTCCACTGATATATACAGTATATCTATGCCTACACCACACTGTCTTAATTAGCCTTATAGTAAGTCATGAAAGAAGAAGTATAATCTTTCAACATTTTGTTTTTCAAAATTGCTTTGGCTATTGTATTAGTTTGCTAGGGCTGCTATAACAAAGTACCACAAAATTGAGTGGCTTAAACAATAAAATTTATTCTCTCACATTTCTGGAGGCTAGAAGCCTGAGATCAAGGTGTTGGCAGGATTGGTTCCTTCTAAGGGCGGTGAAAGAGAATCTATTCCATGACTCTCTCTGAACTTCTAGTGGTTTGCTGACAATCTTTGGTGTTCCTTGGCCTGCAGATCTCTGCCTTCATCTTCACATGGAATTCTTCCTGTGTGCAAATTTCCCTTTTTTCTTTTTTTTTGTGAGGAACATCAGCCCTGAACTAATATCCGATGCCAATCCTCCTGTTTTTGCAGAGGAGGATTGGCCCTGGGCTAACATCTGTGCCCATCTTCCTCTACTTTATGGGACGCTGCCACAGCATGGCTTGACAAGTGGTGTGTCGGTGCATGCTTAGGATCCGAACCTGCGAACCCTGGCCGCCGAAGCGGAGCGTGCGCACTTAACCACTGCACCACCAGGCCGGCCCCCTCAAATTTCCCCTTTTAAAAAGGACACCAGTCATATTGGATTAGGGGTCTACCCTATTCCAGGAGGACCTCATCTTAACTAATACATCCGTAACAACCCTATTTCCAAATGAGGTCACATTCTAAGGTACTGGAGGTTAGCCCTTCAACACATGAATTTTGGGATAACACAATTTCCATGACAGCTATTCTACGTCTGTCATATTTCCATATAAAGTTTAAAACCAGCTTGACAATTTTTACAAAAAAAGCCTCCTGAAATTTTGACTGGTATAGCATTTACTCCAGAGATCAACTTGGAGAGAACAGATATCTTAACAATATTGAGTTGTCCATTAAATGAATATGGTAGACCTCATTTAAATTCTCTTAGCAATGCTTTATGGTTTTCAGAGTATAGGTCTTGCACATCTTTTGTTAAAATTTATCCCCAAATATTTCATGTTTTATGATGCTATTGTACATAGTACCAAAATTCTTTTTCTAATTATTCTTTACTAGTTTTAGATAATATAATTGTTGTGTATGTATATACACACATACACATTTATACATATACATATCTTGTGACCATTCAAAATTCACTTACAATACTTTCTTGTAAATTCCTTAACACACATGATCTTCTCATTTATGAATAAAGACAGTTTTACTTCTTCCTTTCCATATGTATGTCTCTCATTTCTTTTTGTTGACTTAATGGATTGCTTAGGACCCTCAGTATAGTATTAACCAGAGTGGTGAGAGCAGACATTCTTGCCCTGTTCCTGATGGTAGGGGGAAAGCAGTCAGTCTTTCATCATAAAGTATGAAATGAGCTGTTGAATTTTTTTAAATAGATGCCCTTCACCAAGTTGAGGAAGTTCCTTTCTACTCTTAGTTTGCAGCAAATTTTTATTAGGAATGAGTATTGAATTTTGTCAAGTGCTTTTCCTTTATCTATTGAGATAATCATACTCTTTTCCCCTTTTATTCTGTTAATAAGGGGGAATTAAAGTGTTTGGTTTTCTAATGTTAACTTGACAGTGCATGGCTGAGATAAACCATCATTGTTCATGATGCACTATCATTTTATATTGTACCGGATTCAACTTACTAGTATTCTGAAAAGGATTTTTGTGTCTCTGTTCACAATTCTGTTCATGTTCACGTTTTTGTAGTTTATTTTTTTCCTTGTAAGGCTTCTGTATGGATTTGATATCAAGATGATTGTTGGCCTCATAAAATAACTTGGAAAGTGTTCTCTCCTCCTTTATTTTCTAAAAGAGAAAGATTGGGTGTTCTTTCTTTCTCAAGTGCTTGATAAAATTCACTATTGAAACCATGTGTGCCTGGAAACTTTGTTGTGAGACAGTTGTTAATTACATATTCATTTTTAAAAACATAGGCTATGGAGATTTTGTTTATTCTTGATTCAGTTTTGGTCTTCTGTTCTTGAGAGGAAATTTTCCATATCATCTGTCAAAATTTTTGGCACGAAGTTGTTTATAATATCCCCCTACTATCCTTCTAATGCCTGTAGCATCTGTTGTGATACCCTCTCTCCTTCATTCCTGATATGGGTCATTTGTATTTTCTTTTTTTCTTGACAGACTTATCAACTTTATTGATCTTTTCAAATATTCAGCTTTTTTTTTTTTTTTTTTTTTTTTTTTTTGTGAGGAGATCAGCCCTGAGCTAACATCCGCCAATCCTCCTCTTTTTTTTGCTGAGGAAGACGGCCCTGGGCTAACATCGGTGCCCATCTTCCTCCACTTTATATGGGACGCCGCCACAGCATGACTTACCAAGCAGTGCGTCGGTGCGCGCCCGGGATCCGAACCAGCGAACCCCGGGCCGCCGCAGCGGAGCGCGCGCACTTAACCGCTTGCGCCACCGGGCCGGCCCCCAAATATTCAGCTTTTGATTGTACTGTTTTTCTCTACTTGCTGGTCTGTTTTCTACTCAGTGATTTCCATTCCTATTTATTATTTCTTTTCTTCTAGTTACAATACCTTAATTTGCTCTTGGTTTTACCATAAAGCTTCTTAAGGTGGAAACTAAGATCACTGATTTTAAAGATTTTTTTGTTTTCTAACTTAAGTATTTGAAACAATAATTTCCCCCAAACTACTTTATCTCACAAATTTAGATTATGTTGTGTTTTAATTTTCATGTTGTGTTTTAATTTTCATTTAGTTCAAAATATTTTCTAATTTCCATAGGATTTGATCTTTGACATACGGGCTATTTAGAAGTGTTAATTATCAAATATTTTAGGATTTTAAAGATATTTTATTGCTATTGATTTCTGATTCAATTCTGTTTATAGTCAAACAACATGCTGTTTGATTTTAATTCTTTTAAATTTATTGAGATTAGTTTTATCACCCAGCCTATGATCTGCCTTGGTGAATGTTCCATGTGTATTGCAAAGTATGTATATTCTGCTGTTGGTGCAGTATTCTATAAATTTTAATTGGTCAAGTTGGTTGATGGTTTTCAAGTTTTCTACATTCCTTCTAAGTTTCTTTCTGCTTGTTCTAGAATTTACTGAGGGTGCTGAAATCTCCAATTATGATTATAGCTCTATTTCTCCTTTCAGTTCTCTCAGGTTTTGCTTCATGTATTTGAAGCTCTGCTATTAGCAATATACGTGTAGGTTATGTCTTCTTGATGAATTGACCCTTTAATCATTATGAAATACCCCTCTGCATACCTAGGAATATTCCTATTCTCTAGTCTATTTTGTGTGATATTAATACAGCCACTCCAGCCACTCCAGCTTTCTTGTAAGTGTTTACATGGTATATTATTTTCATTCTTTCATTTTTAATCTATTTTCATCTTTACATTCCAAGCATATTTCTTGTAGACATCATACAATTGAGTCTTGCTTTTTTAAATCCAGTCCAACAGTCTCTGTCTTTTAATTAGAATATTTAAGCCACTTACGTTTAAAGTACTTAACAATATGGTTGAGTTTATCATTCTGCCATTTGTTTTCTATTTGTCCTAACGGTTCTTTTTTTCCATTTATCCTCATTTCCTGACCTCTTTTAGGCTAAGTATTTTTTCAATATTCTACTATTTTCTCTACTATTGGCTTATTAACTACCTCTCTTTCCTTTTTTAAAGTGGTTGCTCTAGGGTTTAGAGTATGCATCGTTCACTTGTTGCAGTCTATCTACAAATGACACTACACTATTTCACATACAATGTGTACTCCACTTGACATCTGGGCAACTGCTCTCATACGTTTTACCTCTAAATATATTATAAACTGCAAAATACACCACCATTATGATTGCTTCAAAGAGTCCATTGTATTTTAAATAAATTAAAAAGTGAGGATAAAAGTATTTTATTTTTACCCACATATTTAACTGTTCCAGTGCTTTTGATTTCTTTGTATAGAAACAGATTTCCACCTGGTATCATTTTCCTTCACTTTGTACAACTTCCTTTAACATTTATTACAGCACAGTTCTGTTGACGACAAATTCTTTCAACTTTTGTTTATCTGGAAATGTCTATTTTTTTTAATTAATTAAATTTTGTTTTGCAGAGGAAGATTCTCCCTGAACTAACATCTGAGCCAATCTTCCTCTATTTTGTATGTGGGTGGCCGCCACAGCATGGCTGATGAGTAGTAAAGGTCCACGCCCGGGATCCGAACCTGTGAACCCAGGCTGCCAAAGCAGAGTGTGCCGAACTTTAACCACTATGCCACAGGATCATGCCCTGGAAATGTATTTATTTTGCCCTCATTTTTGAAGGATATTTTGGCTGGGTGTATAATTCTAGATTGACAGTTTTTTTTTTTTTAGCATTTTAAAGATGTTATTCCATTGATTTCTGTTTTGCATTATTTCTGAAGAGAAGCCTGCTATCACTCTTATCTTTGTCCTTCTTGATTGACAGGCAAAAATCAGTGAATTAGAGAGTAACAACAGAGTAGAAAAGATTAACCAAAACAAAAAGCTGGTTCTTTGTAAACATTAACAGAATGGAAAAATTCCAGGAAGACTGATGAAAGAAAAAAGAGAGACATCTATTTAAAAAGAATAGAATGAAAAGAGAGAAACAGGTATATAAAATATAGATAAAATAATAAAATATTATGAACTTAAAGAAAAAAATTGAAAATATAGATGGAATGGGTATTTTTGAGAAAAGTAAAAAACATCAAAATTGATACTACAAATACAAAGCTTGAATAGAACCATTATTTAAATATTTAAATTTATATAATTTAGGGCTGGCCCCATGGCTTAGCGATTAAGTGCGAGCGCTCCGTTGCTGGTGGCCCGGGTTCGGATCCCGGGCGCGCACTCACGCACTGCTTCTTCGGCCATGCTGAGGCCGTGTCCCACATACAGCAACTAGAAGGATGTGCAGCTATGACCTACAACTATCTACTGGGGCTTTGGGGGGGAAAAAAATAAATAAATAAAATCTTTAAATTTATATAATATAAAGATAGGAAAATGACCAAGACTCACTGCCAAAAATAGTCAAAGATCCAAACAGCTCTCCAAGTGAGTACTATCAAATTCTTAAAGTACAGATAATCTATTACATATATAAGTTGTTTGAAAACAATAGAAAAAGACAGAAAGCTTCCCAACTCATTTTATGAGGCTACTATGGCTTGGTTCCAAAACAAGGATAAGACAGGTCAGTATAGAAAAATTATAGGCCTATTTAACTTATGAACATATACCCCGCTCCTGCCGCCACCAAAAAAGAAAATCCTAGAAATACTATTAGATCAACTAAATTACACATGCCACAAAAATTCATCATGATCTTAATGCAGATCAGAAAATCTATAATGTAATTATCATCATTAATGTACTAATAGTGATGTCAATATCACAGAAAAAGCATCTGATAATGTTCAGCACCTATATATGATTTTTTTAATTCTCAGAAAACTGAGAATTTTTTTTAACTTGAAAAAGGCTATGTTCCAGGGCTGGCCCCGTGGCTTAGCGGTTAAGTGCGCATGCTCCACTACTGGCGGCCCAGGTTCAAATCCTGGGCGCGCACCGACGCACCGCTTCTCCGGCCATGCTGAGGCCGCGTCCCACATACAGCAGCTGGAAGGATGTGCAACTGTGACATGCAGCTGTCTATTGGGGCTTTGGGCGGGGGGGAAGGAAGAGGATTGGCAATAGATGTTAGCTCAGAGTCAGTCTTCCTCAGCAAAAAGAGGAGGATTAGCATGGATGTTAGCTCAGGGCTGATCTTCCTCACACACACAAAAAAAGGCTATGTTCCAGAAACCCATAGTAAATATCATACCTAAGAGAAAATTTAGGTGGATCCTAAGACCAGAAAAAAACACACGGATACTATCTTCTTACTCTGATGTAGAGAAATAAACTCAACGAAATACCACAATTTAAAAAGGTCTTTGTTCAGAGCATTCTGTCTCTAGAAATAAGAGAGAAGGGGTTAGAGGGGAGTGAAAAGTGTTTCAGTCTCACTATCAGAACAGAAGCAGTGGAAGACGGAAAACAAAATGAAGCAACCAGGCTGATTTAGATGAAGGAAGAGTGATTTTTTTTCAGGAGCAAAAGTTGAAATCTTAGAGGACAGATTACCCAGATACAAAATGGAAAATAATTATCTAGAAGTTCAGGATAAAAAGATCTAAAGGGAAATGAAAATGCACCTCGTCCTACCTGCTCGTGAAGTGAATTTTAGATGAGGAGTAGACATTTAGCTGTCACCAGAACAGAAACTGTGATCGGGCCCTGCAAACCCAGGAGAAGAAGAGCAACATGGTCTCGGCTCACTGTAATTACTCATCCAGAGGAGCACAGGATCCAAGAAATCAATGAGGAGACTCCTTCCAAATGTCATGGCCACCAACTGTCACAGACTAACTGAAATCCTGGTGAAGCAGAAACTAAGATTTTCTACATTGACCCTTTTTCCCTCAGATATCATAGACTTTCTGCTATTTGGCAACAAATACTCAATGCTGGTTTCTGGGGACATACTTTTGCTTGGGGTAACTACCAGAATTGGCTTGTTTTCTAACTTTGGTGTGGGGTGCAGTGCTTTGATAAACCTGTCCCATTAACTTTTTTTAATTTTAAGAAGTGAGGCATATCAGAGCTTTGGCATTGGGATTTGTGAAACTGCAAGACACCAACCCAGGCTGCAGCGGTTAAAAGAATCTTGACCCCATGCAGACATTAAGAGCCTCTCCAGCTGTGATTAAGTAGAATAAGAAATCGGAGAGGATATATTTTGAACCTCAACTTCTTTGAATTTTAACTCATACGGGCAGAGAATTTGACTTCAATGTCTTTGGACTTTAATTTAAAATGAAATGTAATCTTTGGATTTTAATATCTCCCTGGGAATTTGATAATGAAATAGAATTAATATTCAAATACAGAGTATCTCTTGTGGGCATTTTATTATTATAGTGAATTTAGGCCTTTCACTGGAGTATCTTAATATGGAATGAATTTTCTGCCTTGAGGTCAAAGTGATTTTGGAGTTAATTTAATTCATGTATTGGTCTGACCCACTTAACAGTCTTCTGGGGGCAAAATCTCCACTCCCCACAGTAGTCCAGGAGAAAGAAAGGAGCATGGTTGGTTTAGGCAAGTGTGGCCTCACAAAGGTCGGAGCAGAATGGTCCTGACAAACTAAGCTTCTCTCTAAAGAAGGTACACACCCCTGGCCCTACACATTAGCAGAACAAGAACAAAAACAAACAGAATGCTGAGAGGGGTAGAAGATTCCTCTCCTCCCTTTATTAACGTAGTATTCCTCAGCTTCTCTAGGTTCTTCATGGCTCCTTCCCAGGGCAGTGACAATCAGACTAGCGAGTCCTGTTGTATGAAGTGCATGGTATAAATAGCAGCTATTTGTTTGTTAGACTCTTTCATTAGACTCTGGGGTTTTGAGTTGCATGAAGCATGTTTCATTAATTCTTGCATCCCTTGCCTCGCCCTTAGATATCAATAACTATTTGCTGAAAAACATACATATGTGTAAAAGGAAGTAAAACCCCATCCACACATGTGCATACAGGTCAACAAGGTCCCTGTGCTCATGAAACTTAGCAGAGAGAGGCACGCAGTGAAGAGGGTGCACAAGCCAGAAACAAGAAATACAAAACATTTTGATAGATTATGAAAATTCCTATAAAGGCAATACACAGGAAGATCAATTAGATAGTGATAGGGGAGGCTCTGTTTTAGACAAAGTGGTGAGGGAAGACTTTTCTATAAAATGGTAACATTTGAACCGAGACCCCAGTCATGAAAACGGGGCAGGCATTCAAAGATCTAGAGGGAACCAAAATCATTCAGGGTAGAGGGAACCAGAAGGGCAAAGACCCTCAGGTGAAAGAGTTGAGCACATCTGAGTGACGGCAAGGAAAGAGGTAGCGTGGGTAAAATGCTAGGAGACGAGGTTGGAGAGGAAAGAGCCCACGGAGTAGTGGTTCTCAAAGCAGGGTCCCTGGAGCAGTAGCATCAGTGTCACCTAGGAACTTGTTCTTCAGAAATGCAAATTTCTAAAGAACTGGGCCCTACTCCAGACTGCTGAATCAGAAACAGTGTTTTAACAAGCCTTTCAGATAATTACCATGCATGGAAAATTTTTAAGAATCACTGGTACACAGCAGTGGTTCTCAATCTTTACTGTGAATCTAAATCACCTGGGGAGCTTTTAAAACTAGGGATGCCATGGTCCCACCTCACATCATCTTAATCTGAATCTTGGGGGTGATGGTCCAGGCATATATACATATATGCGTGTATTTATTTTAAAAGCTCCCTAGGTGATTCAGCAGGGTAGAATATAGTCTTGAAGGTAAGGAAAATAATTTAGATTTTTTTCTAAGTGTAAAATGAGTCTTTAAAGATTTTAGGCAGGTGAATGAAATAATCCAATTTGGATTTTTAAGAAGATGACCCTTGGGCTGGCCCTGTGGCTGAGTGGTTCAAGTTCCGTGTACTCCACTTCAGCGACCCGGGTTCGCGAATTTGGATTCTGAGCACAGACCTACACCATTCACCAGCCATGCTGTGGAGGCATCCCACATACAAAAGTAGAAGGCAATCGGCATGATGTTAGTGCAGGGCTAATCTTTCTCAAGCAAAAAAAGAAGAAGATTGGCAACAGATGTTAGCTCAGGGCGAATCTTCCTCACCAAAAAAGAAAAAGAAAAAAAGATGACCCTGACTGCCATATAAAGAACTGGGTGGAAATGAACAAGAGTGGCACCAGGCAGGCCTGTTAGGAAGCACTGGAGCAAGTGAATGGAAAGGTGATGCAGGCCAGGACCACTGCGGTGGCCGTGGAGACAAAAGAAGCAGGCTGAGGTGGGATACATTTTACAGGTAGATCAACAGGAACTGCTTTCTAGAATGGTCGCTGGTAAGAGAAAGAGGACTCACAGACTCTAAGTTTGCGGTGAGCTGGATGGGAGTGGTATTATTTACTGAGCTAGAGAAGAAAAGACGTAGGGTGGAGCTGGGGGAGTTAAGAGCACGATTTGGGACATGTTAGGAGTGAGGTGCTTGGAGACATCCAAGTGGACGTCGGCAGTTACATCTCCTCTATTTCAGACAGAGAGAACGTGAGCTGCTGTGTACCCTAGTGTGGAGGCCAGGGAGCAGGTCTGGGCTCGAGAGGCAATCTGGGTCATCTGCACACTGATGGTCTTCAAAGCCCAGGAACTGGAGGTCTCTCAGGAGGGGCTGAGTGAAGGGCTCAGACGAAGTCCTGAGGTACTGAATGTTTAGAGGTCTCAGGAGAGAAATTCTTGTGCTCCATCTATAACCTTGGCATCATCACCAAATATCATTTCATCAAGAGGTTTGAGTAAACCAATACTAGATAGTGTAGCCAAACGTAAGCACTCACTCCCGATGGATTACTTTGTAAGCAATATGAATATTTTTTTCCCTAGAAGGAGACGATAACTGAAAAGGCACAGAGACAAAATTTTCCTTAAAAGTTACAGTGATCATCAGATTATTGTCCCCTGATCATTTTTCAGGGTAACTTCTTTTAGAAGCTTATTTCTAAACCAAATTATACCATGGGCTGTGACATATGCAAGTTTCTTACCTTGTTTTGTTACAATTATATAGGAATAACACAGATAACACACATATACATACCTTACTAACCTGAACACAAAATATTTTAATTCCAACTGACTCATTCTGTCCTGGCCCAGACTACGAGAAGAGCAAAGATGACTCTGATTGGAAGTTCAACTTCAAGAAGACGGATGGACAGCATCCCATGAAGTCAGACCACTGAGTGCCCAAGGTAAAAAGATGCCAGTCTTGGGAACTGGAGGCTGGGAGGTAGGAGTGAAACAGCCAGTGGACTCACCATTTCCTGAGCCTCTCTGTCCCTCTACGCTTGAGAGCAAAGGGGTCAAGCAGCAGGGTAGAACCAGAAAAAGGTCAGCTTTGGAGCCAAAGAGAATTCGAGTCCATTTCAGCTAGAGGATCACCATCCTAAAATCTGACACTCTAGGATCTGACCCCTTTCTCAAGCCCCAACCATGAGATGGGGACAGATCCTATCCATGAACATGTTCATGTATTTTCAGTCTTTTTTTTCAACTCAAATATATTATACACATATATAGACATTTTTAAAAATGGAGACCATCTTTATCTATACACTATTGTACAAAAATTCTTTGAAAATGTGATTTTTCTTTTTGCTGAGGAAGATTCACCCTGAGCTAACATCTGTGCCAATCTTCCTCTATTTTGCATGTGTGTCGCCACCACAGCATGGCTGAAGAGTGGTGTAGGTCTGTGCCCGGGATCTGAACCCGGGCCATCAAAGCAGAACACGCCGAACCCAACCACTATGCCACGGGGCCAGCCCCTGAAAATGTGATTTTTAAATGGTATATACTATTCCATTACTACAATCTACTATGATTTATTTAATCTTCCCCTTTTCAGGACATTTGAATCATTTCTAAATTTTTACCAACAATATAATGAACATCCATATATACAATATTTTTACTATATCACTGATTATTTCCTTTAGAGAAATTCCCAAAAGAAAAATTACTGGATGAAAAAATATAAACATCTTTAAATCTCTTTGATACATGTTGTCAAACTGCTCTCGAAAAGGGTTCTTCTAATTCATACCATCCTTAGAACTGCCCACTTCACTTTAACCTTACTGACAGCACATCATTGTTCTGAAGTTGCTTTTTCAATAGATAAAAAACATTATTTGGGGGCTTTGTCTTTTTATTATTATTAGAAAAGTTGAGAATTTTTCCACCTGCCTAAGCTTTGCAAGTTAAGGTTTTAAGAGATAAAAGCCTTTAATAGTGAAGTTTTGTTGACCAGCTAAAACGTGCCATCGAGTACACTTGGAGTGGGTTCTGAAACCTGAGTAAGGAAGAACCAACGGTTCTTCCAGTGGGTGAATAAATGTGCAGGCAGGAAAGATAAACTATGGGACAAGCCTTCGCCCAGTTGCCACAGAGGACTGAGACCCCACAGAGCCTCAGTGCTAACATCAGCGAATAGCCCACAGCGTCAATGGCAGGGACACAGCGGGATCAAGAATGGACCCAGACTCATTCAGATACTGCAGCCCATAAGCTCACCTTGCCCAAGACACTGCAAGGCTGGGCACTCTAGGAAAGAAGAGCGCATGAAAAGTCAACCACATAACAGCTATTTTAGCAGGTATAATCAGAAAAGAAGAGTTCAGAGAGAAGAATGATACTGCAATTCCACAGTAAAACTCAACAGGGTAAAGTAGTGTTCTGAAAGCATTTATGGAAACATAAAGAAGCTTTTCAAGAACAGTAGTACTGAGACTCTTAAAGTACCCAGAAGTACAAAGAACGATGTGATTAATAAAAATATTTTTTAAGTTCAATTACCAAATTCCAGGAAGATTAACTACTAACTTTTCCTTAACAAACATCTGCATCTGAATTTAGTGCAATTTTCTCATGAATTCTTCACCCAGTAGATAAAATCTTTGTTTAAATAACGAATAAAATTAGCTGGTTTTAAAGAAGCTTAGTATACTCTGCTTACAAGACTGAAAAAAAGAGTAATAGTTTTTAAGTGAGAAGAAAATGGCTCACGCGTGGTAGAAACTCAATAAATATCTGGTGAATGAATGCTCGATCCCTGCATAGCTACAAAATCTATCTGCTTCCACACTGACCAATTACAAAACAACCAGAACCCTGAGGGCTGGGTGTCAGAAAGGTATTTACAACTGATATGGAATGCAAAACATCTCCAAGTGTTTGCTCCAGGAGAATGAGGTTCAGAGGCCGCCAGGCATACCCCGCTACAGGAGGGTGCCATATCTTACCCTTTGCACAGCACTGTCCCTGACTCCCAGTCCCTCAACTTTTTCACACTTCTATAGAACAAGGGGTGCTGGCAAGAAAGCCGGAGGGGAACCCCAGCAATGCCACCCCGTCAGCCATGTGAACTTAGATGAGTCACCTTGGTCTCATGTGAGAAACAAGCAAAAAGCTCTACTGTTAAGCAGAGGGTGTCATTTAAGTATATGGTCAGAAGAGAAGGTCTTGCACAATACTTGGCTTTTAGAAAGTGCTCAATAAAATGGCAGATATTAATATAATCTTTTTTTATTTATTCTTCTACCTATGGCATTTTGTGTGTGTGTGTGTGTGTGAGGAAGATCAGCCCTGAGCTAACATCCATGCCAATCCTCTTCTTGCTGAGGAAGACCAGCCCTGAGCTAACATCTATTGCCAATCCTCCTCCTTTTTTTTCCCCTTTTTCTCCCCAAAGCCCCAGGAGATAGTTTTGTGTCATAGTTGCACAACCTTCTTAGTTGCTGTATGTGGGACGCGGCCTCAGCATGGCCAGAGAAGCAGTGCATCGGTGCGCACCCAGGATCTGAACCCGGGCTGCCAGTAGGAGAGCGTGCGCACTTAACCGCTAAGCCATGGGGCCGGCCCCTACCTATGGCATTTTTGATGCATTCTTTGTAAAGAACCTTAAAGTAGCTGAATCATAAGAAAACGCATAAGCACAGCGTTATTTTTCCATTACAGTCATTTCTTTATGATAGTTTAAGCAAAATGTCAAAAGCTGACCAGTGAAATATTTGAAGAGCTAGATGAAAGACTTCTGTTTTTAAGCAGAAGCAAGGGAAAACATGAATCAAGAAGTGAATTTATCTCTAATGTACTTGAGTGCACATGACTTAAAGCTCCACTCCATTTAGCAGCCTCCTTAAAGTACCACAAGATACGACTTGAGAAAGCAGTAATACCAGAAAGGGATCGGTAAACCACGTCAGTGGCAGAGAAAACAAAGCAGCTCAGAAAAGTTGTTTTGGCACATCTGCGCTAACATGCACAGTTACATTTAGAACAAAAATAACCCATATAGCAAGTTTTTAAAAATACGCATTCCACCTCTGCTACTTGGGGTGTGATTCCCACCCATAATGCATCATCTACAATGTCACACTTCAGTGCCTGAACAAACAGAATTCTATCCTGAACACATTCAGTCTTTAATTTTTAACCCGTGGACAGAATCTCAACTGCTCATTGTGTTATGATGAGCTCCTCGCCACTAATGAATACAGCCTTGGAAACTGTTCAACTTGCCCATGGTGTTAAAAAGAAAAAAAAAAGACTTGCGGAGAGCTTGAGTCTCCAGCCAGCACCAGGAATCATGTCACACATAGGCCCTGGAAGGAATACCCCAAATGTGTAAGAACAGCTCTGACAATAGAGGAGGGCCATGCCTCCATCTGGGCTCTGCTCTGCGCTCTATGTCCTCTGGGCACAGGGGGGAAGGAAGCCGACATCCTGTCCTTCTCTCCCTGCCACCTATGAATCCCGTCATAGCCTCTGAAGGGCGTCATGTGGAAGCCTCACTGTCACCTTTCAGGTGCAGATTACAATGAGGGGAATATGTCTACGAATAAAGACAACACATTTCAGAAACACACCCTGCTGTCAGAAACGTTGTTAGCTCTGCTAGGGAATGGGAAATGGAAAAGAGGAAGGAAACATTTTACATGCAAAAGTTTGGTGCTAACAGCTTTGCAAGGTAGGAATCAGTGTTCTTATCTGATAGATGAAGAAAATGAGATTTTTAAGGGTTAATCAACTTGTTCACAGTCACAAAGCTGAGTGAGTGGCAAAGCCCAGGGCATTAAATTAAAAAATTCATGCTTTTCTTTAATTATGGCATACAAATGGCCGGAGGATTTCTGGTCTTGACATAACAAATAACGGCTGAAGTAATATTAAATGTGCTGGAAAAACCTCAAAGTGTACAGTTAAGAGCGCTCAGAATTGAGAAGGGAAGAGGAAAGGGCCAATGAGACAGACGAAGTGTAACAGCGCAGGCCCTGGCCCCAGAAGCAGTCAGAACAATGGGGATGGCGCATCGCCAGGCTCAGCAGACCAAGGTGAGGCCTTTGGTGCCAAACTCTTAGCAGCCTCGACTGGCAGGAAAGGATGTGGCCATTTCTTCAGTGCCCTCAGGAATCTCACCATGAGCACCATGAAAATTACAGCATCATTTTCCAGGTCCTTTCTCCATGACTGAGTTCTCTATTTGCTAACACCTGAACACCTGAAAGTCTTTTAATCTACAACTATTTATTCCTTTGACAAAAAGTTAAAAGAAAGTTACTTTGTGACAGACCTGTACTGGGGACTAAAGCGTGATTCAGACACATTCATTGCTCTTACGAAAGTCAGGATGGGGGTGGGGATAAGGGATAGAGAAGAGGCCCTAGAGACAAGCAAAAAACATCATTAATACCCAGAGCTGGAGGAAACATGAAGTGCCATGGGAGTACAGAAGAGGCACACACCTAACCCAGCCAGGGCGGGACCAATTACAGGAGGCCTTGAAGGCCAAGCTCACGAGTTTCAATTTTATCCTGAAGGCCACAGAAAGATTTTACATCGAGATTTGTGTTTCAGAACACAGATACATTTTATTTTAAAATGTAATTTACTGAAGTGCACAAATCTTAAGTGTGCAGCTTACAGAAGTTTTATATATGTATTCACATGTACAACCAGCAGCCAGATCAAGATAGGGAACATTCCAGCACCCAGAGGCTCCCTCGTGTCCCCTACCAGGTGACTAGTACTCCAACTTCTATCATCTCAGATTACTTCTGGAATTTTGGGTAAATGGAGTCATACAGTATGCCCTCTCCTATGTGTGGTTTCCTTCACTAAACATATTGCTGCATATCACAGCAGCTCATCCCTTTTCACTGCTGTGTATTATTCCATTATATGAACATACTATGGTGTATTTAGCCATTCTATTAGTGATAGACATTTGAGTTATCTCCAGTTTTTGGCTATTATGAATAAGGCTGTTATGAACATTCATGTATATGACTTTTGATGGACATAAATACTCATTTCTACTGTGTATACACCCAGGTAATTGCTGGTTTAGGAAAACATAAGATATTTAGCAAAAAGACTACCTTGTTACACTTTTATTGAAAATGCTCATTGATGTAATCTGTACTCAGACAAGGCAAGCAGGTCTTAGTCATTAAGAATAAAAGACTGCAAACAAGATCCTTTCTTGTTTTAATGGGTTGGATGGGTTAATAGGATCATAAAAATTTCCAGAGGTGAGTCATTTATCTATAAGCTAAACCAAGGAAACACGACCGAGTCTCGACCCTCCTGAATCTGTAGGTTTATTTTTTGCCAAATTTGAAATTGTTTCATTGAATACTTTTTCAGCCCCACACTCTTTCTTCTCTCCTTCTGGGACTCTGATGGTAGAATGTTAGACCATTTATTAGAGTCCTACATGTCCCTGAGGCTCTATTTTCTTTCTTTGGTTCAGATCAGATACTTTATATTCTATCCTCAAGTTCACGGATTCTTCCCTCTGTTCTCTCCACTGTGCTACTGAGTCTGCCCACTGAGTTTTTAAATTTTATTTCAAGTTAAGGTATTTTTCAGTCCTAAAATTTCCATTTGGTTTTTCTTCATATCTTCTATTTCTTTCCTGAGATTTTCTATTTCTTCATTTGCTTCAAGTGTTCATAATTGCTCACTGAGGCACTTTACTAGATGCTGCTTTAAAATTCTTGTCAAATAATTCCAACATCTGTATCATCCAGCTGTTGGCATCTGCTGATTGCCTTTTTTCTCATTCAAGTTGAGATTTTCCTGGTTCTTGGTATAACATGATTTTTAATTGTACTATAAACATTTTGGTATAATGTTATGAGACTGTGGATCTTAAGTAAATCTTCTGTTTTAGCTGGACTCCTCTAACACCATGACAGTGGGGACGGGAGCAGGGGCAGAATCCTGCTACTGCCATGTGGGGGTGAAGGTCCAGGTCCCCCACTCAGCCTCCTCTGTCACCCAAGGCATGAGAGGGGAGGTGCCTCCTTACTGCTTTATAGTTTTATACCTACCGTTCTCGAATAGGTGGGCGTTCCAGTTCCCCACATGGCATCCACTAACAGTGCGGCTGGGCTGGGGAGGAAGGATGCCTTGTGACTGCTGAGTGGGGGTGAAAGTCCTGGCTCCCCATCCAGTCTTCTCAGACACCATCCAGTGGGGAAAGGGGTACACCTCATTATATCCAGGTGAAAGTTTAAGTCCAGGCTCCCCAGTTGGCCTTTGCTCATGAGGGTGGGGCTACATTTTTTTCCATAGTGTTTGTCTGAAGTAGGGCAGTTACTGCCTAAAAGTTTGTCTTGCTAAGTTGCCCCTTTCTTGGTCCTTTGGAGAGAAAGAGCAAGCTTATATCTTCGGGGCTTTTTTGTCTGTGCCCACTGGTGTTTCTGGATTGACAACTTCTCTAACATCCAGTCTGAGACATATGACACAAAAAGAAAACTCAGGGAACTCACCGTCAGGCCATTCCACGAGTCCCAAGGTCCCTAGGCAGGCTACCTTCTTCTTTCCACCTTTCAGAGACTTCCTATGTTTGTTTTACATATGATGTCCAGGGGTTTTAACTGTACTTTGCAGGAGGAATATGGAGAAGTGCATCCACACCATCTTGATCCAGAACTGGAAGTCCAATTCCAAACATATTGTTTTTAAGGTGCCAAAGGACTTCCATTAGGAGATAAAGAAGGTAGTCGATGATCCAGTTTAGATTTCAGAAGAAAGATCAGGAGGTATTTGTGCAAACACAAACAATTGTAGCTAATATTTACTAAGCCTTTGCCCAGCACTATTCATATTACATGAACTATCTGTGCCTATCCTCCCAAGAAGCCTCTGAGGTAGGACTTCCTGTTGTCCCATTTTTCTGAGGGGGAAACAGGTTCACACAGGGTCACTTCTGGATCCACAGCAGGGATAGGGTTTGCACCTAGATCTGTCTGTCTCTAGAACCAGAGGTCCTAACCATTAATCTACATAAATACCTTCTGCCATGAGCCACACTTTAAAATGGGCAGTAAGGAGGCCTTCACTCTTCAAAACATACAATGCAAATATAGGCTAATAATCAGCAGCTTAAAGTTATACAGCCTGCCCTTTCATCTATATAAGCCTTTTTAGTTGGAATTTCATGAATTTAGAATACTGTAGATATTAAAAATCATAATCTGATATTTTTAAGGGCAATGACTCCTGATTGGTAAAATCATGAGTATATTTTTCCACTTCTTTATCAACCAGCGATTTTTCCAAAACATATTACTAATTACTAAATATACTAAAAATGAAAGTTCCAGAAGAATGACATGTTTTCAAATAAAGTATAAATGATTTTTTATTTGTATTTTCAAAAAGCGTATATGCATTTTATTTAATCTCTGCCAGACTACAAACCACAAACCACAGATTTCACTTCTCAGTTTTCACATCTAATTATACAAGGCAATCTTGAATCGCTCATTTCACATCATATTTCACTTCACTTTTAGCTTCGAACATTTCCCCTACAGAGTTATTTGCCAAAGGGAGAGCTTTATAGGAAAAAAGATACTGCATAAACACCATAGACAAAAGTCAGAGATGCCTACTGAGAACCTGAAGTCACTATCAGTGGTCAGAGCCACCCACTGTAATAGCAAGTCTAGTCTTTGAAAGCCCCCAGCTACGGAAGTTTCCTTCTTTTCTACCTTAAAACAAAACAAAAAAACCCAGCCCTCTTCCTTCCAGTCCATCTTTAGTCTTCTGAATTTTATTCCGGAATCTTAGAATTTAGAACTGGAAAGTACCTTAGGTAATATGTGGTCCATCAGAATTATACCCCGACCTACAGATGAAGATTACAAAAGGAAATTATCCTGATTAAGAAGATGAGGAAACTGATAACTTCTCAAGAAGAACAGGGCCCTGTCACTCCAATACTACATATTCTGTACTTAGAAACAAGAACCAAAGGTGTCACATCATATGTGAAGGAAGAAGTGGCAGTTTCTAGCAGGAGAGAAAAACAATACAAGGCTCTCTACTTTGGGGAATCTGGTCAAAGAGAGAATTCACAAATCACATAATTAGAGCTGAACAGGACCCAGAAAAACTTGGTCTAATCTCCTTACTTTACAAATGAGAAAATTAGCAAAATTAAGTTATTTTCCCCATGTCATACAATTAGGAGCTTCTAGGCCCTCGGACACTACGTATTCATACCACTCACCATTAACCCTACCCTGCCCTACACATGCCAGAGCAGCAAGATGTACAGCACTCAGGTCCCAGGACCTTGTGTACCAACAACAATTTAGATTATCAGTATTTAATGTACCTAAAGAAACTAGTATCAATTTCATATTTTCAAATTTTCAATTTCATATTTTCAGTCTTAAAACATAATTACCACTTCAAAAAATATTAACCTAAGTTGTCCTTACATTCCTGAGTACTTTTTCTTCCTACTCCTACAGGGATTCAGAGAACCTTACAAGCCCAAGGGCACTAACGTCTAACGAGAACTTTTAAATATGGAATGAACATAAAATTCCCGGAGTTAACCTCAAGCTCCACAAATAAATATTAAGAGATTGGAAGTACCAGGTTTTTTACTTGTCCTGCTCTCATCTTCTCTATCTGAACAGTCCTCTGTACCAAGAACAATCTGTGAACTTCACATTGCTCTGAACTGCTCTGAACTCTGACCTCAGTCACAGTATTTTATTCACTCAGTGGAGATAACACATAGGTTCCTATGAGCTAGTCTCTCTATTATAAAGGGTAATTGCACTAGATATACTCCTTATTCCTTCTAGTTATTTATTCTCTCAATAGAAACCTTAGGGATAGTAAATGTGGAATTATAACGGTTCCAACCCTGAATTGCAGGTCTACTTTGTTTTACACATTAACAACCCGACACTTAGCACGATAACGATAGCTAACAGCATTGAGCATGTATTCTACTTATGAGTGCCTATGCCAAGCACGTTGTAAATGTGTTTTACAAGTATTAAGCATTAACTCATCTAACCCTCCCTGGGAGGTATGCACTATTATTATCCTCCCTGAAGGTCTCACCGGAATGTAAGCTGCATGAGGGCAGGTATTTGTGTCTGTTTTGTTCACTGCTGCACTTCCTGAGCCTAGAACATTGTTTGACACATGGCAAGCACATAATAATTCACGAAATGAATGGATTAATGACATTTATAGAGGAAAAATTAAGATACGAAGACGTTACAGGACATGGTCAAGGTCACAGCTACTGAGTGGCAGAGCTAAGACTCAAACCACTGTTTTTTGATTGCATTATATCAGGAGGCTGCAAACTTTTTCTGTAAAGGGCCAGAAAATAAATAGTTCAGGCTTGGCAAGCCATATGATCGCCTCTGTCACAACTACTCAACTGTACTGGTGCAGCGTGTGAGCAGCCACAAACAACACTAAAGGAATGGACACGGCCGCATCTCAGTCAAACTTTATTTACAAAAACAGGCCCACAGACTGTAGTTCGCCAGCCTCTGCATTATATCCTCACAATAATCAAGCAAGGCAGATTAATGAGAACCAGAGACTCAGCTATTAAGGGCTTCATCCAACGCCACACTGTAGTGGATCTGAAAGTTCACGCTCTTTCCATTAAACCGCAGGGTCTTTATGAAAGGGAGAATTGCAGATCCACCATGCACTCAGAATTTGCAGTTTTATGCTATAAAGGAGAACCTCAACTCTCTTTTGCACCTTGAAATTAGAACCATGACCTCAGCAGGTTGCTGGAGATCAAGTGCACAGGCAGGTGTGGAGGGGTGTGTACAAATGCACAGACATAGTTAATCCAAAATCTGTTTTCACAAGAAAATCTGACCTTACATTAAGCACCAAGATCTGGAAACAATGCAAAGACTCCATCTGGAAGACAGGCAGGGCACAGGACTGGCCATTTCTCTTCTCAAAAGGAAAACAGCCTAAGCAAAACTAAACACTAACCTGGTTAAACGTGAGGCTGAACATAGCTGAATGCATTAATCATCAGACAGGATAATAAAGGAAAATATGCAAGCTCTCTCCCAACTGTTTACCACTTATATTTTTCTTGGAACAGAAATGCATTTTATATATTATATGAACCTGTAAAAAACACATACTTGGTAAAACATTTGAACACATACTCTGTATCGAGTATTAAAACATGAAATATTCCATCATCCTAAAAGAATTTTGAGTTCACAAAGGTTTAAGCACCCACCTGACTCCAGCTATGGTAACAACTACATAACAAAAACTAAACTGCACTTTATGCTAACTGGATAATCTTGATAATTATAGGCTATATTCAGTATGTAACAAAGTATGACAAACTTCTCTTTAAAGCTGGCAGATCTCAGTAAGTAAAATTTAAATAGAAAAATCCAAATCAATTATTTTTCAAAATATAAATGCAGCTTGTTGGTTTATTTAAGATTACTGCTCATATATATACATAAAATCATTCAAGTTCAATGCCTTCCATTATTCAACTGACATAAATATTATTTGGCTCAAAAAGTTCAACTTAATACAGTTACTGAGAAATTATGTGCAAAATGATATGTGAAAATAAAAAGCTGAGAAAGGCACAGTCCCTCCTTCCCATTAAGAAACTTCAAAAAACTCACATTTGTCTCAGACTTACTGGCACAAAAACTAATTTAATTGGAATATAAATGCTTAAGAAACAGCAGCAGCAGCAGTTCGTATTTTGGGGTGACTGTCATCTACCAAGCATCACTTGAGGTACTTTACATACATTATCTTTAATGCTTAGAGCAACCCTGCAAGATACAATGCATGCATTATTTTTCTCTATTGAGAAAACTGGGGTTCAGGTATTCTTGCCCCAAATCACACAGCTAATAAGCACCTGAGCCACTGCACCTGAGCACCTGCAGGAATTAGAATCAGGTCTGCCTGGCCTTCAGGTCCAAACTTTTCTTCCATATCATAGTTCAATTCCCTTAAAGCAGGGTTCTGACTGTGAGGTCCAGAAATAGGTCTCAGGGAGTTAGTTCATGGATCTCTGCAAATTGTACGAAAAACTTTGTATGGCTATGGTATATAAAATTTTCTGAATGGGAAAATTTTAAAAGGGAAAAAAATGAAGGACGATCAGACAAAATATACATATCTTGTATCATACCTGCCAACTATCATCATTGTCTTGTAGAGCCCTTTCAAAAGCCTACTGCTCCCATCTGTTTATGCAATTCTGAAAAAAGAGGAATTTATCCTTTCTTCTTTGACTGTTCAAAACAGAAGTGCTATGACATAACCCAACCCGACAGACCCAACTCTTTCATCAGAATGGCAGAAACTGTCCACTCTCATTCTCACTTTGAGAATTACACAAATATTCAGGCATGAGTTACAAGTCCCAAAACAAACACCACAGCAAAATGTTCAACTAACTGGAAACCGTTTTTGCTTCGGTCAGGCCATCCTCAAGCAGACAGGTGATGTGTAGGCTGGGGATGGAGCCAATGGGCTGCAGATTGGCCAGATGCCAGCGCCCACGGCAGCTCCACTTCATCTCCCGAGCTCCAGGTTTCTAATCAACAACAACTAATCTTACCTCACAGGCTTGCTGTGAGGGGCTGCACGATATGATGTAAGTATTTATTGTTAGTACTATTACTATGTTAAATGAGTGGAAGATCCATGTTCAGCACATAAGGCACTAAAGAAGAGACAAAATCTTTAAGCATGGAAACTACTCAGATGCTATGTTTCACAAAACTTCCCTCAACAATAATACTCGGTTGTATTATAAATAGTCATACTAAGGAGAAAAAACTGTTATTACACAGACTAAAATAGCCCAAAGCCATCATTGGCAGTCATCTAATTCTAACCATATTTTCCCATATTAACTATATTTTAATAAAACTGAAATACTATAGAGTAATTATTTCTAAATACAATTCAACAAGCAAATAAGTAAATGTTTGAAATGAATAAAGACAGCTAAATATGGACTAAACACAAACTTTCAGCAAGTGCACGCCCTTTCTATAAACTCTCACAATGTTTATGTTTTCCAACTTGAGCGTTAATTTCTTATAAAATATCAACTAAGCCACTTAACAGAGGGAGCACTTAGGCTAACAGTCCCTATATTGAGGTCCAGAACGTGAGCACAGGGACAGAGCCCCATCTCAGAACCAGTGAACTGTGGGTTCTGCTGCCAGTTGAACATAAAGAGGCATCCTGATATGTCACACACTCCAGCATTCCTTGTGCAAACTCGTGCATCTTCTTGCCAGCCCCATGCCTCCTCTTCTAAGGATGGTAAGGACAGTGTTTCTCAAAGATGGCCCCAGGCCAGAATTAGAACCTCTGGAAATGGCGGGGTCCTGAAATCTGCAGGGTCAGTAAGTGCTTCTGGTGACACAACACTAAAAGTTCCTTTTTCCTTTCCAGGAACTTTGACTATTTCCTGGAGTTGGATTCTTTGTTGTACAACCCTTCTCAGGATTTGGGGAGGCAGAGATGTATGAGCAGGACATGTAGAGTCTGACAGTACTGGTCTCCTCTTTCACCAAAGCACCGGTTCTTTTCCTCCAAGGCAGCATTGGCTTTCAAAAGGAAGGGGTGGGAGACCCTGAGAGTTCTCCTACGGAGCTGCTTGCTCTTGCACTGTCTCTAGACTATCTTAACTCTAAAACTGTCATCGCTGGAAGGGATAGGCAGGCACTCCAGACAGGCACAGCATCTGCTCTCTTTCCACTAGACAAATGGCCATGATAAACAGTAACAGTTACGGTGGCCAAAGACTTCCTTGGGGGAAATGTCAATAGGAGGTGGTGACTCATCAGGTTTCTAATGCATTACCTTAGGCAAGCCCCACACCATACATTAGCCAACTGTCAAAGGGCTTCCAGTGGTGTTTGCAGGCACACACATACACTGGAATAGAGGTAGCTGGAGCACATGGTACAGAATATGAGCCTTTCTGTCCAAAAGACAAGAAGAAGCTCTGTTGCTGTTTTTGCATTTCTTTACAATTCAGTTCTACCGAGTATTTTCTCAACCCAGAAAGGACTGGAATAAGAACTCTCCAAAGTTATTCCAAAATAGGAAATCTTTACATACAAATATGACTATGTATAAACATAACTATTTTTCTCCTGTACTTCCAATAGCTGGGTCGTTTTTTTTTTTTTAACATTAGGCCATTTTCTTTCAGTTTTTTCTTGTGATTATTTTTTATTTTCTCTTCAGTTTTAATAATTCTTCTCTCGGTAAAAAGTGATTTCTGTTCCCATTCAGCACCCTCAGAGAAGATGGAAGAGACAGACATCACAGAATAATCAGAAAAGGCTTAGCAGTGTAGTAAGACAAGAAATGGCAATAAAAGGCATACAGATTGGAAAGCAAGAAACACAACTTCCTCCTTATTCACAGAGGATATGATTATCTATGTACAAAATCCTAAGGAATCTATTTTTAAAAACGCCTAGAATAAGTGAGTTTAGCAAGGCCACAGGATACACGGTCAGCACACAAAAATCAATCATATTTGCATACATGAGCAGTGAACAACCAGGAACTGATCTTTTTTAAAAAATACCATTTATAATAGCTCCCCTCAAAAAGTGAAATATTTGAATACAAATATAACACAGCATATACAGGATCTGTACGCTGAAAACTACAAAACATCGATGAGAGAAATCAGAAGAGATCTAAACAAAGAGGAAGCCATTTCTTCTTCACAGACTGGAAGACTCAGTGTAGTCAAAATATCAATTCTCCCCCAAAGTGAACTGTAGAGTTAAGGTAATTCCAATCACAATCACAGCAGGGGTCTGTACAGTTAATTTACACGGAGGGCGAAGATGGCAGAATCGCTAAAACAAAGTTGGAGGAATCACACTACCTGATTTTAAGACTTAATATAAACCTATAGTAACCAAGATAATGTGGTATTGGTAAAGAGACAGAGACACAGATCAATAGAACAGAGATCTAAATGTAAAACATAAAACTATAAAACTTTTAGGAGAAAACATGAGAAGGTCTACGTGATCTCGAATTAGGAGGTCTTAGAATGACACTAAAGACGTGCTGCATAAAAGAAAGAACTGATAAACGGAACTTCATCAAAATTATAAAACTCTTGCTCTGCCAAAAACATTGCTAAGAAAATGAAAAGACAAACTAAAGACTGAAACAAAATATTGTGGATCACATACCTGACAAAGAAATTATATCCAGAATACATACAGAATTCTCAAAACTCAACAATAAAACAACTCAATTTAAAAATGCACAATACTGCACAGACACTTCACTAAAGAAGATACAAGGATGGCAAATTAAGCACATGAAAAAATGTTCAACATCATTAGCCATTAGGGAAATATAAACTAAGACAAAATGAGATACCACTAGCACCTATGAGAATAGCTAAAATAAAAAATACTGACAATACCAAGTGCTACTGAGGATGTGGAGCACTGGAATTCTAATATACTGCTAGTAGAAATGCAAAATGGTACAGCTACTCTCGAAAATGGTTTGGTAGCTTCTTAGAAAATTAAACATATACGACTGTAAAATCCAGCAGCCTCACTCCTGGGTACTTACCCTCGAGAAATGAAAACTTAAACCTATATACAAATGTTCATAGAAGCTTGATTTGTGATAGACAAAAGCTGAAAACAACCGAAATGTTCTTCAGTGAGTGAATGGACAAACAAACTGTGGTACATCCATACAATGGAATACTACTCAGCAGTAAAAAGGAATTAACTTTTGATAACTTGGATAACTCTCAAAGACATTGTGGTGAGTGAGAGAAATCGGTCCCAAAATGTTACATATTGTATGATTCGATT